>NC_134602.1:16585381-16888411 GCF_037038515.1 Microtus pennsylvanicus
GTTTCTTTATTAGTTTAG
This sequence comes from Microtus pennsylvanicus, assembly GCF_037038515.1. NCBI lineage: Eukaryota > Metazoa > Chordata > Mammalia > Rodentia > Cricetidae > Microtus > Microtus pennsylvanicus. The sequence continues at coordinate 16,585,400 of NC_134602.1, forward strand.
GAGAAGAATTAAAACTCCATTTACAGTATCTGTGAACCCGAATGAGTTAAGTATGTGTGACCAACTGGATGTCTGCCTGTCTGTCAACAGGGCCAGAGTTCAGGGGCATCTGATGCATAGCACAGGAATGTCAGCCATCAATCTCTGGTCCACCTAACTCTACAGCATTAGAGTTGTCATGGTTGCTCATCTGATCTTCCTCATATGATCTCCATCCACAGAGATGTCAGAAAAATCCTCCCCTGAGAGTGCAAGTTCTTTACAAATGAAAGATTATACAACAGAAGACACATGGGAGATTTATATGGGCAAGCTGTTGAAAGGATAAAGTGACAGAAGAAGTTTATTGATTAATTAAAGAAAGAATCCGCTTCAGCTGATAGGTTAGAACATAGGTAGGTGGAGTAAACAAAATAGAATGCTGGGAGGAAGAGGTAGTGAGCTCAGAGAAGCCATGCTCCCCTCTCCCCGGCAGATGCCATAGCTCTGCTCTCTGAGGCAGATGTCGATGCAGCCAGCCACCATGACAGACATGCTGAATTTTTCCTGGTAAGTGCACCTCGTTATACTACACTGATTATTAGAAATGGGTTAAAATGCTGAATCTAATGGGCCAGCAGTGTTTAAAAGAATACAGTTTTTGTGTATTTATTTCAGGCATAACCTTCATGCGGCCATGGTGCTGGGGACACAGCCTCGCTGCTCAAATAACTATAGAATGGCTTGCAGCCTTGTGGACAACTGAATCCACTGAAAGCCTGAGAAAGCTTGGGAAAGAGTAAAGCATGTTTCCTTGGTAGCAGCGATTTCTCGGTCTGCTCTGCTTGCTAGAAGAAAGCAAGGGCTCTCATCTAAAAGAGGCTTGCTGACTCAGCTTCAGCTGCAAAACCCTGCAGCCCTTAAGAGGTCCTGCCACAAAACATTTAAATGGTGTTGATAAAAGCCAACTGAATGCTTGTATGTTTTCAGCAGTACCAGGAAAAAAAACTGTGTTGTTTTAAAATGCCGGCTTTCTGGGCCATCCTGCCTGGGCAAACTCTGACTGTTTGAGGAAGGAGGGCCAGCTACAGAAAGAGGGCTTGAGTGTTGTCTGTTGCAGCCTCTTTGATGGCAAGGACCTTGAAACACTGTAGACTTGTGGCACTGAATGCGGCTCTGTTCGGTACCTCAGCCACAAGTTTGGAATGGCAGAAAGCTAAGGAATGGGCTACATCTGGCCAGCAAAGCCACGGCTTTAGTCCTACTGAGATTGCTTGGTAAATGAAAGACTCATGTGGTCAGAAAAACAGAGGGAAAAATAGAGTAAAGAGAGATTCAAAGACAAAGAAAATTTTTAAATGATTTACAGTGTGTTAAAAATATGTGCAGGCTAAAATTTGAAGTTCTTAAAATTAAAAAAAGGAAGAGAGTTGTTGGGTGTGGTAGTACACACCTGTAAACCCAACACATGGGAGGCAGAGGGAGATTGACCTCTGTACCTTCAAGGTGAGGTAGCACACGCCTTTAATCCCAGTGCCTTGAAGGCAGAGACAAACAGATCTTTGTGAGTTCAATGTGTAGTAGCATACACCTTTAATCCCAATGCCTGAAAGGCAGAGAGAGGCAGATCTCTGAGACTTCAAGGACAGACAGGTATACAGAGTTATTCCAGGTCAAAGATACAGAGAACCTGTCTCAAAAGGCAAAAAATAAAAAGGAAAATAAACAAAATAGAGGTTAAATTGAAGCGCACAAAGATGGAAAATTCACAGCGAATTTTGATATTGTATGCTATTATGCTCTTTTTGAATCATTTGAATTTTGAGGAAGTAGCAATAGCTGCTAAAAGATGTTTCTTTATAAAAGCTGCTGAAATAATCCAACATAGATATTTTGAAAATGCCTTGACTTTGAAATTTGGATCTAAGGACATGATGCTTTGGAAAGGAGTTTCTATTTTGTTTTCACAGAGGGTGATAGTCTGTGGATGCCTCTATCCTAATATGGTAGGATGGACCACGCCCTACTTAAAGGTTGCTGTGAACACCTTTAAAAAATTGCTTCACTCAACTGCCAACTGAGATAAATCAATAATGATGCCACCATTCAGCAGGAAGCATTTTGGAGAGAAAAAACTGCACCCACGTTCCCAAATATGGCTTATAAACGTTTTTTTACATTTAAAGTGGGATGTGATATAGATATGAATATTTGCATTAGTATAGATTTTGCTTTACTGATAGAGATTTTAGGTCAATTTTGTTATATGTATATGCATTTTTGATCTTAATTAAGGTATTGTGATTGTGTAGTTAATTAAAAAATATAATGTATATAGGTTATTAATGGATAATCATTAATAATAGTCAAGTTTGTAGTCATGTTAGTTAGATTTTCTAGCTACATATATATATATATATATTTCAGTTAGATAGGCATTATTCATATCTCTCTAGACTACAAAATAGGGTATTAAATTTTTTAGTACCTTAGGGTTTTCATGACAGTGAGACACTCTACTCTTGGCAGCACATATCTACTTCAGGAAGAAGATGGGCATCACAGAGGATCCTTATGGAGTTTGATAGCCATTTGGGGAAGAAACTGTTCTTGCCTGGATTGTTGCATAAACTGTACACAGAAAACACTCAGAGAGAGGACTACTGAACTTGCCTAAAGGTGAGATGATCTTTTCGTGTTCCTGATTCAGGAAAGGGTCAGCAAAACATTCTTCAAGACAAGCAGATAGTGACTGCCTTTGAAATTTCCTGCTTCATGGAAATGTCTGCTGGAAACTATGGGCCTGTAGGCTGAGGATGGTAACACCAACGGTACAGAGGAACTTTGGGTGACTGTCCAGGCAGCGAGATGTCTCTGTCATTTCTAGAGTTTGAAAATGGCTTTCTTTTTGTTTGCTTAGGCAATACTGTATTATTCTGGAGTCTCTGATGGAGTTGAAGAAGAGATAGATAGTTATAGTTTTCCATTGTTATGATAAAAGATAAAATAGATATAAATATTGTAACTGTAATTCTTGCTTGATAACTGTTTTGTTATATGTAATTTTGCTATGTTAAAGTTAAAGATTCCGTTCTTGTTTAAACAGAAATAGGAGTAACGATGGAGTATAGGTCATTGGTTAATTAAATAAAGAAACTGTTTGGCCTGAAAGGTTAGAACATAGGTGGGTGGAATAAACATAAGAGAATGCTGGGAGGAATAGGAATTGAGCTTAGAGATGCCATGCACCTCTCCCATGGGCAGAAATGGTAGCTCTGCACTCTGAGGCAGATGGCGATACAGCCAGCCACCAGGTCAGACATGCTAAATCTTTCCTTCTAAGCGCAACTCGTGCTGCAACATACATTATTAGACATGGGTTAAGAGGCTGAAAATAATGGGGCAGGCAGTGTTTAAATGAATAGTTTTGTGTTGTTATTTCGGAGCATAACCTTACAAGGCAGCCCCATGGGGATGCAGCCCTGCTGCTCAAATTTCTACAATCAAGGGGGACATGGAAGAAGGGAAGAAAGAAGAGAGAGAGACAAGGAAGAATGGATGAATTCAATCATTCCTTGGAAAAATGAGTGAACCAATGAATGAGGAGACCTAGTAGGAAAAAATGTGCTGCATTCCCTCAGAGAGTCAGGTCAAATTAAGGATTGACAAGGTTTTCCACTAAGGAGGAGGCTTATTCCATTTTACCTTCTTTGTTTTCCAGGCCCACCCACAAGAGTGATGATGAGGACAGGGAGAAGAAGAGGAGAGGGTGTACCAGAATTCCCTGGTACAATTTCTCACCCAAATTGTAGCCAAATCACCTGACCTGGGACAGCTGATCTACATGCTGGACCCTAACTCCCAGTTTGACAACTCTAACATTTTAACCAAGTTTGTGAAGATGAAGGAACCAAAAATAGCCCAGTTACAGGATGGCAGGTTCCTTACAGGATGGGAGTCAGACATCAGTACCATACTGGTATTTGGCGGTTTGATGGGTGTGTGGGGTCTTTGCCAGACTCCACCTAGCATCATGGATTCCCTACTTTACTGATGTTATGGAGTTCGGTGCATTCTTCATATGTGTGCATGTCACACACTAGTGGGCTTCATATGTACATGTTTATCCTGTGTGTGGGTGAGTGTGTTCATGAGTTTTATAGCCCAAGTACTACAGAACATGATCAATGAAAGGGAACACTGTTTTCCAGATATGGCAGGGCAATTATTTAAATGAACTGACAAGGGTTGGATGGCATGGATAAGACCTATGAGAGTTCAAGGCATACCGAATCCAGGCATGACAAAGTAGGTGGCAGACAGAATTCTGGCAAAACTAAGTAGGTAGCTTGATGTCCAACTTACTGGAGAAGTGCAACTGAGCGGAGACACTTTTCACTAAGCAACATGCTCTAGTGGAGATCAAACATCCTTTGACTTACAGCCAGTACGAATTAAACCATTCATCAAATGAAACCTATTTTTCTCTGATTTTGAGTATACATTTGTGTCCCTTCCTGATTAATCTAAGCTTTATCCTCTTAAGTCCCAATACCTCACGCTGATATCGGTCACATCTTTCCATTTGACATGGTTTTCCCTCAAGCTTCGTACCGCCCCGAGATCATACAACTTTTTGTCCCCTCTCCACTGCTTCCTTGACAGCCATCTTGTCCTTTACCACACCACGCATCCCCAGTCCTTTACTCTCCAAGGGGAAAAGACCATAAATCCTGCTTTGTTTTGAGGCATGCATTTCTGTGATGCCCCATCCACCAAACACAATCCATCATTGACCAAATAACACAACATGTTAACAAATTTTTATTCTTTGAGAAAGAATACTCCATTGGAAAAGATACCAGGATTCATAGAAGACCTGAGGTATCTCTGAAAAAACACATTTCCAAAGTGAGAATTAAGTCTGCCCTCAAAAACTGAGAATTTCACTTTAACAGATCTTCACCAAATCATAGACATAGATATGGAAGTCATTATCAAACTTGATGAAATACACAGAAGGTTTGTTGGGAACTTGGCAAATAATTTTACCTATCTCTTGGGTCCCATCTTTTTTGTTGTACTGCACTCTTTTGCCCTCCAAGGAATCCCTGCCTAACTCCAAAGTCACCTCTACTGGAGGACATTCAGGCGTGATGTGGAGGTTGCCTTCAATGGAATCATCATGATGGTGGTAAAGGTACAGCACCAGATCATTCTCATTGACAATGTAGAAACAGGTCGTTATGGTCTGCACCTCATCTGGGACCACGACACTCCACTCTTCCTTAGAGCCTGGCATGATGTGGAGGTTGCCTTCCAGGTAGTCATCCAGGAGGTGGTAAATGTACAAGACCGGATCTTTCTTGTAGGTAATATAAAACCAGGTCTTCATGATTGGCACCTGTTCTTGGACCATCCCGTTTCAGTCATTCTTAGAGCCATTTGTGCCCATGAATGTATGTTTCACTGCTCTGCCAACTATGGTGTTTGAGAGATGAGTGTCTGTCACCTGAGGAAATGGCACATTATTAGGCAGGATCTTCAGGTTTAAAATCATTTCATCACTATGAAGCTCCAAGCCATAGACACAATCAATCCCATCATATTTCAACAAATAGAGAGAGGGATATGTTGGCAGTTGATCTAGAATGATGGCTTTCCAATGGGTGACTGGTTCATTGGCTTCCTTCCAGCCATGAGAAATTCTGCGGCCAACAATATTCTCCAGGGCCTCAAAAGGCTTACTAAGTTTTTGCTTCTGGAGCGATGGCCCATTCTTCTTCTGGAGAGGTGGCATGCAACTCATACTAAGAGGCATCTTCATCATGGCGGGAGACTTTCTGAGATAGGCCACAGCACTCCTGTTCCACTGTCTCTTGGCTCTGTTTCTGTGCTTGGGCTTCATAGCTGCCAATCTCTGCATAGGAAGAACTCTTCAGTTTAAATCAGACACAAAGTGGTTTCCTCCACCATAAGTGCCTGCAAGGATAAGAAGGTGAGGATGTGAGGTCAAGGCTCTTTTTAGGAATAACTTTGGAGCAGGTGAAAAAGGCAGGGCTGAATAGATTTGCATACCTAAATGTAATATGTTCTTAAGAAATTAATAGGAAAATTATCAAACTCTTGTCTACAGCTCAGTATATGTGTATCAGAGACATATTCCTGCTGCAAAATGCAATTGACCTCTACTGAGAAACCTACTTCCTGACTTACTATATCAATGAGAGAGGAAGCTATGCCTATACCTAAAGTGAGAAAGAAATATCTGAACAGATGGCAAAGAATTCAAAGAACAGCCACTCCTCTCCTTACCACTCAAGCTACTGGTTTGTTGGCTGATCTATAACCACCTGCCCAGGTCATGGCACTCCAGTCCACTGGCTCTCTCTATTGTGTCTCCTGATCCAGATCCAGGTTGATTACATAAAGATATTCTGTATCTTCATTAGAGAAGTGAGTACTGTGAGTCAAACTGCCAAAAGAAAAAACAACATTAATCTGTGCAACAGCACCTATTAGAAATAATTATCTTTTAAAACACATATGGACAAAGAGGATCTTTGCCATTTAAGTGGACTGAGGAATTGGACATTTTTAGCAAAGATAGAGTGGGGAGAATACCTGACATTAACCGTCCCCCAGCTATCAAATATAGGAGCTGTTAACGACATAAATTTTGGACCCAGAGCAAATTTGAAAGAAAACTTTCTTTGACTACAGAGGTCCTAGTTGCTTTCTAAACATATTTACCAAAAGAAAATATCTTGGCTCTCTAGATTCCAACTTCTGGAAATTCGGTTGAACAGTTGTGGAGCCCGAGAGCTGAACTGACCTCCTCAGCCACCGTGAAGATAGTAAGCCCACCTTCACAGAAGACCAGTGCTTCATCTGGAACAGAGTTGCCACCCCCAACCAAAGCTTTGTGACATCATCAAGGCTCTACTTATGTCATAAAACTCCTCCTAGCCAGGTTTCTTCCCTACTAACCCCCAGAAATATCCAGCATACAGGTCCTAAAATGCTGCTCATACAGCCCCATGAATACCCAAAATAAAAACCCCAATCTTCTTCCCAATTACTTGAGTCATATTTTCCAAGTAACTCAACCCCTTTATGTGTTTTTTTTTTCCTGTAAAATAATTTTTGGTCTGAGTCAACAACTCACATGAATTTTTTTTTCCTATCTCCAATGTCCTCATTGGTTATTTTCTATTGATTTTTCCATTACTTCATAAAAATAATTATCAAAATTTCCACTTCTCTTCCTCCTCCCACATTCTTCTTGCTCCGCAAATAAACCTCTCCACTCAAACACCAGTCCAAATAGAGGGCAGGGTACTTTGAGCTGTGGGAAGTCCAAGCCCACCCTTCATCCATCCAGATTTAGCAAGGTATGCATCCACAAAAAATATGATCACAAAAAGCCAGTGTATGATATGCAGACAGTTGCAAGTACCATTATCTTTGGCTTCTCCGTCTGCCCCAATTGTCAGCCACATTCAGAGCTTCCGGTTTGATCCCATGTTCTTTCATTCCCAGGTCACTGGATTAGTTGAAATCCCCTTAGTTCAGGCACAGTGTCTCATAGTGTGGACCAAGCCCTTATATTCCTGACATCCTTGCTCTTTTTCTCCATCCATCTGCTCTTCCACTGGAGCTTGGAAGCTCCATCTAGGTTTCTGATTTTGACCCTGACTTGATCTCCATCATTTGCCAAACAAAATTTCCATGGTGGTTTTCAAGATAGTCAGTCATCAGTCTGACTATGGGACAAGGCACACATAGTTCCTAGGGACATGTCACAGTGCAGTCAATTTCTCCTCCCTGCTTAAGTACCTAGAGAGGGTCACCCTATGGCCTTCTGAGAACCACTCGAGAGATATTGATCTTGACATCCCCAGAATGGCCCCATAAATTGAGATATCATCAGTGTATGTGCATTAACTTGTGTGTGTTTGTGTGTGTGTATTTAAATCACAATAACAAATGGATTGTAATATTGAAGATTCTTCTCTTATTGAGAGGAATATTTGCTACAGAAACACTCTCACAGTAATAGTGAGAGTGTAAACTGTCTCAGCAAGGAGAAATAACTGGAGGAATCCCCCAGGAGTTAGGCTCAGTGTCCCAGGAATTACGCCCAAGGAAAGTCAATGAACTCAGTGATGGAAGATAAAACCCAGCCTAAATAAAACCCTAAATCATTTAGGTGGAACATGAGATACTCTTACAACAGTTACAAGAGGTCTAAAATGCCTGGACTGGAACATAAGGGGAACACAATGACGTGGAGCTGAGAGTGCATGGCAAAACTGATTGGATCTGGCAAAAATTATGTAAGCATACCAAGGAAACCACCAGTGGGACAAAACCCTAAGAAATCTGTATGACAACATATCATGTTGAACATAATGAGATTTATAGACAAAGGAAAGATCTCAATTATGTCACTGTCACACAGGTGATGATGAACCAGTTCCATCGTAGAGTGACTCCCTGCTGTGTTTAAGATAATCTGTCAATTCTGTCTAGTCAGTTACAAGGAAATTTGCATTAATTGCACAGATTAACTATCAGCATCATTTAGTGCACAATCAAAGGCAAGGCAAAGAAATCATAGACATGTTGTTGAATGCTGATGATGTTATTGGGAGTTTTGATGGGTTTTTTTCTTAAAGGGAAATCATCGGTGACTCTCATGCATGAAGCAGATCCTTTCTCTGTGATGTTTCCTGAATAGCCACTGAGATACCAGCCCATTGAGTTGTGGTCTCTCTCTCTTTTACAAAGCAACTTCTACCTTCAGCTTGATCTCTTGCTTGAGCTTCCCTTCCGGCTACTAGGCTCCTTTTCTGATCCTGCAGAGGGCTTTTGTAAGGGATTGTGATCTCTAAGTTTTTCCCCTTTCAAGAACTAATCATTCTATTAATCACAATTCTAAACTGCTGTGGGAGGTTGTTTGTGACTTATGCCTTCACATGTGATACAAGCGACCTGTGTGTATAGGGTCTTCTCTCTGTTCATGTGGGGAAGGCATGGCAGCAGGAGTAGATGGCTGCTCATTCTCTGTAAGGAAATCAGTAAACAGTGGGCACCAAGTACAAGGATGTCCTGAAATATTAAGTCTTGTCCTTTCAAGGCCCCAAAGCCTCCAGCTAGGTTCAGGGTCACGACAATCTCCAAAACCCACCGAGCATGAAGTATTCAGAACCAGAATCCTGTGTGTGCCATATCACATAAATTCATCATGAGTACACAAATCTGTTTTTTTTTTTAATTCTAAATTATTTTGTCCCATCAGAACGATCTATATTACCAATTAACCAAATTTGCTGCATCTATGGTGTCCTAGAATTGCTTTAAATTGTTGCTGGGACAGTCTTACAAACCTTCCTGTGCTGTTATGAGACCTTAAGGGGACAGCACTTATTTCAGAAATCAAAGGCAGTTGGGTTCAATCCTATGGTTAGCTGTTAGCTAGACACTGGAAGGATGGATTTGACTAAGAAAGGGAGACAGCATACATGGAGGCAGGTAACCTTTCCTTTGCAAATTGACCCATTTTGAGGCCTTACTTCAGGCTCTTCTCTTCTCCTAATCTTGGTTTTTTTATTAGTTTAGGAGAAGAATTAAAACTCCATTTACAGTATCTGTGAACCCGAATGAGTTAAGTATGTGTGACCAACTTGATGTCTGCCTGTCTGTCAACAGGGCCAGAGTTCAGGGGCATCTGATGCATAGCACAGGAATGTCAGCCATCAATCTCTGGTCCACCTAACTCTACAGCATTAGAGTTGTCATGGTTGCTCATCTGATCTTCCTCATATGATCTCCATCCACAGAGATGTCAGAAAAATCCTCCCCTGAGAGTGCAAGTTCTTTACAAATGAAAGATTATAGAAGAGAAGACACATGGGAGATTTATATGGGCAAGCTGTTGAAAGGACAAAGTGACAGAAGAAGTTTATTGATTAATTAAAGAAAGAATCCGCTTCAGCTGATAGGTTAGAACATAGGTAGGTGGAGTAAACAAAATAGAATGCCGGGAGGAAGAGGTAGTGAGCTCAGAGAAGCCATGCTCCCCTCTCCCCGGCAGATGCCATAGCTCTGCTCTCTGAGGCAGATGTCGATGCAGCCAGCCACCATGTCAGACATGCTGAATTTTTCCTGGTAAGTGCCCCTCGTTATACTACACTGATTATTAGAAATGGGATAAAATGCTGAATCTAATGGGCCAGCAGTGTTTAAAGAATACTGTATTGGTGTATTTATTTCAGGCATAACCTTCATGCGGCCGTGGTGCTTGGGACACAGCCTCGCTGCTCAAATAACTACAGAATGGCTTGCAGCCTTGTGGACAACTGAATCCACTGAAAGCCTGAGAAAGCTTGGGAAAGAGTAAAGCATGTTTTCTTGGCAGCAGGGATTTCTCGGTCTGCTCTGCTTGCTAGAAGAAAGCAAGGGCTCTCATCTAAAAGAGGCTTGCAGACTCAGCTTCAGCTGCAAAACCCTGCAGCCCTTAAGAGGTCCTGCCACAAAACATTTAAATGGAGTTGATAAAAGCCAACTGAATGCTTGTATGTTTTCAGCAGTAGCAGGAAAACAAACTGTGTTGTTTTAAAATGCCGGATTTCTGGGCCATCCTGCCTGGGCAAACTCTGACTGTTTGAGGAAGGAGGGCCAGCTACAGAAAGAGGGCTTGAGTGTTGTCTGTTGCAGCCTCTTTGATGGCAAGGACCTTGAAACACTGTAGACTTGTGGCACTGAATGCGGCTCTGTTCGGTACCTCAGCCACAAGGTTGGAATGGCAGAAAGCTAAGGAATGGGATAAATCTGGCCAGCAAAGCCACGGCTTTAGTCCTACTGAGATTGCTTGGTAAATGAAAGACTCATGTGGTCAGAAAAACAGAGAGAGAAATAGAGTAAAGAGAGATTCAAAGACAAAGAAAATTTTTAAATGATTTACAGTGTGTTAAATATATGTGCAGGCTAAAATTTGAAGTTCTTAAAGTTTAAAAAAGGAAGAGAGTTGTTGGGTGTGGTAGTACACACCTGTAAACCCAACACATGGGAGGCAGAGGGAGATTGACCTCTGTACCTTCAGGGTGAGGTAGCACACGCCTTTAATCCCAGTGCCTTGAAGGCAGAGACAAACAGATCTTTGTGAGTTCAATGTGTAGTAGCATACACCTTTAATCCCAATGCCTGAAAGGCAGAGAGAGGCAGATCTCTGAGACTTCAAGGACAGACAGGTATACAGAGTTATTCCAGGTCAAAGATACAGAGAACCTGTCTCAAAAGCCAAAAAATAAAAAGGAAAAATAAACAAAATAGAGAGGTTAAATTGAAGCGCACAAAGATGGAAAATTCACAGCGAATTTTGATATTGTATGCTATTATGCTCTTTTTGAATCATTTGAATTTTGAGGAAGTAGCAATAGCTGCTAAAAGATGTTTCTTTATTAAAGCTGCTGAAATAATCCAACATAGATATTTTGAAAATGCCTTGACTTTGAAATTTGGATCTAAAAACATGATGCTTTGGAAAGGAGATTCTATTCTGTTTTCACAGAGGGTGATAGTCTGTGGATGCCTCTATCCTAATATGGTAGGATGGACCACGCCCTACTTAAAGGTTGCATGAACACCTTTAAAAAATTGCTTCGCTCAACTGCCAACTGAGGTAAATCAATAATGATGCCACCATTCAGCAGGAAGCATTTTGGAGAGAAAAAACTGCACCCACGTTCCCAAATATGGCTTATAAATGTTATTTTACATTTAAAGTGGGATGTGATATAGATATGAATATTTGCATTAGTATAGATTTTGCTTTACTGATAGAGATTTCAGGTCAATTTTGTTATATGTATATGCATTTTTGATCTTAATTAAGGTATTGTGATTGTGTAGTTCATTTAAAAATTAATGTATATAGGTTATTAATGGATAATCATTAATAATAGTCAAGTTTGTAGTCATGTTAGTTAGATTTTCTAGCTACATAGATATATATATTTCAGTCAGATAGGCATTATTCATAACTCTCTAGACTACAAAATAGGCTATTTAATGTTTTAGCACCTTAGGGTTTTTCATGACAGTGAGACACTCTACTCTTGGCAGCACATATCTACTTCAGGAAGAAGATGGGCATCACAGAGGATCCTTATGGAGTTTGATAGCCATTTGGGGAAGAAACTGCTCTTGCCTGGATTGTTGCATAAACTGTACACTGAAAACACTCAGAGAGAGGACTACTAAACCTGCCTAAAGTTGAGATGATCTTTTCGTGTTCCTGATTCAGGAAAGGGTCAGCAAAACATTCTTCAAGACAAGCAGATAGTGACTGCCTTTGAAATTTCCTGCTTCATGGAAATGTCTGCTGGAAACTATGGGCCTGTAGGCTGAGGATGGAAACACCAACGGTACAGAGGAACTTTGGGTGACTGTCCAGGCAGCGAGATGTCTCTGTCATTTCTAGAGTTTGAAAATGGCTTACTTTTTGTTTGCTTAGGTAATACTGTATTATTCTGGAGTCTCTGATGGAGTTGAAGAATAGATAGATAGTTATAGTTTTCCATTGTTATGATAAAAGATAAAATAGATATAAATATTGTAACTGTAATTCTTGCTTGATAACTGTTTTGTTATATGTAATTTTGCTATGATAAAGTTAAAGATTCCGTTCTTGTTTAAACAGAAATAGGAGTAATGATGGAGTATAGGTCATTGGTTAATTAAATAAAGAAACTGTTTGGCCTGAAAGGTTAGAACATAGGTGGGTGGAATAAACATAAGAGAATGCTGGGAGGAATAGGAATTGAGCTTAGAGATGCCATGCACCTCTCCCATGGGCAGAAATGGTAGCTCTGCACTCTGAGGCAGATGGCGATACAGCCAGCCACCAGGTCAGACATGCTAAATCTTTCCTTCTAAGCGCACCTCCTGCTGCAACATACATTATTAGACATGGGTTAAGAGGCTGAAAATAATGGGGCAGGCAGTGTTTAAATGAATAGTTTTGTGTTGTTATTTCGGAGCATAACCTTACAAGGCAGCCCCATGGGGATGCAGCCCTGCTGCTCAAATTTCTACAATCAAGGGGGAAATGGAAGAAGGGAAGAAAGAAGAGAGAGAGACAAGGAAGAATGGATGAATTCAATCATTCATTGGAAAAATGAGTGAACCAATGAAAGAGGAGACCTAGTAGGAAAAAATGTGCTGCATTCCTTCAGAGAGTCAGGTCAAATTAAGGATTGACAAGGTTTTCCACTAAGGAGGAGGCTTATTCCATTTTACCTTCTTTGTGCTCCAGGCCCACCCACAAGAGTGATGATGAGGACAGGGAGAAGAAGAGGAGAGGGTGTACCAGAATTCCCTGGTACAATTTCTCACCCAAATTGTAGCCAAATCACCTGACCTGGGACAGCTGATCTACATGCTGGACCCTAACTCCCAGTTTGACAACTCTAACATTTTAACCAAGTTTGTGAAGATGAAGGAACCAAAAATAGCCCAGTTACAGGATGGCAGGTTCCTTCCAGGATGGGAGTCAGACATCAGTACCATACTGGTATTTGGCGGTTTGATGGGTGTTTGGGGTCTTTGCCAGACTCCACCTAGCATCATGGATTCCCTACTTTACTGATATTATGGAGTTCGGTGCATTTATCATATGTGTGCATGTCACACACTAGTGGGCATCATATGTACATGTTTATCCTGTGTGTGGGTGAGTGTGTTCATGAGTTTTATAGCCCAAGTACTACAGAACATGATCAATGAAAGGGAACACTGTTTTCCAGATATGGCAGGGCAATTATTTAAATGAACTGACAAGGGTTGGAAGGCATGGATAAGACCTATGAGAGTTCATGGCATACCGAATCCAGGCATGACAGAGTAGGTGGCAGACAGAATTCTGGCAAAACTAAGTAGGTAGCTTGATGTCCAACTTGCTGGAGAAGAGCAACTGAGCGGAGACACTTTTCACTAAGCAACATGCTCTAGTGGAGATCAAACATCCTTTGACTTACAGCCAGTACGAATTAAACCTTTCATCAAATGAAACCTAATTTTCTCTGATTTTGAGTATACATTTGTGTCCCTTCCTGATTAATCTACTCTTTATCCTCTTAAGTCCCAATACCTCACGCTGATATCGGTCACATCGGTCCATTTGACATGGTTTTCCCTCCAGCTTCATACCGCCCCGAGATCATACAACTTTTTGTCCCCTCTCCACTGCTTCCTTGACAGCCATCTTGTCCTTTAAAACACCACGCATCCCCAGTCCTTTACTCTCCAAGGGGAAAAGACCATAAATCCTGCTTTGTTTTGAGGCATGTATTTCTGTGATGCCCCATCCACCAAACACAATCCATCATTGACCAAATAACACAACATGTTAACAAATTTTTATTCTTTGAGAAAGAATAATCCATTGGAAAAGATACCAGGATTCATAGAAGACCTGAGGTATCTCTGAAAAAACACATTCCCACAGAGAGAATTAAGTCTGCCCCTCAAAATTTGAGAATTCCACTTTAACAGATCTTCACCAAATCATAGACATAGATATGGAAGTCATTATCAAACTTGATGAAATACACAGAAGGTTTGTTGGGAACTTGGCAAATAATTTTACCTATCTCTTGGGTCCCATCTTTTTTGTTGTACTGCACTCTTTAGCCCTCCAAGGAATCCCTGCCTAATTCCAAAGTCACCTCTACTGGAGGACATTCAGGCGTGAGGTGGAGGTTGCCTTCAATGGAATCATCATGATGGTGGTAAAGGTACAGGACCGGATCATTCTCGTTGACAATGTAGAAACAGGTCATTATAGTCTGCACCTCATCTGGGACCACGCCACTCCACTCTTCCTTAGAGCTTGGCATGATGTGGAGGTTGCCTTCCAGGTAGTCATCCAGGAGGTGGTAAATGTACAAGACGGGATCTTTCTTGTAGGTAATATAAAACCAGGTCTTCATAATTGGCACCTCTTCTAGGACCATCCCGTTCCAGTCATTCTTAGAGCCATTTGTGCCCATGAATGTATGTTTCACTGCTCTGCCAACTATGGTGTTTGAGAGATGAGTGTCTGTCACCTGAGGAAATGGCACATTATTAGGCAGGATCTTCAGGTTTAAAATCCTTTCATCACTATGACGCTCCAAGTCATAGACACAATCAATCCCATCATATTTCAACAAATAGAGAGAGGGATATGTTGGCAGTTGATCTAGAATGATGGCTTTCCAATGGGTGACTGGTTCATTGGCTT
The DNA here is from genome assembly GCF_037038515.1 of Microtus pennsylvanicus. Classification (NCBI taxonomy): domain Eukaryota; kingdom Metazoa; phylum Chordata; class Mammalia; order Rodentia; family Cricetidae; genus Microtus; species Microtus pennsylvanicus. Next base: position 16,600,668 of record NC_134602.1, read on the forward strand.
CCTTCCAGCCATGAGAAATTCTGCGGCCAACAATATTCTCCAGGGCCTCAAAAGGCTTACTAAGTTTTTGCTTCTGGAGCGATGGCCCATTCTTCTTCTGGAGATGTGGCATGCAACTCATACTAAGAGGCATCTTCATCATGGCGGGGGACTTTCTGAGATAGGCCACAGCACTCCTGTTCCACTGTCTCTTGGCTCTGTTTCTGTGCTTGGGCTTCATAGCTGCCAATCTCTGCATAGGAAGAACTCTTCAGTTTAAATCAGACACAAAGTGGTTTCCTCCACCATAAGTGCCTGCAAGGATAAGAAGGTGAGGATGTGAGGTCAAGGCTCTTTTTAGGAATAACTTTGGAGCAGGTGAAAAAGGCATGGCTGAATAGATTTGCATACCTAAATGGAATATATTCTTAAGAAATTAATAGGAAAATTATCAAACTCTTGTCTACAGCTCAGTATATGTGTATCAGAGAAATATTCCTGCTGCAAAATGCAATTGACCTCTACTGAGAAACCTACTTCCTGACTTACTACATCAATGAGAGAGGAAGCTATGCCTATACCTAAAGTGAGAAAGATATATCTGAACAGATGGCAAAGAATTCAAAGAACAGCCACCCCTCTCCTTATCACTCAAGCTACTGGTTAGTTGGCTGATCTATAACCACCTGCCCAAGGTCATGGCACTCCAGTCCACTGGCTCTCTCTATTGTGTCTCCTGATCCAGATCCAGGTTGATTACATAAAGATATTCTGTATCTTCATTAGAGAAGTGAGTACTGTGAGTCAAACTGCCAAAAGAAAGAAACATTAATCTGTGCAACAGCACCTATTAGAAATAATTATCTTTTAAAACACATATGGACAAAGAGGATCTTTGCCATTTAAGTGGACTGAGGAATTGGACATTTTTAGCAAAGATAGAGTGGGGAGAATACCTGACATTATCCGTCCCCCAGCTTTCAAATATAGGAGCTGTTAACGACATAAATTTTGGACCCAGAGCAGATTTGAAAGAAACCTTACTTTGACTACAGAGGTCCTAGTTGCTTCTTAAACATATTTACCAAAAGAAAATATCTTTGCTCTCTAGATTCCAACTTCTGGAAATTCGGTTGAACAGTTGTGGAGCCCAATAGCTGAACTGACCTCCTCAGCCACCGTGAAGATTGTAAGCCCACCTTCACAGAAGACTAGTGCTTCATGTGGAACAGAGTTGCCACCCCCAACCAAAGCTTTGTGACATCATCAAGGCTCTACTTATGCCATAAAACTCCTCCTAGCCAGGTTTCTTCCCTACTAACCCCCAGAAATATCCAGCATACAGGTCCTAAAATGCTGCTCATACAGCCCCATGAAGACCCAAAATAAAACCCCCAATCTTCTCCCCAATTACTTGAGTCATATTTTCCAAGTAACTCAACCCCTTTATGTGTTTTTTTTTTTTCTGTAAAATAATTTTTGGTCTGAGTCAACAACTCACATGAATGTTTTTTTTCCCTAGCTCCAATGTCCTCATTGGTTATTTTCTATTGATTTTTCCATTACTTCATAATAATAATTATCAAACTTTCCACTGCTCTTCCTCCTTCCACATTCTTCTTGCTCCGCAAATAAACCTCTCCACTCAAACACCAGTCCAAATAGAGGGCAGGGTACTTTGAGCTGTGGGAAGTCCAAGCCCACCCTTCATCCATCCAGATTTAGCAAGGTATGCATCCACAAAAAATATGATCACAAAAAGCCAGTGTATGATATGCAGACAATTGCAAGTGCCATTATCTTTGGCTTCTCCGTCTGCCTTATTGTCAGCCACATTCAGAGCTTCCAGTTTGATCCCATGTTCTTTCATTCCCAGGTCACTGGATTAGTTGAAATCCCCTTAGTTCAGGCACAGTGTCTCATAGTGTGGACCAAGCCCTTATATTCCTGACATCCTTGCTCTTTTTCTCCATCCATCTGCTCTTCCACTGGAGCTTGGAAGCTCCATCTAGGTTTCTGATTTTGACCCTGACTTGATCTCCATCATTTGCCAAACAAAAGTTCCATGGTGGTTTTCAAGATAGTCAGTCATCAGTCTGACTATGGGACAAGGCACACATAGTTCCTAGGGACATGTCACAGTGCGGTCAACTTCTCCTCCCTGCTTAAGTACCTAGAGAGGGTCACCCTATGGCCTTCTGAGAACCACTCGAGAGATATCGATCTTGACATCCCCAGAATGGCCCCATAAATTGAGATATCATCAGTGTATGTGCATTAACTTGTGTGTGTTTATGTGTGTGTATTTAAATCACAATAACAAATGGATTGTAATATTGAAGTTTCTTCTCATCTTGAGAAGAATATTTGCTACAGAAACACTCTCACAGTAATAGTGAGAATGTAAACTATCTAAGAAAGGAGAAATAACTGGAGGAATCCCCCAGGAGTTAGGCTCAGTGTCCCAGGAATTACGCCCAAGGAAAGTCAATGAACTCAGTGATGGAAGATAAAACCCAGCCTAAATTAAACCCTAAATCATTTAGGTGGAACATGAGATACTCTTACAACAGTTACAAGAGGTCTAAAATGCCTGGACTGGAACATAAGGGGAACACAATGATGTGGAGCTGAGAGTGCATGCCAAAACTGATTGGATCTGGCAAAAATTATGTAAGCATACCAAGGAAACCACCAGTGGGACAAAACCCTAAGAAATCTGTATGACAACATATCATGTTGAACTTAATGAGATTTATAGACAAAGGAAAGATCTCAATTATGTCACTGTCACACAGGTGATGATGAACCAGTTCCTTCGTAGAGTAAGTCCCTGCTGTGTTTAAGATAACCTGTCAATTCTGTCTAGTCAGTTACAAGGAAATTTGCATTAATTGCACAGATTAACTATCAGCATCATTTACTGCACAATCAAAGGCAAGGCAAAGAAATCATAGACATGTTGTTGAATGCTGATGATGTTATTGGGAGTTTTGATGGGTTTTTTTCTTAAAGGGAAATCATCGGTGACTCTCATGCATGAAGCAGATCCTTTCTCTGTGATGTTTCCTGAATAGCCACTGAGATACCAGCCCATTGAGTTGTGGTCTCTCTCTCTTTTACAAAGCAACTTCTACCTTCAGCTTGATCTCTTGCTTGAGCTTCCCTTCTGGCTACTAGGCTCCTTTTCTGATCCTGCAGAGGGCTTTTGTAAGGGATTGTGATCTCTAAGTTTTTCCCCTTTCAAGAACTAATCATTCTATTAATCACAATTCTAAACTGCTGTGGGAGTTTGTTTGTGACTTATGCCTTCACATGTGATACAAGCGACCTGTGTGTATAGGGTCTTCTTCTGTGCATGTGGGGAAGGCATGGCAGCAGGAGTAGATGGCTGCTCATTCTCTCTAAGGAAATCAGTAAACAGTGGGCACCAAGTACAAGGATGTCCTGAAATATTAAGTCTTGTCCTTTCAAGGCCCCAAAGCCTCCAGCTAGGTTCAGGGTCACGAAAATCTCCAAAACCCACCGAGCATGAAGTATTCACAACCAGAATCCTGTGTGTGCCATATCACATAAATTCATCGTGAGTACACCAATCTGTTTTTTTTTTAATGCTACATTATTTTTTCCCATCAGAACGATCTATATTACCAATAAACCAAATTTGCTGCATCTTTGGTGTCCTAGAATTGCTTTAAATTGTTGCTGGGACTGTCTTACAAACCTTCCTTTGCTGTTATGAGACCTTAAGAGGACAGCACTTATTTCAGAAATCAAAGGTAGTGGGTTCAATCCTATGGTTAGCTGTTAGCTAGACACTGGAAGGATGGATTTGACTAAGAAAGGGAGACAGCATACATGGAGGCAGGTAACCTTTCCTTTGCAAAATGACCCATTTTGAGGCCTTACTTCAGGCTCTTCTCTTCTCTTAATCTTTTTTTTATTTATTAGTTTAGGAGAAGAATTAAAACTGCATTTACAGTATCTGTGAACCCGAATGAGTTAAGTATGTGTGACCAACTTGTTGTCTGCCTGTCTGTCAACAGGGCCAGAGTTCAGGGGCATCTGATGCATAGCACAGGAATGTCAGCCATCAATCTCTGGTCCACCTAACTCTACAGCATTAGAGTTGTCATGGTTGCTCATCTGATCTTCCTCATATGATCTCCATCCACAGAGATGTCAGAAAAATCCTCCCCTGAGAGTGCAAGTTCTTTACAAATGAAAGATTATACAACAGAAGACACATAGAAGATTTATATGGACAAGCTGTTGAAAGGATAAAGTGACAGAAGAAGTTTATTGATTAATTAAAGAAAGAATCCGCTTCAGCTGATAGGTTAGAACATAGGTAGGTGGAGTAAACAAAATAGAATGCCGGGAGGAAGAGGTAGTGAGCTCAGAGAAGCCATGCTCCCCTCTCCCCGGCAGATGCCATAGCTCTGCTCTCTGAGGCAGATGTCGATGCAGCCAGCCACCATGTCAGACATGCTGAATTTTTCCTGGTAGGTACACCTCGTTATACTACACTGATTATTAGAAATGGGTTAAAATGCTGAATCTAATGTGCCAGCAGTGTTTAAAAGAACACAGTTTTGGTGTATTTATTTCAGGCATAACCTTCATGCGGCCGTGGTGCCGGGGACACAGCCTCGCTGCTCAAATAACTACAGAATGGCTTGCAGCCTTGTGGACAACTGAATCCACTGAAAGCCTGAGAAAGTTTGGAAAGAGTAAAGCATGTTTTCTTGGTAGCAGCGATTTCTCGGTCTGCTCTGCTTGCTAGAAGAAAGCAAGGGCTCTCATCTAAAAGAGGCTTGCTGACTCAGCTTCAGCTGCAAAACCCTGCAGCCCTTAAGAGGTCCTGCCACAAAACATTTAAATGTTGTTGATAAAAGCCAACTGAATGCTTGTATGTTTTCAGCAGTAGCAGGAAAAAAAAACTGTGTTGTTTTAAAATGCCGGCTTTCTGGGCCATCCTTCCTGGGCAAAATCTGACTGTTTGAGGAAGGAGGGCCAGCTACAGAAAGAGGGCTTGAGTGTTGTCTGTTGCAGCCTCTTTGATGGCAAGGACCTTGAAACACTGTAGACTTGTGGCACTGAATGCGGCTCTGTTCGGTACCTCAGCCACAAGGTTGGAATGGCAGAAAGCTAAGGAATGGGCTACATCTGGCCAGCAAAGCCACGGCTTTAGTCCTATTGAGATTGCTTGGTAAATGAAAGACTCATGTGGTCAGAAAAACAGAGAGAGAAATAAAGTAAAGAGAGATTCAAAGACAAAGAAAATTTTTAAATGATTTACAGTGTGTTAAAAATATGTGCAGGCTAAAATTTGAAGTTCCTAAAGTTAAAAAAAGGAAGAGAGTTGTTGGGTGTGATAGTACACACCTGTAAACCCAACACATGGGATGCAGACGGAGATTGACCTCTGTACCTTCAAGGTGAGGTAGCACACGCCTTTAATCCCAGTGCCTTGAAGGCAGAGACAAACAGATCTTTGTGAGTTCAATGTGTAGTAGCATACACCTTTAATCCCAATGCCTGAAAGGCAGAGAGTGGCAGATCTCTGAGAGTTCAAGGACAGACAGGTATACAGAGTTATTCCAGGTCAAAGATACAGAGAACTTGTCTCAAAAGGCAAAATATAAAAAGGAAAAATAAACAAAATAGGGGTTAAATTGAAGCACACAAAGATGGAAAATTCACAGCGAATTTTGATATTGTATGCTATTATGCTCTTTTTGAATCATTTGAATTTTGAGGCAGTAGCAATAGCTGCTAAAAGATGTTTCTTTATAAAAGCTGCTGAAATAATGAAACATAGATATTTTGAAAATGCTTTGACTTTGAAATTTGGATCTAAGGACATGATGCTTTGGAAAGGAGTTTCTATTTTGTTTTCACAGAGGGTGATAGTCTGTGGATGCCTCTATCCTAATATGGTAGGATGGACTACGCCCTACTTAAAGGTTGCTGTGAACACCTTTAAAAATTTGCTTCACTCAACTGCCAACTGAGATAAATCAATAAAGATGCCACCATTCAGCAGGAAGCATTTTGGAGAGAAAAAACTGAACCCACGTTCCCAAATATGGCTTATAAACGTTCTTTTACATTTAAAGTGGGATGTGATATAGATATGAATATTTGCATTTGTATATTGCTTTACTGATAGAGATTTTAGGTCAATTGTGTTATATGTATATGCATTTTTGATCTTAATTAAGGTATTGTGATTGTGTAGTTCATTTAAAAATATAATGTATATAGGTTATTAATGGATAATCATTAATAATAGTCAAGTTTGTAGTCATGTTAGTTAGATTTTCTAGCTACATAGATATATATATTTCAGTTAGATAGGCATTATTCATATCTCTCTAGACTACAAAATAGGCTATTTAATGTTTTAGTACCTTAGGGTTTTTCATGACAGTGAGACACTCTACTCTTGGCAGCACATATCTACTTCAGGAAGAAGATGGGCATCACAGAGGATCCTTATGGAGTTTGATAGCCATTTGGGGAAGAAACTGCTCTTGCCTGGATTGTTGCATAAACTGTACACAGAAAACACTCAGAGAGAGGACTACTGAACTTGCCTAAAGGTGAGATGATATTTTCGTGTTCCTGATTCAGGAAAGGGTCAGCAAAACATTCTTCAAGACAAGCAGATAGTGACTGCCTTTGAAATTTCCTGCTTCATGGAAATGTCTGCTGGAAACTATGGGCCTGTAGGCTGAGGATGGAAACACCAACGGTACAGAGGAACTTTGGGTGACTGTCCAGGCAGCGAGATGTCTCTGTCATTTCTAGAGTTTGAAAATGGCTTACTTTTTGTTTGCTTAGGTAATACTGTATTATTCTGGAGTCTCTGATGGAGTTGAAGAATAGATAGATAGTTATAGTTTTCCATTGTTATGATAAAAGATAAAATAGATATAAATATTGTAACTGTAATTCTTGCTTGATAACTGTTTTGTTATATGTAATTTTGCTATGTTAAAGTTAAAGATTCCGTTCTTGTTTAAACAGAAATAGGAGTAATGATGGAGTATAGGTCATTGGTTAATTAAATAAAGAAACTGTTTGGCCTGAAAGGTTAGAACATAGGTGGGTGGAATAAACATAAGAGAATGCTGGGAGGAATAGGATTTGAGCTTAGAGATGCCATGCACCTCTCCCATGGGCAGAAATGGTAGCTCTGCACTCTGAGGCAGATGGCGATACAGCCAGCCACCAGGTCAGACATGCTAAATCTTTCCTTCTAAGTGCACCTCGTGCTACAACATACATTATTAGACATGGGTTAAGAGGCTGAAAATAATGGGGCAGGCAGTGTTTAAATGAATAGTTTTGTGTTGTTATTTCGGAGCATAACCTTACAAGGCGGCCCCATGGAGATGCAGCCCTGCTGCTCAAATTTCTACAATCAAGGGGGAAATGGAAGAAGGGAAGAAAGAAGAGAGAGAGACAAGGAAGAATGGATGAATTCAATCATTCCTTGGAAAAATGAGTGAACCAATGAATGAGGAGACCTATTAGGAAAAAATGTGCTGCATTCCCTCAGAGTGTCAGGTCAAATTAAGGATTGACAAGGTTTTCCACTAAGGAGGAGGCTTATTCCATTTTACCTTCTTTGTGCTCCAGGCCCACCCACAAGAGTGATGATGAGGACAGGGAGAAGAAGAGGAGAGGGTGTACCAGAATTCCCTGGTACAATTTCTCACCCAAATTGTAGCCAAATCACCTGACCTGGGACAGCTGATCTACATGCTGGACCCTAACTCCCAGTTTGACAACTCTCACATTTTAACCAAGTTTGTGAAGATGAAGGAACCAAAAATAGCCCAGTTACAGGATGGCAGATTCCTTACAGGATGGGAGTCAGACATCAGTACCTTACTGGTATTTTGCGGTTTGATGGGTGTGTGGGGTCTTTGCCAGACTCCACCTAGCATCATGGATTCCCTACTTTACTGATATTATGGAGTTCGGTGCATTCATCATATGTGTGCATGTCACACACTAGTGGGCATCATATGTACATGTTTATCCTGTGTGTGGGTGAGTGTGTTCATGAGTTTTATAGCCCAAGTACTACAGAACATGATCAATGAAAGGGAACACTGTTTTCCACATATGGCAGGGCAATTATTTAAATGAACTGACAAGGGTTGGATGGCATGGATAAGACCTATGAGAGTTCAAGGCATACCGAATCCAGGCATGACAAAGTAGGTGGCAGACAGAATACTGGCAAAACTAAGTAGGTAGCTTGATGTCCAACTTACTGGAGAAGAGCAACTGAGCGGAGACTCTTTTCACTAAGCAACATGCTCTAGTGGAGATCAAACATCCTTTGACTTACAGCCAGTACGAATTAAACCATTCATCAAAGGAAACTTAATTTTCTCTGATTTTGAGTATACATTTGTGTCCCTTCCTGATTAATCTACTCTTTATCCTCTTAAGTCCCAATACCTCACGCTGATATCGGTCACATCGGTCCATTTGACATGGTTTTCCCTCAAGCTTCATACCGCCCCGAGATCATACAACTTTTTGTCCCCTCTCCACTGCTTCCTTGACAGCCATCTTGTCCTTTACCACACCACGCATCCCCAGTCCTTTACTATCCAAGGGGAAAAGACCATAAATCCTGCTTTGTTTTGAGGCATGTATTTCTGTGATGCCCCATCCACCAAACACAATCCATCATTGACCAAATAACACAACATGATAACAAATTTTTATTCTTTGAGAAAGAATAATCCATTGGAAAAGATACCAGGATTCATAGAAGACATGAGGTATCTCTGAAAAAACACATTCCCAAAGAGAGAATTAAGTCTGCCCCTCAAAATCTGAGAATTTCACTTTAACAGATCTTCAACAAATCATAGACATAGATATGGAAGTCATTATCAAACTTGATGAAATACACAGAAGGTTTGTTGGGAACTTGGCAAATAATTTTACCTATCTCTTGGGTTCCATCTTTTTTGTTGTACTGCACTCTTTTGCCCTCCAAGGAATCCCTGCCTAATTCAAAAGTCACCTCTACTGGAGGACATTCAGGCGTGATGTGGAGGTTGCCTTCAATGGAATCATCATGATGGTGGTAAAGTTACAGGACCGGATCATTCTAGTTGACAATGTAGAAACAGGTCGTTATGATCTGCACCTCATCTGGGACCATGCCACTCCACTCTTCCTTAGAGCCTGGCATGATGTGGAGGTTGCCTTCCAGGTAGTCATCCAGGAGGTGGTAAATGTGCAAGACCGGATCTTTCTTGTAGGTAAAATAAAACCAGGTCTTCATGATTGGCACCTCTTCTAGGACCATCCCGTTCCAGTCATTCTTAGAGCCATTTGTGCCCATGAATGTATGTTTCACTGCTCTGCCAACTATGGTGTTTGAGAGATGAGTGTCTGTCACCTCAGGAAATGGCACATTATTAGGCAGGATCTTCAGGTTTAAAATCCTTTCATCACTATGAAGCTCCAAGCCATAGACACAATCAATCCCATCATATTTCAACAAATAGAGAGAGGGATAAGTTGGCAGTTGATCTAGAATGATGGCTTTCCAATGGGTGACTGGTTCATTGGCTTCCTTACGGCCATGAAAAATTCTGCGGCCAACAATATTCTCCAGGGCCTCAAAAGGCTTACTAAGTTTTTGCTTCTGGAGCGATGGCCCATTCTTCTTCTGGAGATGTGGCATGCAACTCATACTAAGAGGCATCTTCATCATGGCGGGAGACTTTCTGAGATAGGCCACAGCACTCCTGTTCCACTGTCTCTTGGCTCTGTTTCTGTGCTTGGGCTTCATAGCTGCCAATCTCTGCATAGGAAGAACTCTTCAGTTTAAATCAGACACAAAGTGGTTTCCTCCATCATAAGTGCCTGCAAGGATAAGAAGGTGAGGATGTGAGGTCAAGGCTCTTTTTAGGAATAACTTTGGAGCAGGTGAAAAAGGCAGGGCTGAATAGATTTGCATACCTAAATGGAATATGTTCTTAAGAAATTAATAGGAAAATTATCAAACTCTTGTCTACAGCTCAGTATATGTGTATCAGAGACATATTCCTGCTGCAAAATGCAATTGACCTCTACTGAGAAACCTACTTCCTGACTTACTATATCAATGAGAGAGGAAGCTATGCCTATACCTAAAGTGAGAAAGAAATATCTGAACAGATGGCAAAGAATTCAAAGAACAGTCACTCCTCTCCTTATCACTCAAGCTACTGGTTAGTTGGCTGATCTATAACCACCTGCCCAAGGTCATGGCACTCCAGTCCACTGGCTCTCTCTATTGTGTCTCCTGATCCAGATCCAGGTTGATTACATAAAGATATTCTGTATCTTCATTAGAGAAGTGAGTACTGTGAGTCAAACTGCCAAAAGAAAGAAACATTAATCTGTGCAACAGCACCTATTAGAAATAATTATCTTTTAAAACACATATGGACAAAGAGGATCTTTGCCATTTAAGTGGACTGAGGAATTGGACATTTTTAGCAAAGATAGAGTGGGGAGAATACCTGACATTAACCGACCCCCAGCTATCAAATATAGGAGCTGTTAACGACATAAATTTTGGACCCAGAGCAGATTTGAAAGAAACCTTTCTTTGACTTCAGAGGTCCTAGTTGCTTCCTAAACATATGTACCAAAAGAAAATATCTTGGCTCTCTAGATTCCAACTTCTGGAAATTCGGCTGAACAGTTGTGGAGCCCAAGAGCTGAACTGACATCCTCAGCCACCGTGAAGATAGTAAGCCCACCTTCACAGAAGACCAGTGCTTCATGTGGAACAGAGTTTCCACCCCCAACCAAAGCTTTGTGACATCATCAAGGCTCTACTTATGTCATAAAAGTCCTCCTAGCCAGGTTTCTTTTCTACTAACCCCCAGAAATATCCAGCATACAGGTCCTAAAGTGCTGCTCATACAGCCCCATGAAGACCCAAAATAAAAACCCCAATCTTCTTCCCAATTACTTGAGTCATATTTTCCAAGTAACTCAACCCCTTTATGTGTTTTTTTTTTTCTGTAAAATAATTTTTGGTCTGAGTCAACAACTCACATGAATGTTTTTTTTCCTAGCTCCAATGTCCTCATTGGTTATTTTCTATTGATTTTTCCATTACTTCATAATAATAATTATCCAACTTTCCACTTCTCTTCCTCCTCCCACATTCTTCTTGCTCCGCAAATAAACCTCTCCACTCAAACACCAGTCCAAATAGAGGGCAGGGTACTTTGAGCTGTGGGAAGTCCAAGCCCACCCTTCATCCATCCAGATTTAGCAAGGTATGCATCCACAAAAAATATGATCACAAAAAGCCAGTGTATGATATGCAGACAATTGCAAGTGCCATTATCTTTGGCTTCTCCGTCTGCCCCAATTGTCAGCCACATTCAGAGCTTCCAATTTGATCCCATGTTCTTTCATTCCCAGGTCACTGGATTAGTTGAAATCCCCTTAGTTCAGGCACAGTGTCTCATAGTGTGGACCAAGCCCTTATATTCCTGACATCCTTGCTCTTTTTCTCCATCCATCTGCTCTTCCACTGGAGCTTGGAAGCTCCATCTAGGTTCTGATTTTGACCCTGACTTGATCTCCATCATTTGCCAAACAAAAGTTCCATGGTGGTTTTCAAGAAAGACAGTCATCAGTCTGACTATGGGACAAGGCACACATAGTTCCTAGGGACATGTCACAGTGCGGTCAACTTCTCCTCCCTGCTTAAGTACCTAGAGAGGGTCACCCTATGGCCTTCTGAGAACCACTCGAGAGATATCGATCTTGACATCCCCAGAATGTCCCCATAAATTGAGATATCATCAGTGTATGTGCATTAACTTGTGTGTGTTTGTGTGTGTGTATTTAAATCACAATAACAAATGGATTGTAATATTGAAGTTTCTTCTCATCTTGAGAAGAATATTTGCTACAGAAACACTCTCACAGTAATAGTGAGAGTGTAAACTATCTAAGAAAGGAGAAATAACTGGAGGAATCCCCCAGGAGTTAGGCTCAGTGTCCCAGGAATTACGCCCAAGGAAAGTCAATGAACTCAGTGATGGAAGATAAAACCCAGCCTAAATAAAACCCTAAATCATTTAGGTGGAACATGAGATACTCTTACAACAGTTACAAGAGGTCTAAAATGCCTGGACTGGAACATAAGGGGAACACAATGACGTGGAGCTGAGAGTGCATGGCAAAACTGATTGGATCTGGCAAAAATTATGTAAGCATACCAAGGAAACCACCAGTGGGACAAAACCCTAAGAAATCTGTATGACAACATATCATGTTGAACATAATGAGATTTATAGACAAAGGAAAGATCTCAATTATGTCACTGTCACACAGGTGATGATGAACCAGTTCCATCGTAGAGTGACTCCCCGCTGTGTTTAAGATAACCTGTCAATTCTGTCTAGTCGGTTACAAGGAAATTTGCATTAATTGCACAGATTAACTATCAGCATCATTTAGTGCACAATCAAAGGCAAGGCAAAGAAATCATAGACATGTTGTTGAATGCTGATGATGTTATTGGGAGTTTTGATGGGTTTTTTTCTTAAAGGGAAATCATCGGTGACTCTCATGCATGAAGCAAATCCTTTCTCTGTGATGTTTCCTGAATAGCCACTGAGATGCCAGCCCATTGAGTTGTGGTCTCTCTCTCTTTTAAAAAGCAACTTCTACCTTCAGCTTGATCTCTTGCTTGAGCTTCCCTTCCAGCTACTAGGCTCCTTTTCTGATCCTGCAGAGGGCTTTTGTAAGGGATTGTGATCTCTAAGTTTTTCCCCTTTCAAGAACTAATCATTCTATTAATCACAATTCTAAACTGCTGTGGGAGTTTGTTTGTGACTTATGCCTTCACATGTGATACAAGCGACCTGTGTGTATAGGGTCTTCTCTCTGTTCATGTGGGGAAGGCATGGCAGCAGGAGTAGATGGCTGCTCATTCTCTGTAAGGAAATCAGTAAACAGTGGGGACCAAGTACAAGGATGTCCTGAAATATTAAGTCTTGTCCTTTCAAGACCCCAAAGCCTCCAGCTAGGTTCAGGGTCACGACAATCTCCAAAACCCACCGAGCATGAAGTATTCAGAACCAGAAGCCTGTGTGTGCCATATCACATAAATTCATCGTGAGTACACCAATCTAATTTTTTTTAATTCTAAATTATTTTGTCCCATCAGAACGATCTATATTACCAATTAACCAAATTTGTTGCATCTTTGGTGTCCTAGAATTGCTTTAAATTGTTGCTGGGACAGTCTTACAAACCTTCCTGTGCTGTTATGAGACCTTAAGGGGACAGCACTTATTTCAGAAATCAAAGGCAGTTGGGTTCAATCCTATGGTTAGCTGTTAGCTAGACACTGGAAGGATGGATTTGACTAAGAAAGGGAGACAGCATACATGGAGGCAGGTAACCTTTCCTTTGCAAAATGACCCATTTTGAGGCCTTACTTCAGGCCCTTCTCTTCTCCTAATCTTGGTTTTTTTATTAGTTTAGGAGAAGAATTAAAACTCCATTTACAGTATCTGTGAACCCGAATGAGTTAAGTATGTGTGACCAACTTGATGTCTGCCTGTCTGTCAACAGGGCCAGAGTTCAGGGGCATCTGATGCATAGCACAGGAATGTCAGCCATCAATCTCTGGTCCACCTAACTCTACAGCATTAGAGTTGTCATGGTTGCTCATCTGATCTTCCTCATATGATCTCCATCCACAGAGATGTCAGAAAAATACTCCCCTGAGAGTGCAAGTTCTTTACAAATGAAAGATTATACAACAGAAGACACATGGGAGATTTATATGGGCAAGCTGTTGAAAGGACAAAGTGACAGAAGAAGTTAATTGATTAATTAAAGAAAGAATCCGCTTCAGCTGATAGGTTAGAACATAGGTAGGTGGAGTAAACAAAATAGAATGCCGGGAGGAAGAGGTAGTGAGCTCAGAGAAGCCATGCTCCCCTCTCCCCGGCAGATGCCATAGCTCTGCTCTCTGAGGCAGATGTCGATGCAGCCAGCCACCATGTCAGACATGCTGAATTTTTCCTGGTAAGTGCACCTCGTTATACTACACTGATTATTAGAAATGGGTTAAAATGCTGAATCTAATGGGCCAGCAGTGTTTAAAGGAATACAGTTTTTGTGTATTTATTTCTGGCATAACCTTCATGCAGCCATGGTGCTGGGGACACAGCCTCGCTGCTCAAATAACTACAGAATGGCTTGCAGCCTTGTGGACAACTGAATCCACTGAAAGCCTGAGGAAGCTTAGGAAAGTGTAAAGCATGTTTTCTTGGTAGCAGCGATTTCTCGGTCTGCTCTGCTTGCTAGAAGAAAGCAAGGGCTCTCATCTAAAAGAGGCTTGCTGACTCAGCTTCAGCTGCAAAACCCTGCAGCCCTTAAGAGGTCCTGCCACAAAACAGTTAAATGTTGTTGATAAAAGCCAACTGAATGCTTGTATGTTTTCAGCAGTAGCAGGAAAAAAAACTGTGTTGTTTTAAAATGCCGGGTTTCTGGGCCATCCTGCCTGGGCAAACTCTGACTGTTTGAGGAAGGAGGGCCAGCTACAGAAAGAGGGCTTGAGTGTTGTCTATTGCAGCCTCTTTGATGCCAAGGACCTTGAAACACTGTAGACTTGTGGCACTGAATGCGGCTCTGTTCGGTACATCATCCACAAGTTTGGAATGGCAGAAAGCTAAGGAATGGGCTACATCTGGCCAGCAAAGCCACGGCTTTAGTCCTACTGAGATTGCTTGGTAAATGAAAGACTCATGTGGTTAGAAAAACAGAGAGAGAAATAGAGTAAAGAGAGATTCAAAAACAAAGAAAATTTTTAAATGATTTACAGTGTGTTAAAAATATGTGCAGGCTAAAATTTGAAGTTCTTAAAGTTAAAAAAAGGAAGAGAGTTGTTGGGTGTGGTAGTACACACCTGTAAACCCAACACATGGGAGGCAGAGGGAGATTGACCTCTGTACCTTCAAGGTGAGGTAGCACACGCCTTTAATCCCAGTGCCTTGAAGGCAGAGACAAACAGATCTTTGTGAGTTCAATGTGTAGTAGCATACACCTTTAATCCCAATGCCTGAAAGGCAGAGAGAGGCAGATCTCTGAGACTTCAAGGACAGACAGGTATACAGAGTTATTCCAGGTCAAAGATACAGAGAACCTGTCTCAAAAGGCAAAAAATAAAAAGGAAAAATAAACAAAATAGAGGTTAAATTGAAGCGCACAAAGATGGAAAATTCATAGCGAATTTTGATATTGTATGCTATTATGCTGTTTTTGAATCATTTGAATTTTGAGGCAGTAGCAATAGCTGCTAAAAGATGTTTCTTTATAAAAGCTGCTGAAATAATCCAACATAGATATTTTGAAAATGCCTTGACTTTGAAATTTGGATCTAAGGACATGATGCTTTGGAAAGGAGTTTCTATTTTGTTTTCACAGAGGGTGATAGTCTGTGGATGCCTCTATCCTAATATGGTAGGATGGACCACGCCCTACTTAAAGGTTGCTGTGAACACCTTTACAATATTGCTTCACTCAACTGCCAACTGAGGTAAAACAATAATGATGCCACCATTAAGCAGGAAGCATTTTGGAGAGAAAAAACTGCACCCACGTTCCCAAATATGGCTTATAAACGTTCTTTTACATTTAAAGTGGGATGTGATATAGATATGAATATTTGCATTAGTATAGATTTTGCTTTACTGATAGAGATTGTAGGTCAATTTTTTATATGTATATGCATTTTTGATCTTAATTAAGGTATTGTGATTGTGTAGTTCATTGAAAAATATAGTGTATATAGGTTATTAATGGATAATCATTAATAATAGTCAAGTTTGTAGTCATGTTAGTTAGATTTTCTAGCTACATAGATATATATATTTCAGTTAGATAGGCATTATTCATATCTCTCTAGACTACAAAATAGGCTATTTAATGTTTTAGCACCTTAGGGTTTTTCATGACAGTGAGACACTCTACTCTTGGCAGCACATATCTACTTCAGGAAGAAGATGGGCATCACAGAGGATCCTTATGGAGTTTGATAGCCATTTGGGGAAGAAACTGCTCTTGCCTGGATTGTTGCATAAACTGTACACAGAAAACACTCAGAGAGAGGACTACTGAACTTGCCTAAAGGTGAGATGATATTTTCGTGTTCCTGATTCAGGAAAGGGTCAGCAAAACATTCTTCAAGACAAGCAGATAGTGACTGCCTTTGAAATTTCCTGCTTCATGGAAATGTCTGCTGGAAACTATGGGCCTGTAGGCTGAGGATGGAAACACCAACGGTACAGAGGAACTTTGGGTGACTGTCCAGGCAGCGAGATGTCTCTGTCATTTCTAGAGTTTGAAAATGGCTTACTTTTTGTTTGCTTAGGTAATACTGTATTATTCTGGAGTCTCTGATGGAGTTGAAGAATAGATAGATAGTTATAGTTTTCCATTGTTATGATAAAAGATAAAATAGATATAAATATTGCAACTGTAATTCTTGCTTGATAACTGTTTTGTTATATGTAATTTTGCTATGTTAAAGTTAAAGATTCCGTTCTTGTTTAAACAGAAATAGGAGTAATGATGGAGTATAGGTCATTGGTTAATTAAATAAAGAAACTGTTTGGCCTGAAAGGTTAGAACATAGGTGGGTGGAATAAACATAAGAGAATGCTGGGAGGAATAGGAATTGAGCTTAGAGATGGCATGCACCTCTCCCATGGGCAGAAATGGTAGCTCTGCACTCTGAGGCAGATGGCGATACAGCCAGCCACCAGGTCAGACATGCTAAATCTTTCCATGTAAGCGCACCTCGTGCTACAACATACATTATTAGACATGGGTTAAGAGGCTGAAAATAATGGGGCAGGCAGTGTTTAAATGAATAGTTTTGTGTTGTTATTTCGGAGCATAACCTTACAAGGCGGCCCCATGGAGATGCAGCCCTGCTGCTCAAATTTCTACAATCAAGGGGGAAATGGAAGAAGGGAAGAAAGAAGAGAGAGAGACAAGGAAGAATGGATGAATTCAATCATTCCTTGGAAAAATGAGTGAACCAATGAATGAGGAGACCTATTAGGAAAAAATGTGCTGCATTCCCTCAGAGTGTCAGGTCAAATTAAGGATTGACAAGGTTTTCCACTAAGGAGGAGGCTTATTCCATTTTACATTCTTTGTGCTCCAGGCCCACCCACAAGAGTGATGATGAGGACAGGGAGAAGAAGAGGAGAGGGTGTACCAGAATTCCCTGGTACAATTTCTCACCCAAATTGTAGCCAAATCACCTGACCTGGGACAGCTGATCTACATGCTGGACCCTAACTCCCAGTTTGACAACTCTCACATTTTAACCAAGTTTGTGAAGATGAAGGAACCAAAAATACCCCAGTTACAGGATGGCAGATTCCTTACAGGATGGGAGTCAGACATCAGTACCATACTGGTATTTGGCAGTTTGATGGGTGTGTGGGGTCTTTGCCAGACTCCACCTAGCATCATGGATTCCCTACTTTACTGATATTATGGAGTTCGGTGCATTCATCATATGTGTGCATGTCACACACTAGTGGGCATCATATGTACATGTTTATCCTGTGTGTGGGTGAGTGTGTTCATGAGTTTTATAGCCCAAGTGAAGGGGTTAAATCAGCTCCCTTTAGAGGGCGGGGTTTGCCTCAGGCGAATCTCTGCCAATAAAGGGTGCGCGGAGAGGCGGCTCGCCCCTTTTTTGTTCCTCGCTACCTGTGCTACGCTGGAACTTTGGTTCAGTAAGTTTAACAATAAACTGGTAAATATTCTTTGATATCTGCATTGCCTTTATTTTGTGCGGGAACATCTGGCGCCTGCCCCGTGGGGCTTTGCCGAGAACCGGCCCCGAATCGGAGTCTCTTGCACTTCCGGTCGTTGCGGCGGTCTCTCTGGGCGCGCGCGGAAGTAGTTGAGATTCTGAGCAGTCTCTCTGGGCGCGCGCTGAAACAGCTGAGATTCTGAGCGACTCGATTTTCCCTGCTGCTTGTTAGAGTATCAAGCAGTGAGTTTGATATCGACAGAGCCTTTTTAACAGTGCCTAAGCCTCTGTTCCGAGCCGCCCCGGCCAGATTTCCCGTGCCCGCCCGCCGGCGCGCGCGCTGCCTGTGTCTGCTGCTCCCCCTCCCACCGCCGCCATCGCTCAGGTCACGTGACAGCGGCCTGAGAGCCCCGGCAAAAAATACTTATCAGCCTGGTGTCTGTTTCAATTTTGTTTTTGAGTCGTTTTATTTCAGATTTAGGACACGTGGATTCAACTGGACTCTTTCGCCACCACTGGCAGGAACCAGTTATTACAGGTAAGAGAACTTTTTCTTTTCTAAATAATGTCTGAGAACGTGACCGCAGCCTATTTCAATAGTTCTTTTGAGTGCACCATTTGGGAGATCTTACAAGAGGTGTCTACCACACCACATATATGGATATTCCTGGGATTCTTAATTTTCCTTAGCACTATTTGGTTTGATAATAGGAAAATGATCAAATCTCTTAAGGCAGAGGTTGAACGTTTGAAAACTATTGAGAGCGACAACAATCTTCTCAAGAATCAGTTTGAAGTTCTCCAGGAAGAAAACAAATCTTTGTTTAAATGACTCGGTTAACTGAGCAAAATCTAGAAAAAGTACAGGTTGATGTTAAGGAGAAATTCATTACTATGGAAGAAGGAACAGCTGAATTAGATCGTAAGTTTCAGCAGTCCCTTTCTGATGTTAAGGAGAAATTCATTACTATGGAAGAAGGAACAGCTGAATTAGATCGTAAGTTTCAGCAGTCCATTTCTGATGTTAAGGAGAAATTCATTACTATGGAAGAAGGAACAGCTGAATTAGATCGTAAGTTTCAGCAGTCCCTTTCTGTAGGAACTGAAACGTTAACTGAGAGAATCAAAACTGCTGAATGTGACAATCGAATTTTGTCTAAAGCTTATGACAGATTGGCGGAAAGATTGTCAATACAAGAAGGCACGGTTTATGCCATAAAAATTATGTCCAAAGATGACAAGTTATCTCTACTGGACAAATTTCATACTCTAGAATCCTCAATGAAGGCTTTAGAACATAATTCTGGGCAGGAGATTCAGACATTACAAAAAGCAATGGTGAATAGAATTGAAAAGATTGAGGAATTTCTAAATTCTGATGAAGAAGAGCAAAGGGTAGAAAGGCAAATTTTAACTACATCTGTGGATAAATCCCTCCGGGAAAATTTTCACAAAGCTCTACCTACAGCTCTACATGCCTTTCCTGTAATAACAACAGAAAAGGTGGTTGGTTCCAGAAACCCTAGGGTCATCAAGGAAGATACATGGGAGCCTGTCCGTATGAATGATCTCAAAGAAATTAAACAGGCCATCATGACTTTTGGGATGGACTCCCCTTTTGTTACAGAGATGCTAAAATCTTGGGCCACAACAAGCAACGCAACCCTCTTGGACTGGCTCCAGCTGAGCTCCGCGGTCCTTGAGAGTGGACCGCAATTAAAATGGAAATGCTTATTCAGGCAAGAGGCTAGACTTTTAGAACAGCAGGAAAAGGTGAAGGGAATTGACATTTCCCTAGATAAAATTCTAGGTGAAGGGCTCTTTTCAGACCCTCAGGAACAAGCTAATTTGGATGAAAACATACTCTCCATGTGTACTACAGCAGCCTTAAGGGCTTGGGACAGAGTACAAGACCCAGGACAGAGAATGGAATCATTTGTCACAGTTAAACAGGGTCAGAGAGAACCCTTTAGTGACTTTTTACAAGGATTAACTAAGGCTGTACAAATGGGGATACCTGACCCAGAAGCAAGACGTATAATAATTGAGTCTTTGGCTTACGAAAATGCTAATGTGGAATGCAAAAGGATCTTGAGGCCTTTAATGTTCAGATCAGCATCCTTGGAAGAATGGGTCTTGCATACACTAGATGTTGACACATTTGACTATGGCACTGAAGCATGGGTAGAAGAAGCAATTTCCAATGGTAAAACGAGACACCAGAATACCAAATGTTTTAATTGTGGCAAAATGGGTCATATGAAAAGGAATTGTAAACAACGGGTTTTCAGAAATAATAATAATACATCTTCTAGAAATAACAGGAATAGAAGGAATCAGCCTTCAGGTTTATGTAGAAGATGTGGGAAGGGCAGACACTGGACAAATGAATGCAGGTCTACAAGAGATAGACAAGGCAACCTGATACAGATGGGAAACGTGAGAGGGGGGGCCTCTTAGGCCCCCATGGCAAACATGGTTCAGACATTCCCAGTTTCTGCAGAGAACATGCCTCGTCAGGACAATTAGAAAGCCACATGCCTACTGTTACAAGCAATAGTAATCAGAAAGATGAGTTACGTGTGTTTTGGCAAACTTCTATAAATGATCAAAGACCTAAGCTGAGAGTGTGTGTAAATGGCATTTTTATTACTGGCCTACTGGACACAGGTGCTGATGTAAGTATCATTACCCCAGAATCTTGGCATCCATATTGGCCTCTTCAGAATGTAAATGTTCAGCTCCTGGGAATTGGAACCCTATGTCGAGTAAGGCAGAGCACGAGATGGGTTGAATGTATAGGGCCTGAGGGACAAATAGGAAAATTAAGGCCTTATGTAGCCAATATTGCAATGAATTTATGGGGTCGTGACCTATTACAACAATGGAATACTCAAATTAACATTCCTGCTACTTCTAGAGCCCATATTTCTGAAAGGAATATTAAAAGTTATTACAAAAGGACAAAACCGGCCATTAGGGCTGTGCAGGAACAAGCAATTTATGTCCCTTCAGAAATACCAACAGCCTTGCCTCTAAAATGGTTGACTGAGAAACCAATATGGACAAAGCAATGGCCTTTAGCTGAGGAAAAGCTACAGGCTTTAGAACAGCTGGTACAAGAGCAACTAGATGCTGGACATATAGAAGAATCTACCAGCCCTTGGAATTCTCCTGTATTTGTGGTTAAGAAAAAATCAGGTAAATGGAGAATGGTGACAGATCTCAGGGCCATCAACAAGGTTATTCAACCTATGTGCCCTCTGCAATCTGGAATTCCGTTGCCCTCTTTATTACCAAAAGGATGGCCTCTCATAGTTATTGATTTAAAGGATTGTTTTATCACTATACCTTTGCAAAAAGAAGATAGAGAAAAATTTGCCTTCACAGTGCCTACTTATAACAATTCTCAACCTTCGAGGAGGTACCACTGGACCGTCCTCCCCCAGGGTATGTTAAATAGCCCCTCCCTGTGCCAATATTTTGTGAACCAACCATTGCAAATAATGCGCAAGAAATTTCCCAAATCTAGTGTATACCATTACATGGACGACATATTGTTATCTGATTCAAACATAGATACCTTGAACAGACTGTTTGAAGAAATACAGATACTGTTACCTAAATGGGGATTGCAAATTGCTCCTGAAAAGATTCAGAAGGGAGATTCTGTTAATTATTTAGGTTATAGAATAGGTTTGCAAAAAATTAAGACACAGAAGGCACAAATTTGGAGAGATCGCTTACGGACTCTTAATGACTTTCAAAGACTGTTAGGAGACATTTCCAGTTTACGACCAACTATTGGGATAACACCTGATCTAATAATTCATTTGAACAAGACCTTGGATGGTGATAAAGATTTAAACAGTCCCAGAGAATTAACAGCTGAAGCAGAAAAGGAACTGACAAAATAAAGGCAATGCAGATATCAAAGAATATTTACCAGTTTATTGTTAAACTTACTGAACCAAAGTTCCAGCGTAGCACAGGTAGCGAGGAACAAAAAAGGGGCGAGCCGCCTCTCCGCGCACCCTTTATTGGCAGGGATTCGCCTGAGGCAAACCCCGCCCTCTAAAGGGAGCTGATTTAACCCCTTCATCTCCCCCTTTTGTCTAAATAAGACACAACTAAACCAAATATAACTATAACAATAATAACAAATGATAAATATAACAAACAATATTGAGAGCAAAAGTTTTGCTAAAGAGTAACTACAATTAAATAATCTTCAACTCCATCAAAGATCTGAGAAGGGAGTAAATATTACTTAACAAAAAAGAGATATCCAAAATGTGCAACAAATGACAGAGACAACTGACTGCCTGGGCAATCACCCAAAATCTCGTTTGCAATGTTGAGTCAACCAACTTTGGCTAAGGCCTAACATAACTGACATACCATTCTCAAATGCAAGGAACTTTCTTAGGATTATCCTACCCTGTCTTGGCAAGATAAGACAATCCTGTTTATATCTTAGTCAGTAGTTGAGGTATGGGTTTTTCTTAACCCAAAGGCCAGTTCTGCCAGGAAGACAAGCTCCCAGTGGAGTGTCTTTGGTGCTCAACGTTCTCTCGGGAGTAGAGTGGTGTTGCCAGGAGTAAATTGTGTCTCGATGGCACAGAATTCTAGGTTAGATTAAAGGCCATTTTCTACAGCTCTTCAAAGAGGCTGAAGATTATACTATCTATACTGAAAATAATCTCTATGTATCTAAAAGACCTGATTAACCTAAAAATAATATGACAAACATGTAATTCTCAATACCTATCTAATTTGAAAACTAAGGGAATAAACAATTGTGCAATGTATGAAGACAATGATCTTCACCTGTAAACAATGTCATTACTTATCAAATGTAAACAATGTTATTACATAAATAGTACCAGAGGTAGAAATGTACATTGTGATATGATAGATGTATCCATACAATATAAGCATACTCTTATACCAAAATAGAGGTAGGAACACTCACATTCAATATTCAATATATCAATATACAAGAAACAGTACCAACATAATTTTCTAAAAACAGTAAGTCACAAATACCAATCATCCCATCAACCCAGTTAATCCCCCTTTTTTTTATCCCTAATTACATACAATATCTCCCCATCCCCTCACTCCTAAACCAACCACTAAAAGATGTCCCTAACCCTGTGGGCAAACTCTGTTGGGAGAGGGGACGTCGTCCTCTTAGATTGCTTCTAGCTGACATGGGGGCAACGTTCTTCTTAGGGGCCCCTGTGAAAGCAAACGATGGTAAAATTCCCAAATTAACCTTTGACTTAAGAAAATTATAACTAGTCTCTGTGTGTTTCGAGAAGGTCCGGCCAGAGCGTTGTCAAAAATGTGCATCATATGAAATTGTCTCTTGCAGTTGGTACCAAAAAACAGGTCTAAAATTAGTGCTTAAAAAAAAAAAATTCATGACGTCATAAAAACCAGATTGAGTTGATGTTGTGGGGCCCCATCTTCATCCTGGAAACTTCAAAAATTACTGTAGGAAAATATGTTGCTTGTTATGGGAAATTTAAACATTAACAACAAGGACTTATACTGACATATAAAGAAAGACACAGATGTGAGGGAAGGCAAAGAAAGTTTATCAAGTATAAAATTATTCTTATTCTGTCCCATTTCATGGCTCCTGACCTGAGACAGAAAATTTGAAATACCTCTTATCAACTGGCTTGGAATTGAAGAAGGACTGAGCCATAGTCCAACTCCAAAACCAGCTCTACACATTTATAAAGAAGTGTTCAATAAAACATATAAATATATATATATATATATGAAATCAATAATTACGATATGTATAGAATTTTATTGTTGATGTTTAATGGGTCGTAACTATTTTCCATCCATCAGTAATTAAATATTCAGGGTCCCTCAAATTCTTTGGAGATGAATATTTTCCTGTGGAGATAAGAAAAGAACCCTGCCCCCATCCTATTAGTAATCCTTACCATCTGTACGTCGGTCATCCTTGTGAATGAATTGTTATTTATCTTTTCCAAGTGACTTCCCTTCCTCAAACCGAACCTTTATTAATTTTGACGGTATCCATAATTTTTCCTCACCTGTGGAGATAAGAGCAAAACCCCTTCCCCAACGCAGCACATCTCCTGGCTTCCATTGTGAGGTCAGTACATCCTTGAAATAAACTGGTTGATTTAGTTCAGCAGACTTTTCCATTATCCAATGTCTTTCTGCAGCCGTCGTTCCCTTCTCGTTAGCGTTGAGAAAATTCAAGGTTAACAAAGCATTATGTAACCTATTTCTAGGGGTGTTTTCCACTCCTTTCTGTTTGTTCAACATATCCTTTATAGTTCGATTTGATCTTTCTATGACTGCTTGACCTGTAGGATTGTATGGTATACCTATAACATGCTTGATATTGTAATGATCAAAAAACCGTTTCATCTTCCTAGAGACATAAGCAGGACCATTATCTGTCTTTATTTGTGTAGGTATACCCATGATAGCCATGACTTCTAATAAATGAGTGATTACTGAATCAGCTTTTTCTGAACTTAAAGCAGTTGCCCACTGAAAGCCTGAATAAGTGTCGATGGTGTGATGAACATACTTCAATTTGCCAAATTCTGCAAAGTGGAACACATCCATCTGCCAGATTTCATTTCTATGAGTGCCCTTTGGATTAACTCCTGCTGGCAGTGGCGTTTGGTTATAGAAAGAGCAGGTAGGGCATTTCTTCACAATCTCCTTAGCTTGTTGCCATGTAATAGAAAACTCTTTCTTCAAAACTTTGCTATTAACATGATGTTTTTTATGAAATTCAGAGGCCTGAAGCACACTTCCAATCAATAATTGATCAATTTCTGCATTACCTTGTGCTAGAGGACCTGGCAGACCCGTATGGGATCGGATGTGTGTTATGTACATAGGGCAAAGCCGGTTCCTTACAGGATGGGAGTCAGACATCAGTACCATACTGGTATTTGGCGGTTTGATGGGTGTGTGGGGTCTTTGCCAGACTCCACCTAGCATCATGGATTCCCTACTTTACTGATATTATGGAGTTCGGTGCATTCATCATATGTGTGCATGTCACACACTAGTGGGCATCATATGTACATGTTTATCCTGTGTGTGGGTGAGTGTGTTCATGAGTTTTATAGCCCAAGTACTACAGAACATGATCAATGAAAGGGAACACTGTTTTCCACATATGGCAGGGCAATTATTTAAATGAACTGACAAGGGTTGGATGGCATGGATAAGACCTATGAGACTTCAAGGCATACCGAATCCAGGCATGACAAAGTAGGTGGCAGACAGAATTCTGGCAAAACTAAGTAGGTAGCTTGATGTCCAACTTATTGGAGAAGAGCAACTGAGCGGAGACACTTTTCACTAAGCAACATGCTCTAGTGGAGATCAAACATCCTTTGACTTACAGCCAGTACGAATTAAACCATTCATAAAATGAAATCTAATTTTCTCTGATTTTGAGTATACATTTGTGTCCCTTCCTGATTAATCTACTCTTTATCCTCTTAAGTCCCAATACCTCACGCTGATATCGGTCACATCTTTCCATTTGACATGGTTTTCCCTCAAGCTTCATACCGCCCCGAGATCATACAACTTTTTGTCCCCTCTCCACTGCTTCCTTGACAGCCATCTTGTCCTTTACCACACCACGCATCCCCAGTCCTTTACTCTACAAGGGGAAAAGACCATAAATCCTGCTTTGTTTGGAGGCATGTATTTCTGTGATGCCCCATCCACCAAACACAATCCATCATTGACCAAATAACACAACATGTTAACAAATTTTTATTCTTTGAGAAAGAATAATCCATTGGAAAAGATACCAGGATTCATAGAAGACCTGAGGTATCTCTGAAAAAACACATTCCCACAGAGAGAATTAAGTCTGCCCCTCAAAATCTGAGAATTTCACTTTAACAGATCTTCACCAAATCATAGACATAGATATGGAAGTCATTATCAAACTTGATGAAATACACAGAAGGTTTGTTGGGAACTTGGCAAATAATTTTACCTATCTCTTGGGTTCCATCTTTTTTGTTGTACTGCACTCTTTTGCCCTCCAAGGAATCCCTGCCTAACTCCAAAGTCACCTCTACTGGAGGACAATTAGGCGTGATGTGGAGTTTGCCTTCAATGGAATCATCATGATGGTGGTAAAGGTAGAGGACCGGATCATTCTCGTTGACAATGTAGAAAGAGGTCGTTATGGTCTGCACCTCATCTGGGACCATGCCACTCCACTCTTCCTTAGAGCCTGGCATGATGTGGAGGTTGCCTTCCAGGTAGTCATCCAGGAGGTGGTAAATGTACAAGACCGGATCTTTCTTGTAGGTAATATAAAACCAGGTCTTCATGATTGGCACCTCTTCTAGGACCATCCCGTTCCAGTCATTCTTAGAGCCATTTGTGCCCATGAATGTATGTTTCACTGCTCTGCCAACTATGGTGTTTGAGAGATGAGTGTCTGTCACCTGAGGAAATGGCACATTGTTAGGCAGGATCTTAAGGTTTAAAATCCTTTCATCACTATGAAGCTCCAAGCCATAGACACAATCAATCCCATCATATTTCAACAAATAGAGAGAGGGATATGTTGGCAGTTGATCTAGAATGATGGCTTTCCAATGGGTGACTGGTTCATTGGCATCCTTCCAGCCATGAGAAATTCTGCAGCCAACAATATTCACCAGGGCCTCAAAAGGCTTACTAAGTTTTTGCTTCTGGAGCGATGGCCCATTCTTCTTCTGGAGATGTGGCATGCCACTCATACTGATAGGCATCTTCATCATGGTGGGAGACTTTCTGAGATAGCCCACAGCACTCCTGTTCCACTGTCTCTTGGCTCTGTTTCTGTGCTTGGGCTTCATAGCTGCCAATCTCTGCATAGGAAGAACTCTTCAGTTTAAATCAGACACAAAGTGGTTTCCTCCACCATAAGTGCCTGCAAGGATAAGAAGGTGAGGATGGGAGGTCAAGGCTCTTTTTAGGAATAACTTTGGAGCAGGTGAAAAAGGCAGGGCTGAATAGATTTGCATACCTAAATGGAATATGTTCTTAAGAAATTAATAGGAAAATTATCAAACTCTTGTCTACAGCTCAGTATATGTGTATCAGAGATATATTCCTGCTGCAAAATGCAATTGACCTCTACTGAGAAACCTACTTCCTGACTTACTATATCAATGAGAGAGGAAGCTATGCCTATACGTAAAGTGAGAAAGAAATATCTGAACAGATGGCAAAGAATTCAAAGAACAGCCACTCCTCTCCTTACCACTCAAGCTACTGGTTAGTTGGCTGATCTATAACCACCTGCCCAAGGTCATGGCACTCCAGTCCACTGGCTCTCTCTATTGTGTCTCCTGATCCAGATCCAGGTTGATTACATAAAGATATTCTGTATCTTCATTAGAGAAGTGAGTACTGTGAGTCAAACTGCCAAAAGAAAGAAACATTAATCTGTGCAACAGCACCTATTAGAAATAATTATCTTTAAAAACACATATGGGCAAAGAGGATCTTTGCCATTTAAGTGGATGGAGGAATTGGACATATTTAGCAAAGATAGAGTGGAGAGAATACATGACATTAACCGTCCCCCAGCTATCAAATATAGGAGCTGTTAACGACATAAATTTTGGACCCAGAGCAGATTTGAAAGAAACCTTTCTTTGACTACAGAGGTCCTAGTTGCTTCCTAAACATATTTACCAAAAGAAAATATCTTGGCTCTCTAGATTCCAACTTCTGGAAATTCGGTTGAACAGTTGTGGAGCCCAAGAGCTGAACTGACCTCCTCAGCCAGCGTGAAGATAGTAAGCCCACCTTCACAGAAGACCAGTGCTTCATGTGGAACAGAGTTGCCACCCCCAACCAAAGCTTTGTGACATCATCAAGGCTCTACTTATGTCATAAAACTCCTCCTAGCCAGGTGTCTTCCCTACTAACCCCCAGAAATATCCAGCATACAGGTCCTAAAATGCTGCTCATACAGCCCCATGAAGACCCAAAATAAAAACCCCAATCTTCTTCCCAATTACTTGAGTCATATTTTCCAAGTAACTCAACCCCTTTATGTGTTTTTTTTTTCTTCTGTAAAATAATTTTTGGTCTGAATCAACAACACACATAAATGTTTTTTTTCCTAGCTCCAATGTCCTCATTGGTTATTTTCTATTGATTTTTCCATTACTTCATAATAATAATTATCAAACTTTCCACTTCTCTTCCTCCTCCCACATTCTTCTTGCTCCGCAAATAAACCTCTCCACTCAAACACCAGTCCAAATAGAGGGCAGGGTACTTTGAGCTGTGGGAAGTCCAAGCCCACCCTTCATCCATCCAGATTTAGCAAGGTATGCATCCACAAAAAATATGATCACAAAAAGCCAGTGTATGATATGCAGACAATTGCAAGTGCCATTATCTTTGGCTTCTCCGTCTGCCCCAATTGTCAGCCACATTCAGAGGTTCCAGTTTGATCCCATGTTCTTTCATTCCCAGGTCACTGGATTAGTTGAAATCCCCTTAGTTCAGGCACAGTGTCTCATAGTGTGGACCAAGCCCTTATATTCCTGACATCCTTGCTCTTTTTCTCCATCCATCTGCTCTTCCACTGGAGCTTGGAAGCTCCATCTAGGTTTCTGATTTTGACCCTGACTTGATCTCCATCATTTGCCAAACAAAAGTTCCATGGTGGTTTTCAAGATAGTCAGTCATCAGTCTGACTATGGGACAAGGCACACATAGTTCCTAGGGACATGTCACAGTGCGGTCAACTTCTCCTCCCTGCTTAAGTACCTAGAGAGGGTCACCCTATGGCCTTCTGAGAACCACTCGAGAGATATCGATCTTGACATCCCCAGAATGGCCCCATAAATTGAGATATCATCAGTGTATGTGCATTAACTTGTGTGTGTTTGTGTGTGTGTATTTAAATCACAATAACAAATGGATTGTAATATTGAAGTTTCTTCTCATCTTGAGAAGAATATTTGCTACAGAAACACTCTCAAAGTAATAGTGAGAGTGTACACAATCTAAGAAAGGAGAAATAACTGGAGGAATCCCCCAGGAGTTAGGCTCAGTGTCCCAGGAATTACGCCCAAGGAAAGTCAATGAACTCAGTGACGGAAGATAAAACCCAGCCTAAATAAACTCTAAATCATTTAGGTGGAACATGAGATACTCTTACAACAGTTACAAGAGGTCTAAAATGCCTGGACTGGAACATAAGGGGAACACAATGACGTGGAGCTGAGAGTGCATGGCAAAACTGATTGGATCTGGCAAAAATTATGTAAACATACCAAGGAAACCACCAGTGGGACAAAACCCTAAGAAATCTGTATGACAACATATCATGTTGAACATAATGAGATATATAGACAAAGGAAAGATCTTAATTATGTCACTGTCACACAGGTGATGATGAACCAGTCCCATCGTAGAGTGACTCCCTGCTGTGTTTAAGATAACCTGTCAATTCTGTCTAGTCAGTTAAAAGGAAATTTGAATTAATTGCACAGATTAACTATCAGCATCATTTACTGCACAATCAAAGGCAAGGCAAAGAAATCATATACATGTTGTTGAATGCTGATGATGTTATTGGGAGTTTTGATGGGTTTTTTTCTTAAAGGGAAATCATCGGTGACTCTCATGCATGAAGCAAATCCTTTCTCTGTGATGTTTCCTGAATAGCCACTGAGATACCAGCCCATTGAGTTGTGGTCTCTCTCTCTTTTACAAAGCAACTTCTACCTTCAGCTTGATCTCTTGCTTGAGCTTCCCTTCCGGCTACTAGGCTCCTTTTCTGATCCTGCAGAGGGCTTTTGTAAGGGATTGTGATCTCGAAGTTTTTCCCCTTTCAAGAACTAATCATTCTATTAATCACAATTCTAAACTGCTGTGGGAGTTTGTTTGTGACTTATGCCTTCACATGTGATACAAGCGACCTGTGTGTATAGGGTCTTCTCTCTGTGCATGTGGGGAAGGCATGGCAGCAGGAGTAGATGGCTGCTCATTCTTTGCAAGGAAATCAGTAAACAGTGGGGACCAAGTACAAGGATGTCCTGAAATATTAAGTCTTGTCCTTTCAGGACCCCAAAGCCTCCAGCTAAGTTCAGGGTCACGACAATCTCCAAAACCCACCGAGCATGAAGTATTCAGAACCAGAAGCCTGTGTGTGCCATATCACATAAATTCATCGTGAGTACACCAATCTGTTTTTTTTTTAATTCTAAATTATTTTGTCCCATCAGAACGATCTATATTACCAATAAACCAAATTTGCTGCATCTTTGGTGTCCTAGAATTGCTTTAAATTGTTGCTGGGACAGTCTTACAAACCTTCCTGTGCTGCTATGAGACCTTAAGGGGACAGCACTTATTTCAGAAATCAAAGGCAGTTGGGTTCAATCCTATGGTTAGCTGTGAGCTAGACACTGGAAGGATGGATTTGACTAAGAAAGGGAGACAGCATACATGGAGGCAGGTAACCTTTCCTTTGCAAAATGAACCATTTTGAGGTCTTACCTCAGGCTCTTCTCTTCTCCTAATCTTGGTTTTTTTATTAGTTTAGGAGAAGAATTAAAACTCCATTTACAGTATCTGTGAACCCGAATGAGTTAAGTATGTGTGACCAACTTGATGTCTGCCTGTCTGTCAACAGGGCCAGAGTTCAGGGGCATCTGATGCATAGCACAGGAATGTCAGCCATCAATCTCTGGTCCACCTAACTCTACAGCATTAGAGTTGTCATGGTTGCTCATCTGATCTTCCTCATATGATCTCCATCCACAGAGATGTCAGAAAAATCCTCCCCTGAGAGTGCAAGTTCTTTACAAATGAAAGATTATACAACAGAAGACACATGGGAGATTTATATGGGCAAGCTGTTGAAAGGACAAAGTGACAGAAGAAGTTTATTGATTAATTAAAGAAAGAATCCGCTTCAGCTGATAGGTTAGAACATATGTAGGTGGAGTAAACAAAATAGAATGCCGGGAGGAAGAGGTAGTGAACTCAGAGAAGCCATGCTCCCCTCTCCCCGGCAGATGCCATAGCTCTGCTCTCTGAGGCAGATGTCGATGCAGCCAGCCACCATGTCAGACATGCTGAATTTTTCCTGGTAAGTGCACCTCGTTATACTACACTGATTATTAGAAATGGGTTAAAATGCTGAATCTAATGGGCCAGCAGTGTTTAAAAGAGTACAGTTTTGGTGTATTTATTTCAGGCATAACCTTCATGCGGCCGTGGTGCCGGGGACACAGCCTCGCTGCTCAAATAACTACAGAATGGCTTGCAGCCTTGTGGACAACTGAATCCACTGAAAGCCTGAGAAAGCTTGGGAAAGAGTAAAGCATGTTTTCTTGGTAGCAGCGATTTCTCGGTCTGCTCTGCTTGCTAGAAGAAAGCAAGGGCTCTCATCTAAAAGAGGCTTGCTGACTCAGATTCAGCTGCAAAACCCTGCAGCCCTTAAGAGGTCCTGCCACAAAACAGTTAAATGGTGTTGATAAAAGCCAACTGAATGCTTGTATGTTTTCAGCAGTAGCAGGATAAAAAACTGTGTTGTTTTAAAATGCCGGCTTTCTGGGCCATCCTGCCTGGGCAAACTCTGACTGTTTGAGGAAGGAGGGCCAGCTACAGAAAGTGGCTTGAGTGTTGTCTGTTGCAGCCTCTTTGATGGCAAGGACCTTGAAGCACTGTAGTCTTGTGGCACTGAATGCGGCTCTGTTCGGTACCTCAGCCACAAGGTTGGAATGGCAGAAAGCTAAGGAATGGGCTACATCTGGCCAGCAAAGCCACGGCTTTAGTCCTACTGAGATTGCTTGGTAAATGAAAGACTCAAGTGGTCAGAAAAACAGAGAGAGAAATAGAGTAAAGAGAGATTCAAAAACAAAGAAAATTTTTAAATGATTTACAGTGTGTTAAAAATATGTGCAGGCTAAAATTTGAAGTTCTTAAAGTTAAAAAAAGAATAGAGTTGTTGGGTGTGGTAGTACACACCTGTAAACCCAACACATGGGAGGCAGAGGGAGATTGACCTCTGTACCTTCAAGGTGAGGTAGCACACGCCTTTAATCCCAGTGCCTTGAAGGCAGAGACAAACAGATCTTTGTGAGTTCAATGTGTAGTAGCATACACCTTGAATCCCAATGCCTGAAAGGCAGAGAGAGGCAGATCTCTGAGACTTCAAGGACAGACAGGTATACAGAGTTATTCCAGGTCAAAGATACAGAGAACCTGTCTCAAAAAGCAAAAAATAAAAAGGAAAAATAAACAAAATAGAGGTTAAATTGAAGCGCACAAAGATAGAAAATTCACAGCGAATTTTGATATTGTATGCTATTACGCTCTTTTTGAATCATTTGAATTTTGAGGCAGTAGCAATAGCTGCTAAAAGATGTTTCTTTATAAAAGCTGCTGAAATAATCCAACATAGATATTTTGAAAATGCCTTGACTTTGAAATTTGGATCTAAGGACATGATGCTTTGGAAAGGAGTTTCTATTTTGTTTTCACAGAGGGTGATAGTCTGTGGATGCCTCTATCCTAATATGGTAGGATGGACCACGCCCTACTTAAAGGTTGCTGTGAACACCTTTAAAAAATTGCTTCGCTCAACTGCCAACTGAGATATATCAATAATGATGCCACCATTCAGCAGGAAGCATTTTGGAGAGAAGAAACTGCACCCACGTTCGCAAATATGGCTTATAAACGTTCTTTTACATTTAAAGTGGGATGTGATATAGATATGAATATTTGCATTAGTATAGATTTTGCTTTACTGATAGAGATTTTAGGTCAATTTTGTTATATGTATATGCATTTTTTATCTCAATTAAGGTATTGTGATTGTGTAGTTCATTTAAAAATATAATGTATATAGGTTATTAATGGATAATCATTAATAATAGTCAAGTTTGTAGTCATGTTAGTTAGATTTTCTAGCTACATAGATATATATATATTTCAGTTAGATAAGCATTATTCATATCTCTCTAGGCTTTAAAATAGGCTATTTAATGTTTTATTACCTTAGGGTTTTTCATGACAGTGAGACACTCTACTCTTGGCAGCACATATCTACTTCAGGAAGAAGATGGGCATCACAGAGGATCCTTGTGGAGTTTGATAGCCATTTGGGGAAGAAACTGCTCTTGCCTGGATTGTTGCATAAACTGTACACAGAAAACACTCAGAGAGAGGACTACTGAACTTGCCTAAAGGTGAGATGATCTTTTCATGTTCCTGATTCAGGAAAGGGTCAGCAAAACATTCTTCAAGACAAGCAGATAGTGACTGCCTTTGAAATTTCCTGCTTCATGGAAATGTCTGCTGGAAACTATGGGCCTGTAGGCTGAGGATGGAAACACCAACGGTACAGAGGAACTTTGGGTGACTGTCCAGGCAGCGAGATGTCTCTGTCATTTCTAGAGTTTGAAAATGGCTTACTTTTTGTTTGCTTAGGTAATACTGTATTATTCTGGAGTCTCTGATGGAGTTGAAGAAGAGATAGATAGTTATAGTTTTCCATTGTTATGATAAAAGATAAAATAGATATAAATATTGTAACTGTAATTCTTGCTTGATAACTGTTTTGTTATATGTAATTTTGCTATGTTAAAGTTAAAGATTCCGTTCTTATTTAAACAGAAATAGGAGTAATGATGGAGTATAGGTCATTGGTTAATTAAATAAAGAAACTGTTTGGCCTGAAATGTTAGAACATAGGTGGATGGAATAAACATAAGAGAATGCTGGGAGGAATAGGAATTGAGCTTAGAGATGCCATGCACCTCTCCCATGGGCAGAAATGGTAGCTCTGCACTCTGAGGCAGATGGCGATACAGCCAGCCACCAGGTCAGACATGCTAAATCTTTCCTTCTAAGCGCACCTCGTGCTGCAACATACATTATTAGACATGGGTTAAGAGGCTGAAAATAATGGGGCAGGCAGTGTTGAAATGAATAGTTTTGTGTTGTTATTTCGGAGCATAACCTTACAAGGCGGCCCCATGGGGATGCAGCCCTGCTGCTCAAATTTCTACAATCAAGGGGGAAATGGAAGAAGGGAAGAAAGAAGAGAGAGAGACAAGGAAGAATGGATGAATTCAATCATTCCTTGGAAAAATGAGTGAACCAATGAATGAGGAGACCTAGTAGGAAAAAATGTGCTGCATTCCCTCAGAGAGTCAGGTCAAATTAAGGATTGACAAGGTTTTCCACTAAGGAGGAGGCTTATTCCATTTTACCTTCTTTGTGCTCCAGGCCCACCCACAAGAATGATGATGAGGACAGGGTGAAGAAGAGAGGGTGTACCAGAATTCCCTGGTACAATTTCTCACCCAAATTGTAGCCAAATCACCTGACCTGGGACAGCTGATCTACATGCTGGACCCTAACTCCCAGTTTGACAACTCTAACATTTTAACCAAGTTTGTGAAGATGAAGGAACCAAAAATAGCCCAGTTAGAGGATGGCAGTTTCCTTACAGGATGGGAGTCAGACATCAGTACCATACTGGTATTTGGCGGTTTGATGGGTGTGTGGGGTCTTTGCCAGACTCCACCTAGCATCATGGATTCCCTACTTTACTGATATTATGGAGTTCGGTGCATTCATCATATGTGTGCATGTCACACACTAGTGGGCATCATATGTACATGTTTATCCTGTGTGTGGGTGAGTGTGTTCATGAGTTTTATAGCCCAAGTGAAGGGGTTAAATCAGCTCTTTTTAGAGGGCGGGGTTTGCCTCAGGCGAATCCCTGCCAATAAAGGGTGCGCGGAGAGGCGGCTCGCCCCATTTTTGTTCCTCGCTACCTGTGCTACGCTGGAACTTTGGTTCAGTAAGTTTAACAATAAACTGGTAAATATTCTTTGATATCTGCATTGCCTTTATTTTGTGCGGGAACATCTGGCGCCTGCCCCGTGGGGTTTGCCGAGAACCGGCCCCGAATCGGAGTCTCTTGCACCCCCGGTCGCTGCGGCGGTCTCTTTGGGCGCGCGCGGAAGAAGTTGAGATTCTGAGCAGTCTCTCTGGGCGCGCGCTGAAACAGCTGAGATTCTGAGCGACTCGATTTTCCCTGCTGCTTTTTAGAGTATCAAGCAGTGAGTTTGATATCGACAGAGCCTTTTTAACAGCGCCTAAGGCTCTGTTCCGAGCCTCCCCGGCCAGATTTCCCGTGCCCGCCCGCCGGCGCGCGCGCTGCCTGTGTCTGCTGCTCCCCCTCCCACCGCCGCCAGCGCTCAGGTCACGTGACAGCGGCCTGAGAGCCCCGGCAAAAAATACTTATCAGCCTGGTGTCTGTTTCAATTTTGTTTTTGAATCGTTTTATTTCAGATTTAGGACACATGGATTCAACTGGACTCTTTCGCCACCACTGGCAGGAACCAGTTATTACAGGTAAGAGAACTTTTTCTTTTCTAAATAATGTCTGAGAACGTGACCGCAGCCTATTTCAATAGTTCTTTTGAGTGCACCATTTGGGAGATCTTACAAGAGGTGTCTACCACACCACATATATGGATATTCCTGGGATTCCTAATTTTCCTTAGCACTATTTGGTTTGATAATAGGAAAATGATCAAATCTCTTAAGGCAGAGGTTGAACGTTTGAAAACTATTGAGAGCGACAACAATCTTCTCAAGAATCAGTTTGAAGTTCTCCAGGAAGAAAACAAATCTTTGTTTAAATGACTCGGTTAACTGAGCAAAATCTAGAAAAAGTACAGGTTGATGTTAAGGAGAAATTCATTACTATGGAAGAAGGAACAGCTGAATTAGATCGTAAGTTTCAGCAGTCCCTTTCTGATGTTAAGGAGAAATTCATTACTATGGAAGAAGGAACAGCTGAATTAGATCGTAAGTTTCAGCAGTCCCTTTCTGATGTTAAGGAGAAATTCATTACTATGGAAGAAGGAACAGCTGAATTAGATCGTAAGTTTCAGCAGTCCCTTTCTGTAGGAACTGAAACGTTAACTGAGAGAATCAAAACTGCTGAATGTGACAATCGAATTTTGTCTAAAGCTTATGACAGATTGGCGGAAAGATTGTCAATACAAGAAGGCACGGTTTATGCCATAAAAATTATGTCCAAAGATGACAAGTTATCTCTACTGGACAAATTTCATACTCTAGAATCCTCAATGAAGGCTTTAGAACATAATTCTGGGCAGGAGATTCAGACATTACAAAAAGCAATGGTGAATAGAATTGAAAAGATTGAGGAATTTCTAAATTCTGATGAAGAAGAGCAAAGGGTAGAAAGGCAAATTTTAACTACATCTGTGGATAAATCCCTCCGGGAAAATTTTCACAAAGCTCTACCTACAGCTCTACATGCCTTTCCTGTAATAACAACAGAAAAGGTGGTTGGTTCCAGAAACCCTAGGGTCATCAAGGAAGATACATGGGAGCCTGTCCGTATGAATGATCTCAAAGAAATTAAACAGGCCATCATGTCTTTTGGGATGCACTCCCCTTTTGTTAAAGAGATGCTAAAATCTTGGGCCACAACAAGCAAAGCAACCCCCTTAGACTGGCTCCAGCTGAGCTCCGCGGTCCTTGAGAGTGGAGCGCAATTAAAATGGAAATGCTTATTCAGGCAAGAGGCTAGACTTTTAGAACAGCAGGAAAAGGCGAAGGGAATTGACATTTCCCTAGATAAAATTCTAGGTGAAGGGCTCTTTTCAGACCCTCA
Organism: Microtus pennsylvanicus; assembly: GCF_037038515.1. Lineage (NCBI taxonomy): Eukaryota > Metazoa > Chordata > Mammalia > Rodentia > Cricetidae > Microtus > Microtus pennsylvanicus. The sequence goes on from NC_134602.1 coordinate 16,637,237, forward strand.
GGAACAAGCTAATTTGGATGAAAACATACTCTCCATGTGTACTACAGCAGCCTTAAGGGCTTGGGACAGAGTACAAGACCCAGGACAGAGAATGGAATCATTTGTCACAGTTAAACAGGGTCAGAGAGAACCCTTTAGTGACTTTTTACAAGGATTAACTAAGGCTGTACAAATGGGGATACCTGACCCAGAAGCAAGACGTATAATAATTGAGTCTTTGGCTTACGAAAATGCTAATGTGGAATGCAAAAGGATCTTGAGGCCTTTAATGTTCAGATCAGCATCCTTGGAAGAATGGGTCTTGCATACACTAGATGTTGACACATTTGACTATGGCACTGAAGCATGGGTAGAAGAAGCAATTTCCAATGGTAAAAGGAGACACCAGAATACCAAATGTTTTAATTGTGGCAAAATGGGTCATATGAAAAGGAATTGTAAACAACGGGTTTTCAGAAATAATAATAATGCGTCTTCTAGAAATAACAGGAATAGAAGGAATCAGCCTTCAGGTTTATGTAGAAGATGTGGGAAGGGCAGACACTGGACGAATGAATGCAGGTCTACAAGAGATAGACAAGGCAACCTGATACAGATGGGAAACGTGAGAGGGGGGGCCTCTTAGGCCCCCATGGCAAACATGGTTCAGACATTCCCAGTTTCTGCAGAGAACATGCCTCGTCAGGACAATTAGAAAGCCACATGCCTACTGTTACAAGCAATAGTAATCAGAAAGATGAGTTACGTGTGTTTTGGCAAACTTCTATAAATGATCAAAGACCTAAGCTGAGAGTGTGTGTAAATGGCATTTTTATTACTGGCCTACTGGACACAGGTGCTGATGTAAGTATCATTACCCCAGAATCTTGGCATCCATATTGGCCTCTTCAGAATGTAAATGTTCAGCTCCTGGGAATTGGAACCCTATGTCGAGTAAGGCAGAGCACAAGATGGGTTGAATGTATAGGGCCTGAGGGACAAATAGGAAAATTAAGGCCTTATGTAGCCAATATTGCAATGAATTTATGGGGTCGTGACCTATTACAACAATGGAATACTCAAATTAACATTCCTGCTACTTCTAGAGCCCATATTTCTGAAAGGAATATTAAAAATTATTACAAAAGGACAAAACCGGCCATTAGGGCTGTGCAGGAACAAGCAATTGATGTCCCTTCAGAAATACCAACAGCCTTGCCTCTAAAATGGTTGACTGAGAAACCAATATGGACAAAGCAATGGCCTTTAGCTGAGGAAAAGCTACAGGCTTTAGAACAGCTGGTACAAGAGCAACTAGATGCTGGACATATAGAAGAATCTACCAGCCCTTGGAATTCTCCTGTATTTGTGGTTAAGAAAAAATCAGGTAAATGGAGAATGGTGACAGATCTCAGGGCCATCAACAAGGTTATTCAACCTATGTGCCCTCTGCAATCTGGAATTCCGTTGCCCTCTTTATTACCAAAAGGATGGCCTCTCATAGTTATTGATTTAAAGGATTGTTTTTTCACTATACCTTTGCAAAAAGAAGATAGAGAAAAATTTGCCTTCACAGTGCCTACTTATAACAATTCTCAACCTTTGAGGAGGTACCACAGGACCGTCCTCCCCCAGGGTATGTTAAATAGCCCCTCCCTGTGCCAATATTTTGTGAACCAACCATTGCAAATAATACGCAAGAAATTTCCCAAATCTAGTGTATACCATTACATGGGCGACATATTGTTATCTGATTCAAACATAGATACCTTGAACAGACTGTTTGAAGAAATACAGATACTGTTACCTAAATGGCGATTGCAAATTGCTCCTGAAAAGATTCAGAAGGGAGATTCTGTTAATTATTTAGGTTATAGAATAGGTTTGCAAAAAATTAAGACACAGAAGGCACAAATTTGGAGAGATCGCTTACGGACTCTTAATGACTTTCAAAGACTGTTAGGAGACATTTCCAGTTTACGACCTACTATTGGGATAACACCTGATCTAATAATTCATTTGAACAAGACCTTGGATGGTGATAAAGATTTAAACAGTCCCAGAGAATTAACAGCTGAAGCAGAAAAGGAACTGACAAAATAAAGGCAATGCAGATATCAAAGAATATTTACCAGTTTATTGTTAAACTTACTGAACCAAAGTTCCAGTGTAGCACAGGTAGCGAGGAACAAAAAAGGGGCGAGCCGCCTCTCCGCGCACCCTTTATTGGCAGAGATTCGCCTGAGGCAAACCCCGCCCTCTAAAGGGAGCTGATTTAACACCTTCATCTCCCCCTTTTGTCTAAATAAGACACAACTAAACCAAATATAACTATAACAATAATAACAAATGATAAATATAACAAACAATATTGAGAGCAAAAGTTTTGCTAAAGAGTAACTACAATTAAATAATCTTCAACTCCATCAAAGATCTGAGAAGGGAGTAAATATTACTTAACAAAAAAGAGATATCCAAAATGTGCAACAAATGACAGAGACAACTGACTGCCTGGGCAATCACCCAAAATCTCGTTTGCAATGTTGAGTCAACCAACTTTGGCTAAGGCCTAACATAACTGACATACCATTCTCAAATGCAAGGAACTTTCTTAGGATTATCCTACCCTGTCTTGGCAAGATAAGACAATCCTGTTTATATCTTAGTCAGTAGTTGAGGTATGGGTTTTTCTTAACCCAAAGGCCAGTTCTGCCAGGAAGACAAGCTCCCAGTGGAGTGTCTTTGGTGCTCAATGTTCTCTCGGGAGTAGAGTGGTGTTGCCAGGAGTAAATTGTGTCTCGATGGCACAGAATTCTAGGTTAGATTAAAGGCCATTTTCTACAGCTCTTCAAAGAGGCTGAAGATTATACTATCTATACTGAAAATAATCTCTATGTATCTAAAAGACCTGATTAACCTAAAAATAATATGACAAACATGTAATTCTCAATACCTATCTAATTTGAAAACTAAGGGAATAAACAATTGTGCAATGTATGAAGACAATGATCTTCACCTGTAAACAATGTCATTACTTATCAAATGTAAACAATGTTATTACATAAATAGTACCAGAGGTAGAAATGTACATTGTGATATGATAGATGTATCCATACAATATAAGCATACTCTTATACCAAAATAGAGGTAGGAACACTCACATTCAATATTCAATATATCAACATACAAGAAACAGTACCAACATAATTTTCTAAAAACAGTAAGTCACAAATACCAATCATCCCATCAACCCAGTTAATCCCCCTTTTTTTTTATCCCTAATTACATACAATATCTCCCCATCCCCTCACTCCTAAACCAACCACTAAAAGATGTCCCTAACCCTGTGGGCAAACTCTGTTGGGAGAGGGGACGTCGTCCTCTTAGATTGCTTCTAGCTGACATGGGGGCGACGTTCTTCTTAGGGGCCCCTGTGAAAGCAAACGATGGTAAAATTCCCAAATTAACCTTTGACTTAAGAAAATTATAACTAGTCTCTGTGTGTTTCGAGAAGGTCCGGCCAGAGCGTTGTCAAAAATGTGCATCATATGAAATTGTCTCTTGCAGTTGGTACCAAAAAACAGGTCTAAAATTAGTGCTTAAAAAAAAAAATCATGACGTCATAAAAACCAGATTGAGTTGATGTTGTGGGGCCCCATCTTCATCCTGGAAACTTCAAAAATTACTGTAGGAAAATATGTTGCTTGTTATGGGAAATTTAAACATTAACAACAAGGACTTATACTGACATATAAAGAAAGACACAGATGTGAGGGAAGGCAAAGAAAGTTTATCAAGTATAAAATTATTCTTATTCTGTCCCATTTCATGGCTCCTGACCTGAGACCGAAACTTTGAAATACCTCTTATCAACAGGCTTGGAATTGAAGAAGGACTGAGCCATAGTCCAACTCCAAAACCAGCTCTACACATTTATAAAGAAGTGTTCAATAAAACATATAAATATATATATATATATATGAAATCAATAATTACGATATGTATAGAATTTTATTGTTGATGTTTAATGGGTCGTAACTATTTTCCATCCATCAGTAATTAAATATTCAGGGTCCCTCAAATTCTTTGGAGATGAATATTTTCCTGTGGAGATAAGAAAAGAACCCTGCCCCCATCCTATTAGTAATCCTTACCATCTGTACGTCGGTCATCCTTGTGAATGAATTGTTATTTATCTTTTCCAAGTGACTTCCCTTCCTCAAACCGAACCTTTATTAATTTTGACGGTATCCATAATTTTTCCTCACCTGTGGAGATAAGAGCAAAACCCCTTCCCCAACGCAGCACATCTCCTGGCTTCCATTGTGAGGTCAGTACATCCTTGAAATAAACTGGTTGATTTAGTTCAGCAGACTTTTCCATTATCCAATGTCTTTCTGCAGCCGTCGTTCCCTTCTCGTTAGCGTTGAGAAAATTCAAGGTTAACAAAGCATTATGTAACCTATTTCTAGGGGTGTTTTCCACTCCTTTCTGTTTGTTCAACATATCCTTTATAGTTCGATTTGATCTTTCTATGACTGCTTGACCTGTAGGATTGTATGGTATACCTATAACATGCTTGATATTGTAATGATCAAAAAACCGTTTCATCTTCCTAGAGACATAAGCAGGACCATTATCTGTCTTTATTTGTGTAGGTATACCCATGATAGCCATGACTTCTAATAAATGAGTGATTACTGAATCAGCTTTTTCTGAACTTAAAGCAGTTGCCCACTGAAAGCCTGAATAAGTGTCGATGGTGTGATGAACATACTTCAATTTGCCAAATTCTGCAAAGTGGAACACATCCATCTGCCAGATTTCATTTCTATGAGTGCCCTTTGGATTAACTCCTGCTGGCAGTGGCGTTTGGTTATAGAAAGAGCAGGTAGGGCATTTCTTCACAATCTCCTTAGCTTGTTGCCATGTAATAGAAAACTCTTTCTTCAAAACTTTGCTATTAACATGATGTTTTTTATGAAATTCAGAGGCTTGAAGCACACTACCAATCAATAATTGATCAATTTCTGCATTACCTTGTGCTAGAGGACCTGGCAGACCCGTATGGGATCGGATGTGTGTTATGTACATAAGGCAAAGCCGGTTCCTTACACGATGGGAGTCAGACATCAGTACCATACTGGTATTTGGCGGTTTGATGGGTGTGTGGGGTCTTTGCCAGACTCCACCTAGCATCATGGATTCCCTACTTTACTGATATTATGGAGTTCGGTGCATTCATCATATGTGTGCATGTCACACACTAGTGGGCATCATATGTACATGTTTATCCTGTGTGTGGGTGAGTGTGTTCATGAGTTTTATAGCCCAAGTACTACAGAACATGATCAATGAAAGGGAACACTGTTTTCCAGATATGGCAGGGCAATTATTTAAATGAACTGACAAGGGTTGGATGGCATGGATAAGACCTATGAGAGTTCAAGGCATACCGAATCCAGGCATGACAAAGTAGGTGGCAGACAGAATTCTGGCAAAACTAAGTAGGTAGCTTGATGTCCAACTTACTGGAGAAGAGCAACTGAGCGGAGACTCTTTTCACTAAGCAACATGCTCTAGTGGAGATCAAACATCCTTTGACTTACAGCCAGTACGAATTAACCTTTTCATCAAATGAAACCTAATTTTCTCTGATTTTGAGTATACATTTGTGTCCCTTCCTGATTAATCTACTCTTTATCCTCTTAAGTCCCAATACCTCACGCTGATATCAGTCACATCTTTCCATTTGACATGGTTTTCCCTCAAGCTTCGTACCGCCCCGAGATCATACAACTTTTTGTCCCCTCTCCACTGCTTCCTTGACAGCCATCTTGTCCCACGCATCCTCAGTCCTTTACTCTCCAAGGGGAAAAGACCATAAATCCTGCTTTGTTTTGAGGCATGTATTTCTGTGATGCCACATCCACCAAACACATTCCATCATTGACCAAATAACACAACATGTTAACAAATTTTTATTCTTTGACAAAGAATAATCCATTGGAAAAGATACCAGGATTCATAGAAGACCTGAGGTATCTCTGAAAAAACACATTCCCAAAGAGAGCATTAAGTCTGCCCCTCAAAATTTGAGAATTTCACTTTAACAGATCTTCACCAAATCATAGACATAGATATGGAAGTCATTATCAAACTTGATGAAATACACAGAAGGTTTGTTGGGAACTTGGCAAATAATTTTACCTATCTCTTGGGTTCCATCTTTTTTGTTTTACTGCACTCTTTTGCCCTCCAAGGAATCCCTGCCTAACTCCAAAGTCACCTCTACTGGAGGACATTCAGGCGTGATGTGGAGGTTGCCTTCAATGGAATCATCATGATGGTGGTAAAGGTAGAGGACCGGATCATTCTCGTTGACAATGTAGAAACAGGTCGTTATGGTCTGCACCTCATCTGGGACCACGCCACTCCACTCTTCCTTAGAGCCTGGCATGATGTGGAGGTTGCCTTCCAGGTAGTCATCCAGGAGGTGGTAAATGGACAAGACCGGATCTTTCTTGTAGGTAATATAAAACCAGGTCTTCATGATTGGCACCTCTTCTAGGACCATCCCGTTCCAGTCATTCTTAGAGCCATTTGTGCCCATGAATGTATGTTTCACTGCTCTGCCAACTATGGTGTTTGAGAGATGAGGGTCTGTCACCTGAGGAAATGGCACATTGTTAGGCAGGATCTTAAGGTTTAAAATCCTTTCATCACTATGAAGCTCCAAGCCATAGACACAATCAATCCCATCATATTTCAACAAATAGAGAGATGGATAAGTTTGCAGTTGATCTAGAATGATGGCTTTCCAATGGGTGACTGGTTCATTGGCTTCCTTCCAGCCATGAGAAATTCTGTGGCCAACAATATTCTCCAGGGCCTCAAAAGGCTTACTAAGTTTTTGCTTCTGGAGCGATGGCCCATTCTTCTTCTGGAGATGTGGCATGCCACTCATACTGAGAGGCATCTTCATCATGGTGGGAGACTTTCTGAGATAGGCCACAGCACTCCTGTTCCACTGTCTCTTGGCTCTGTTTCTGTGCTTGGGCTTCATAGCTGCCAATCTCTGCATAGGAAGAACTCTTCAGTTTAAATCAGACACAAAGTGGTTTCCTCCACCATAAGTGCCTGCAAGGATAAGAAGGTGAGGATGTGAGGTCAAGGCTCTTTTTAGGAATAACTTTGGAGCAGGTGAAAAAGGCAGGGCTGAATAGATTTGGATACCTAAATGGAATATGTTCTTAAGAAATTAATAGGAAAATTATCAAACTCTTGTCTACAGCTCAGTATATGTTTATCAGAGACATATTCCTGCTGCAAAATGCAATTGACCTCTACTGAGAAACCTACTTCCTGACTTACTATATCAATGAGAGAGGAAGCTATGCCTATACCTAAAGTGTGAAAGAAATATCTGAACAGATGGCAAAGAATTCAAAGAACAGCCACTCCTCTCCTTACCACTCAAGCTACTGGTTAGTTGGCTGATCTATAACCACCTGCCCAAGGTCATGGCACTCCAGTCCACTGGCTCTCTCTATTGTGTCTCCTGATCCAGCTCCAGGTTGATTACATAAAGATATTCTGTATCTTCATTAGAGAAGTGAGTACTGTGAGTCAAACTGCCAAAAGAAAGAAACATTAATCTGTGCAACAGCAACTATTAGAAATAATTATCTTTAAAAACACATATGGACAAAGAGGATCTTTGCCATTTAAGTGGACGGAGGAATTGGACATATTTAGCAAAGATAGAGTGGAGAGAATACCTGACATTAACCGTCCCCCAGCTATCAAATATAGGAGCTGTTAACGACATAAATTTTGGACACAGAGCATATTTGAAAGAAACCTTTCTTTGACTACAGAGGTCCTAGTTGCTTCCTAAACATATTTACCAAAAGAAAATATCTTGGCTCTCTAGATTCCAACTTCTGGAAATTCGGTTGAACAGTTGTGGAGCCCAAGAGCTGAACTGACCTCCTCAGCCACCGTGAAGTTAGTAAGCCCACCTTCAAAGAAGACCAGTGCTTCATGTGGAACAGAGTTTCCACCCCCAACCAAAGCTTTGTGACATCATCAAGGCTCTACTTATGCCATAAAACTCCTCCTAGCCAGGTGTCTTCCCTACAAACCCCCAGAAATATCCAGCATACAGGTCCTAAAATGCTGCTCATACAGCCCCATGAAGACCCAAAATAAAAACCCCAATCTTCTTCCCAATTACTTGAGTCATATTTTCCAAGTAACTCAACCCCTTTATGTGTTTTTTTTTTTCTGTAAAATAATTTTTGGTCTGAATCAACAACTCACATGAATGTTTTTTTTCCCTAGCTCCAATGTCCTCATTGGTTATTTTCTATTGATTTTTCCATTACTTCATAATAATAATTATCAAACTTTCCACTTCTCTTCCTCCTCCCACATTCTTCTTGCTCCTCAAATAAACCTCTCCACTCAAACACCAGTCCAAATAGGGGGCAGGGTACTTTGAGCTGTGGGAAGTCCAAGCCCACCCTTCATCCATCCAGATTTAGCAAAGTATGCATCCACAAAAAATATGATCACAAAAAGCCAGTGTATGATATGCAGACAATTGCAAGTGCCATTATCTTTGGCTTCTCCGTCTGCCCCAATTGTCAGCCACATTCACAGCTTCCAGTTTGATCCCATGTTCTTTCATTCCCAGGTCACTGGATTAGTTGAAATCCCCTTAGTTCAGGCACAGTGTCTCATAGTGTGGACCAAGCCCTTATATTCCTGACATCCTTGCTCTTTTTCTCCATCCATCTGCTCTTCCACTGGAGCTTAGTGGCTCCATCTAGTTTTCTGATTTTGACCCTGACTTGATCTCCATCATTTGCCAAACAAAAGTTCCATGGTGGTTTTCAAGATAGTCAGTCATCAGTCTGACTATGGGACAAGGCACACATAGTTCCTAGGGACATGTCACAGTGCGGTCAACTTCTCCTCCCTGCTTAAGTACCTAGAGAGGGTCACCCTATGGCCTTCTGAGAACCACTCGAGAGATATCGATCTTGACATCCCCAGAATGGCCCATATATTGAGATATCAGTGCATGTGCATTAACTTGTGTGTGTTTGTGTGTGTGTATTTAAAGCACAATAACAAATGGATTATAATATTGAAGTTTCTTCTCATCTTGAGAAGAATATTTGCTACAGAAACACTCTCACAGTAATAGTGAGAGTGTAAACTATCTAAGAAAGGAGAAATAACTGGAGGAATCCCCCAGGAGTTAGGCTCAGTGTCCCAGGAATTACGCCCAAGGAAAGTCAATGAACTCAGTGATGGAAGATAAAACCCAGCCTAAATAAAACCCTAAATCATTTAGGTGGAACATGAGATACTCTTACAACAGTTACAAGAGGTCTAAAATGCCTGGACTGGAACCTAAGGGGAACACAATGACGTGGAGCTGAGAGTGCATGGCAAAACTGATTGGATCTGGCAAAAATTATGTAAGCATACCAAGGAAACCACCAGTGGGACAAAACCCTAAGAAATCTGTATGACAACATATCATGTTGAACATAATGAGATTTATAGACAAAGGAAAGATCTCAATTATGTCACTGTCACACAGGTGATGATGAACCAGTTCCATCGTAGAGTGACTCCCTGCAGTGTTTAAGATAACCTGTCAATTCTGTCTAGTCAGTTACAAGGAAATTTGCATTAATTGCACAGATTAACTATCAGCATCATTTACTGCACAATCAAAGGCAAGGCAAAGAAATCATAGACATGTTGTTGAATGCTGATGATGTTATTGGGAGATTTGATGGGTTTTTTTCTTAAAGGGAAATCATCGGTGACTCTCATGCATGAAGCAGATCCTTTCTCTGTGATGTTTCCTGAATAGCCACTGAGATACCAGCCCATTGAGTTGTGGTCTCTCTCTCTTTTAAAAAGCAACTTCTACCTTCAGCTTGATCTCTTGCTTGAACTTCCCTTCTGGCTACTAGGCTCCTTTTCTGATCCTGCAGAGGGCAGCTTCCCTTCCGGCTACTAGGCTCCTTTTCTGATCCTGCAGAGGGCTTTTGTAAGGGATTGTGATCTCTAAGTTTTTCCCCTTTCAAGAACTAATCATTCTATTAATCACAATTCTAAACTGCTGTGGGAGTTTGTTTGTGACTTATGCCTTCACATGTGATACAAGTGACCTGTGTGTATAGGGTCTTCTCTCTGTTCATGTGGGGAAGGCATGGCAGCAGGAGTAGATGGCTGCTCATTCTCTGTAAGGAAATCAGTAAACAGTGGGGACCAAGTACAAGGATGTCCTGAAATATTAAGTCTTGTCCTTTCAAGGCCTCAAAGCCTCCAGCTAGGTTCAGGGTCACGACATTCTCCAAAACCCACCGAGCATGAAGTATTCAGAACCAGAAGCCTGTGTGTGTCATATCACATAAATTCATCGTGAGTACACCAATCTGTTTTTTTTTTTATTCTAAATTATGTTGTCCCATCAGAACGATCTATATTACCAATTAACCAAATTTGCTGCATCTTTGGTGTCCTAGAATTGCTTTAAATTGTTGCTGGGACAGTCTTACAAACCTTCCTGTGCTGTTATGAGACCTTAAGGAGACAGCACTTATTTCAGAAATCAAAGGCAGTTGGGTTCAATCCTATGGTTAGCTGTTAGCTAGACACTGGAAGGATGGATTTGACTAAGAAAGGGAGACAGCATACATGGAGGCAGGTAACCTTTCCTTTGCAAAATGACCCATTTTGAGGCCTTACTTCAGGCTCTTCTCTTCTCCTAATCTTGGTTTTTTTATTAGTTTAGGAGAAGAATTAAAACTCCATTTACAGTATCTGTGAACCCGAATGAGTTAAGTATGTGTGACCAACTTGATGTCTGCCTGTCTGTCAACAGGGCCAGAGTTCAGGGGCATCTGATGCATAGCACAGGAATGTCAGCCATCAATCTCTGGTCCACCTAACTCTACAGCATTAGAGTTGTCATGGTTGCTCATCTGATCTTCCTCATATGATCTCCATCCACAGAGATGTCAGAAAAATCCTCCCCTGAGAGTGCAAGTTCTTTACAAATGAAAGATTATACAACAGAAGACACATGGGAGATTTATATGGGCAAGCTGTTGAAAGGATAAAGTGACAGAAGAAGTTTATTGATTAATTAAAGAAAGAATCAGCTTCAGCTGATAGGTTAGAACATAGGTAGGTGGAGTAAACAAAATAGAATGCCAGGAGGAAGAGGTAGTGAGCTCAGAGAAGCCATGCTCCCCTCTCCCCGGCAGATGCCATAGCTCTGCTCTCTGAGGCAGATGTCGATGCAGCCAGCCACCATGTCAGACATGCTGAATTTTTCCTGGTAAGTGCACCTCGTTATACTACACTGATTATTAGAAATGGGTTAAAATGCTGAATCTAATGGCCAGCAGTGTTTAAAAGAATGAAGTTTTGGTGTATTTATTTCAGGCATAACCTTCATCCGGTCATGGTGCTGGGGACACAGCCTCGCTGCTCAAATAACTACAGAATGGCTTGCAGCCTTGTGGACAACTGAATCCACTGAAAGCCTGAGAAAGCTTGGGAAAGAGTAAATCATGTTTTCTTGGTAGCAGGGATTTCTCGGTCTGCTCTGCTTGCTAGAAGAAAGCAAGGGCTCTCATCTAAAAGAGGCTTGCTGACTCAGCTTCAGCTGCAAAACCCTGCAGCCCTTAAGAGGTCCTGCCAAAAAACATTTAAATGGTGTTGATAAAAGCCAACTGAATGCTTGTATGTTTTCAGCAGTAGCAGGAAAAAAAACTGTGTTGTTTTAAAATGCCAGCTTTCTGGGCCATCCTGCCTGGGCAAACTCTGACTGTTTGAGGAAGGAGGGCCAGCTACAGAAAGAGGGCTTGAGTGTTGTCTGTTGCAGCCTCTTTGATGGCAAGGACCTTGAAACACTGTAGACTTGTGGCACTGAATGCGGCTCTGTTCGGTACCTCAGCCACAATTTTGGAATGGCAGAAAGCTAAGGAATGGGCTACATCTGGCCAGCAAAGCCACGGCTTTAGTCCTACTGAGATTACTTTGTAAATGAAAGATTCATGTGTTCAGAAAAACAGAGAGAGAAATAGAGTAAAGAGAGATTCAAAGATAAAGAAAATTTTTAAATGATTTACAGTGTGTTAAAAATATGTGCAGGCTAAAACTTGAAGTTCTTAAAGTTAAAAAAAGGAAGAGAGTTGTTGGGTGTGGTAGTACACACCTGTAAACCCAACACATGGGAGGCAGAGGGAGATTGACCTCTGTACCTTCAGGGTGAGGTAGCACACGCCTTTAATCCCAGTGCCTTGAAGGCAGAGACAAACAGATCTTTGTGAGTTCAATGTGTAGTAGCATACACCTTTAATCCCAATGCCTGAAAGGCAGAGAGAGGCAGATCTCTGAGACTTCAAGGACAGACAGGTATACAGAGTTATTCCTGGTCAAAGATACAGAGAACCTGTCTCAAAAGGCAAAAAATAAAAAGGAAAAATAAACAAAATAGAGGTTAAATTGAAGCGCACAAAAATGGAAAATTCACCTCGAATTTTGATATTGTATGCTATTATGCTCTTTTTGAATCATTTGAATTTTGAGGCAGTAGCAATAGCTGCTCAAAGATGTTTCTTTATAAAAGCTGCTGAAATAATCCAACATAGATATTTTGAAAATGCCTTGACTTTGAAATTTGGATCTAATGACATGATGCTTGGGAAAGGAGTTTCTATTTTGTTTTCACAGAGGGTGATAGTCTGTGGATGCCTCTATCCTAATATGGTAGGATGGACCACGCCCTACTTAAAGGTTGCTGTGAACACCTTTAAAAAATTGCTTCGCTCAACTGCCAACTGAGATAAATCAATAATGATGCCACCATTCAGCAGGAAGCATTTTGGAGAGAAGAAACTGCACCCACGTTCGCAAATATGGCTTATAAACGTTCTTTTACATTTAAAGTGGGATGTGATATAGATATGAATATTTGCATTAGTATAGATTTTGCTTTACTGATAGAGATTTTAGGTCAATTTTGTTATATGTATATGCATTTTTGATCTCAATTAAGGTATTGTGATTGTGTAGTTCATTTAAAAATATAATGTATATAGGTTATTAATGGATAATCATTAATAATAGTCAAGTTTGTAGTCATGTTAGTTAGATTTTCTAGCTACATAGATATATATATTTCAGTCAAATAGGCATTATTCATAACTCTCTAGACTACAAAATAGGCTATTTAATGTTTTAGTACCTTAGGGTTTTTCATGACAGTGAGACACTCTACTCTTGGCAGCACATATCTACTTCAGGAAGAAGATGGGCATCACAGAGGATCCTTATGGAGTTTGATAGCCATTTGGGGAAGAAACTGCTCTTGCCTGGATTGTTGCATAAACTGTACACTGAAAACACTCAGAGAGAGGACTACTGAACTTGCCTAAAGGTGAGATGATCTTTTTGTGTTCCTGATTCAGGAAAGGGTCAGCAAAACATTCTTCAAGACAAGCAGATAGTGACTGCCTTTGAAATATCCTGCTTCATGGAAATGTCTGCTGGAATTTATGGGCCTGTAGGCTGAGGATGGAAACACCAACGGTACAGAGGAACTTTGGGTGACTGTCCAGGCAGCGAGATGTCCCTGTCATTTCTAGAGTTTGAAAATGGCTTACTTTTTGTTTGCTTAGGTAATACTGTATTATTCTGGAGTCTCTGATGGAATTTAAGAAGAGATAGATAGTTATAGTTTTCCATTGTTATGATAAAAGATAAAATAGATATAAATATTGTAACTGTAATTCTTGCCTGATAACTGTTTTGTTATATGTAATTTTGCTATGTTAAAGTTAAAGAGTCCGTTCTTGTTTAAACAGAAATAGGAGTAATGATGGAGTATAGGTCATTGGTTAATTAAATAAAGAAACTGTTTGGCCTGAAAGGTTAGAACATAGGTGGGTGGAATAAACATAAGAGAATGCTGGGAGGAATAGGAATTGAGCTTAGAGATGCCATGCACCTCTCCCATGGGCAGAAATGGTAGCTCTGCACTCTGAGGCAGATGGCGATACAGCCAGCCACCAGGTCAGACATGCTAAATCTTTCCTTCTAAGCGCACCTCGTGCTGCAACATACATTATTAGACATGGGTTAAGAGGCTGAAAATAATGGGGCAGGCAGTGTTGAAATGAATAGTTTTGTGTTGTTATTTCGGAGCATAACCTTACAAGGCGGCCCCATGGGGATGCAGCCCTGCTGCTCAAATTTCTACAATCAAGGGGGAAATGGAAGAAGGGAAGAAAGAAGAGAGAGAGACAAGGAAGAATGGATGAATTCAATCATTCCTTGGAAAAATGAGTGAACCAATGAATGAGGAGACCTAGTAGGAAAAAATGTGCTGCATTCCCTCAGAGAGTCAGGTCAAATTAAGGATTGACAAGGTTTTCCACTAAGGAGGAGGCTTATTCCATTTTACCTTCTTTGTGCTCCAGGCCCACCCACAAGAATGATGATGAGGACAGGGAGAAGAAGAGGAGAGGGTGTACCAGAATTCCCTGGTACAATTTCTCACCCAAATTGTAGCCAAATCACCTGACCTGGGACAGCTGATCTACATGCTGGACCCTAACTCCCAGTTTGACAACTCTCACATTTTAACCAAGTTTGTGAAGATGAAGGAACCAAAAATAGCCCAGTTACAGGATGGCAGGTTCCTTCCAGGATGGGAGTCAGACATCAGTACCATACTGGTATTTGGCGGTTTGATGGGTGTGTGGGGTCTTTGCCAGACTCCACCTAGCATCATGGATTCCCTACTTTACTGATATTATGGAGTTCGGTGCATTCATCATATGTGTGCATGTCACACACTAGTGGGCATCATATGTACATGTTTATCCTGTGTGTGGGTGAGTGTGTTCATGAGTTTTATAGCCCAAGTACTACAGAACATGATCAATGAAAGGGAACACTGTTTTCCACATATGGCAGGGCAATTATTTAAATGAACTGACAAGGGTTGGATGGCATGGATAAGACCTATGAGAGTTCAAGGCATACCGAATCCAGGCATGACAAAGTAGGTGGCAGACAGAATTCTGGCAAAACTAAGTAGGTAGCTTGATGTCCAACTTACTGGAGAAGAGCAACTGAGCGGAGACACTTTTCACTAAGCAACATGCTCTAGTGGAGATCAAACATCCTTTGACTTACAGCCAGTACGAATTAAACCATTCATCAAATGAAACCTAATTTTCTCTGATTTTGAGTATACATTTGTGTCCCTTCCTGATTAATCTACTCTTTATCCTCTTAAGTCCCAATACCTCACACTGATATCGGTCACATCTTTCCATTTGACATGGTTTTCCCTCAAGCTTCATACCGCCCCGAGATCATACAACTTTTTGTCCCCTCTCCACTGCTTCCTTGACAGCCATCTTGTCCTTTACCACACCACGCATCCCCAGTCCTGTCCTCTCCAAGGGAAAAAGACCATAAATCCTGCTTTGTTTTGAGGCATGTATTTCTGTGATGCCCCATCCACCAAAAACAATCCATCATTGACCAAATAACACAACATGTTAACAAATTTTTATTCTTTGAGAAAGTATAATCAATTGGAAAAGATACCAGGATTCATAGAAGACCTGAGGTATTTCTGAAAAACACATTCCCAAAGAGAGAATTAAGTCTGCCCCTCAAAATTTGAGAATTTCACTTTAACAGATCTTCACCAAATCATAGACATAGATATGGAAGTCATTATCAAACTTGATGAAATACACAGAAGGTTTGTTGGGAAGTTGGCAAATAATTTTACCTATCTCTTGGGTTCCATCTTTTTTGTTGTACTGCACTCTTTTGCCCTCCAAGGAATCCCTGCCTAATTCAAAAGTCACCTCTACTGGAGGACATTCAGGCGTGATGTGGAGGTTGCCTTCAATGGAATCATCATGATGGTGGTAAAGGTACAGGACCGGATCATTCTCGTTGACAATGTAGAAACAGGTCGTTATGGTCTGCACCTCATCTGGGACCACGCCACTCCACTCTTCCTTAGAGCCTGGCATGATGTGGAGGTTGCCTTCCAGGTAGTCATCCAGGAGGTGGTAAATGGACAAGACCGGATCTTTCTTGTAGGTAATATAAAACCAGGTCTTCATGATTGGCACCTCTTCTAGGACCATCCCATTCCAGTCATTCTTAGAGCCATTTGTGCCCATGAATGTATGTTTCACTGCTCTGCCAACTATGGTGTTTGAGAGATGAGTGTCTGTCACCTGAGGAAATGGCACATTATTAGGCAGGATCTTCAGGTTTAAAATCCTTTCATCACTATGAAGCTCCAAGCCATAGACACAATCAATCCCATCATATTTCAACAAATAGAGAGAGGGATATGTTGGCAGTTGATCTAGAATGATGGCTTTCCAATGGGTGACAGGTTCATTGGCTTCCTTCCAGCCATGAGAAATTCTGCGGCCAACAATATTCTCCAGGGCCTCAAAAGGCTTACTAAGTTTTTGCTTCTGGAGCGATGGCCCATCCTTCTTCTGGAGATGTGGCATGCCACTCATACTGAGAGGCATCTTCATCATGGCGGGAGACTTTCTGAGATAGGCCACAACACTCCTGTTCCACTGTCTCTTGGCTCTGTTTCTGTGCTTGGGCTTCATAGCTGCCAATCTCTGCATAGGAAGAACTCTTCAGTTTAAATCAGACACAAAGTGGTTTCCTCCACCATAAGTGCCTGCAAGGATAAGAAGGTGAGGATGTGAGGTCAAGGCTCTTTTTAGGAATAACTTTGGAGCAGGTGAAAAAGGCAGGGCTGAATAGATTTGGATACTTAAATATAATATGTTCTTAAGAAATTAATAGGAAAATTATCAAAATCTTGTCTACAGCTCAGTATATGTGTATCAGAGACATATTCCTGCTGCAAAATGCAATTGACCTCTACTGAGAAACCTACTTCCTGACTTACTATATCAATGAGAGAGGAAGCTATGCCTATACATAAAGTGAGAAAGAAATATCTGAACAGATGGCAAAGAATTCAAAGAACAGGCACTCCTCTCCTTACCACTCAAGCTACTGGTTAGTTGGCTGATCTATAACCACCTGCCCAAGGTCATGGCACTCCAGTCCACTGGCTCTCTCTATTGTGTCTCCTGATCCAGATCCAGGTTGATTACATAAAGATATTCTGTATCTTCATTAGAGAAGTGAGTACTGTGAGTCAAACTGCTAAATGAAAGAAACATTAATCTGTGCAACAGCACCTATTAGAAATAATTATCTTTTAAAACACATATGGACAAAGAGGATCTTTGCCATTTAAGTGGACTGAGGAATTGGACATTTTTAGCAAAGATAGAGTGGGGAGAATACCCGACATTAATTGTCCCCCAGCTATCAAATATAGGAGCTGTTAACGACATAAATTTTGGACCCAGAGCAGATTTGAAAGAAACCTTTCTTTGACTACAGAGGTCCTAGTTGCTTCCTAAATATATTTACCAAAAGAAAATATCTTGGCTCTCTAGATTCCAACTTCTGGAAATTCGGTTGAACAGTTGTGGAGCCCAAGAGCTGAACTGACCTCCTCAGCCACCGTGAAGATAGTAAGCCCACCTTCACAGAAGACTAGTGCTTCATGTGGAACAGAGTTTCCACCCCCAACCAAAGCTTTGTGACATCATCAAGGCTCTACTTATGCCATAAAACTCCTCCTAGCCAGGTTTCTTCCCTACTAACCCCCAGAAATATCCAGCATACAGGTCCTAAAGTGCTGCTCATACAGCCTCATGAAGACCCAAAATAAAAACCCCAATCTTCTTCCCAATTACTTGAGTCATATTTTCCAAGTAACTCAACCCCTTTA
This sequence comes from Microtus pennsylvanicus, assembly GCF_037038515.1. Classification (NCBI taxonomy): domain Eukaryota; kingdom Metazoa; phylum Chordata; class Mammalia; order Rodentia; family Cricetidae; genus Microtus; species Microtus pennsylvanicus. The sequence goes on from NC_134602.1 coordinate 16,655,133, forward strand.
TGTGTTTTTTTTTCTGTAAAATAATTTTTGGTCTGAGTCAACAACTCACATGAATGTTTTTTTTTTCCTAGCTCCAATGTCCTCATTGGTTATTTTCTATTGATTTTTCCATTACTTCATAATAATAATTATCAAATTTTCCACTTCTCTTCCTCCTCCCACATTCTTCTTGCTCCGCAAATAAACCTCTCCACTCAAACACCAGTCCAAATAGAGGGCAGGGTACTTTGAGCTGTGGGAAGTCCAAGCCCACCCTTCATGCATCCAGATTTAGCAAGGTATGCATCCACAAAAAATATGATCACAAAAAGCCAGTGTATGATATGCAGACAATTGCAAGTGCCATTATCTTTGGCTTCTCCGTCTGCCCCAATTGTCAGCCACATTCACAGCTTCCAGTTTGATCCCATGTTCTTTCATTCCCAGGTCACTGGATTAGTTGAAATCCCCTTAGTTCAGGCACAGTGTCTCATAGTGTGGACAAAGCCCTTATATTCCTGACATCCTTGCTCTTTTTCTCCATCCATCTGCTCTTCCACTGGAGCTTGGAAGCTCCATCTAGTTTTCTGATTTTGACCCTGACTTGATCTCCATCATTTGCCAAACAAAAGTTCCATGGTGGTTTTCAAGATAGTCAGTCATCAGTCTGACTATGGGACAAGGCACACATAGTTCCTAGGGACATGTCACAGTGCGGTCAAATTCTCCTCCCTGCTTAAGTACCTAGATAGGGTCACCCTATGGCCTTCTGAGAACCACTCGAGAGATATCGATCTTGACATCCCCAGAATGGCCCCATAAATTGAGATACAATCAGTGTATATGCATTAACTTGTGTGTGTTTGTGTGTGTGTATTTACATCACAATAACAAATGGATTGTAATATTGAAGTTTCTTCTCATCTTGAGAAGAATATTTGCTACAGAAACACTCTCACAGTAATAGTGAGAGTGTAAACTATCTAAGAAAGGAGGAATAACTGGAGGAATCCCCCAGGAGTTAGGCTCAGTGTCCCAGGAATTACGCCCAAGGAAAGTCAATGAACTCAGTGATGGAAGATAAAACCCAGCCTAAATAAAACCCTAAATCATTTAGGTGGAACATGAGATACTCTTACAACAGTTACAAGAGGTCTAAAATGCCTGGACTGGAACATAAGGGGAACACAATGACGTGGAGCTGAGAGTGCATGGCAAAACTGATTGGATCTGGCAAAAATTATGTAAGCATACCAAGGAAACCACCAGTGGGACAAAACCCTAAGAAATCTGTATGACAACATATCATGTTGAACATAATGAGATTTATAGACAAAGGAAAGATCTCAATTATGTCACTGTCACACAGGTGATGATGAACCAGTTCCATCGTAGAGTTACTCCCTGCTGTGTTTAAGATAACCTGTCAATTCTGTCTAGTCAGTTACAAGGAAATTTGCATTAATTGCACAGATTAACGATCAGCATCATTTAGTGCACAATCAAAGGCAAGGCAAAGAAATCATAGACATGTTGTTGAATGCTGATGATGTTATTGGGAGTTTTGATGGGTTTTTTTCTTAAAGGGAAATCATCGGTGACTCTCATGCATGAAGCAGATCCTTTCTCTGTGATGTTTCCTGAATAGCCACTGAGATACCAGCCCATTGAGTTGTGGTCTCTCTCTCTTTTAAAAAGCAACTTCTACCTTCAGCTTGATCTCTTGCTTGAGCTTCCCTTCCGGCTCCTAGGCTTTTTTTCTGATCCTGCAGAGGGCTTTTGTAAGGGATTGTGATCTCTAAGTTTTTCCCCTTTCAAGAACTAATCATTCTATTAATCACAATTCTAAACTGCTGTGGGAGTTTCTTTGTGACTTATGCCTTCACATGTGATACAAGCGACCTGTGTGTATAGGGTTTTCTCTCTGTTCATGTGGGGAAGGCATGGCAGCAGGAGTAGATGGCTGCTCATTCTCTGTAAGGAAATCAGTAAACAGTGGGCACCAAGTACAAGGATGTCCTGAAATATTAAGTCTTGTCCTTTCAAGGCCCCAAAGCCTCCAGCTAGGTTCAGGGTCACGACAATCTCCAAAACCCACCGAGCATGAAGTATTCAGAACCAGAAGCCTGTGTGTGCCATATCACGTAAATTCATCTTGAGTACACCAATCTGTTTTTTTTTTCAATTCTAAATTATTTTGTCCCATCAGAACGATCTATATTACCAATTAACCAAATTTGCTGCATCTTTGGTGTCCTAGAATTGCTTTAAATTGTTGCTGACAGTCTTACAAACCTTCCTGTGCTGTTATGAGACCTTAAGGGGACAGCATTTATTTCAGAAATCAAAGGCAGTTGGGTTCAATCCTATGGTTAGCTGTTAGCTAGACACTGGAAGGATGGATTTGACTAAGAAAGGGAGACAGCATACATGGAGGCAGGTAACCTTTCCTCTGCAAAATGACCCATTTTGAGGCCTTACTTCAGGCTCTTCTCTTCTCCTAATCTTGGTTTTTTTATTAGTTTAGGAGAAGAATTAAAACTCCATTTACAGTATCTGTGAACCCGAATGAGTTAAGTATGTGTGACCAACTTGATGTCTGCCTGTCTGTCAACAGGGCCAGAGTTCAGGGGCATCTGATGCATAGCACAGGAATGTCAGCCATCAATCTCTGGTCCACCTAACTCTACAGCATTAGAGTTGTCATGGTTGCTCATCTGATCTTCCTCATATGATCTCCATCCACAGAGATGTCTGAAAAATCCTTCCCTGAGAGTGCAAGTTCTTTACAAATGAAAGATTATACAACAGAAGACACATGGGAGATTTATATGGGCAAGCTGTTGAAAGGATAAAGTGACAGAAGAAGTTTATTGATTAATTAAAGAAAGAATCCACTTCAGCTGATAGGTTAGGACATAGGTAGGTGGAGTAAACAAAATAGAATGCCGGGAGGAAGAGGTAGTGAGCTCAGAGAAGCCATGCTCCCCTCTCCCCGGCAGATGCCATAGCTCTGCTCTCTGAGGCAGATGTCGATGCAGCCAGCCACCATGTCAGACATGCTGAATTTTTCCTGGTAAGTGCAACTCGTTATACTACACTGATTATTAGAAATGGGTTAAAATGCTGAATCTAATGGGCCAGCAGTGTTTAAAAGAATACAGTTTTTGTGTATTTATTTCAGGCATAACCTTCATGCAGCCGTGGTGCTGGGGACACAGCCTCGCTGCTCAAATAACTACAGAATGGCTTGCAGCCTTGTGGACAACTGAATCCACTGAAAGTCTGAAAAAGCTTGGGAAAGAGTAAAGCATGTTTTCTTGGTAGCAGCGATTTCTCGGTCTGCTCTGCTTGCTAGAAGAAAGCAAGGGCTCTCATCTAAAAGAGGCTTGCAGACTCAGCTTCAGCTGCAAAACCCTGCAGCCCTTAAGAGGTCCTGACACAAAACATTTAAATGGTGTTGATAAAAGCCAACTGAATGCTTGTATGTTTTCAGCAGTAGCAGGGAAAAAACTGTGTTGTTTTAAAATGACGGCTTTCTGGGCCATCCTGCCTGGGCAAACTCTGACTGTTTGAGGAAGGAGGGCCAGCTACAGAAAGAGGGCTTGAGTGTTGTCTGTTGCAGCCTCTTTGATGGCAAGGACCTTGAAACACTGTAGACTTGTGGCAGTGAATGTGGCTCTGTTCGGTACCTCAGCCACAAGGTTGGAATGGCAGAAAGCTAAGGAATGGGCTACATCTGACGAGCAAAGCCAAGGCTTTAGTCCTACTGAGATTGCTTGGTAAATGAAAGACTCATGTGGTCAGAAAAACAGAGAGAGAAATAGAGTAAAGAGAGATTCAAAGACAAAGAAAATTTTTAAATGATTTACAGTGTGTTAAAAATATGTGCAGGCTAAAATTTGAAGTTCTTAAAGGTAAAAAAAGGAAGAGAGTTGTTGGGTGTGATAGTACACACTTGTAAACCCAACACATGGGAGCCAGAGGGAGATTGACCTCTGTACCTTCAAGGTGAGGTAGCACACTCCTTTAATCCCAGTGCCTTGAAGGCAGAGACAAACAGATCTTTGTGAGTTCAATGTGTAGTTGCATACACCTTTAATCCCAATGCCTGAAAGGCAGAGAGAGGCAGATCTCTGAGACTTCAAGGACAGACAGGTATACAGAGTTATTCCAGGTCAAAGATACAGAGAACCTGTCTCAAAAGGCCAAAAATAAAAAGGAAAATAAACAAAATAGAGGTTAAATTGAAGCGCACAAAAATGGAAAATTCACCTCGAATTTTGATATTGTATGCTATTATGCTCTTTTTGAATCATTTGAATTTTGAGGCAGTAGCAATAGCTGCTAAAAGATGTTTCTTTATAAAAGCTGCTGAAATAATCCAACATAGATATTTTGAAAATGCCTTGACTTTGAAATTTGGATCTAAGGACATGATGCTTTGGAAAGGAGTTTCTATTTTGTTTTCACAGAGGGTGATAGTCTGTGGATGCCTCTATCCTAATATGGTAGGATGGACCACGCCCTACTTAAAGGTGACTCTGAAAACCTTTAAAAAATTGCTTCACTCAACTGCCAACTGAGATAAATCAATAATGATGCCACCATTCAGCAGGAAGCATTTGCAGAAAAAAACTGCACCCACGTTCCCAATATGGCTTATAAACGTTCTTTTACATTTAAAGTGGGATGTGATATAGATATGAATATTTGCATTAGTATAGATTTTGCTTTACTGATAGAGATTTTAGGTCAATTGTGTTATATGTATATGCATTTTTGATCTTAATTAAGGTATTGTGATTGTGTAGTTCATTTAAAAATATAATGTATATAGGTTATTAATGGATAATCATTAATAATAGTCAAGTTTGTAGTCATGTTAGTTAGATTTTCTAGCTACATAGATATATATATTTCAGTTAGATAAGCATTATTCATATCTCTCTAGACTACAAAATAGGCTATTTAATGTTTTAGTACCTTAGGGTTTTTCATGACAGTGAGACACTCTACTCTTGGCAGCACATATCTACTTCAGGAAGAAGATGGGCATCACAGAGGATCCTTATGGAGTTTGATAGCCATTTGGGGAAGAAACTGCTCTTGCAGGGATTGTTGCATAAACTGTACACAGAAAACACTCAGAGAGAGGACTACTGAACTTGCCTAAAGGTGAGATGATCTTTTTGTGTTCCTGATTCAGGAAAGGGTCAGCAAAACATTCTTCAAGACAAGCAGATAGTGACTGCCTTTGAAATTTCCTGCTTCATGGAAATGTCTGCTGGAAACTATAGGCCTGTAGGCTGAGGATGGAAACACCAACGGTACAGAGGAACTTTGGGTGACTGTCCAGGCAGCGAGATGTCCCTGTCATTTCTAGAGTTTGAAAATGGCTTACTTTTTGTTTGCTTAGGTAATACTGTATTATTCTGGAGTCTCTGATGAAATTTAAGAAGAGATAGATAGTTATAGTTTTCCATTGTTATGATAAAAGATAAAATAGATATAAATATTGTAACTGTAATTCTTGCCTGATAACTGTTTTGTTATATGTAATTTTGCTATGTTAAAGATAAAGAGTCCGTTCTTGTTTAAACAGAAATAGGAGTAATGATGGAGTATAGGTCATTGGTTAATTAAATAAAGAAACTGTTTGGCCTGAAATGTTAGAACATAGGTGGGTGGAATAAACATAAGAGAATGCTGGGAGGAATAGGAATTGTGCTTAGAGATGCCATGCACTGCTCCCATGGGCAGAAATGGTAGCTCTGCACTCTGAGGCAGATGGCGATACAGCCAGCCACCAGGTCAGACATGCTAAATCTTTCCTTCTAAGCGCACCTCGTGCTGCAACATACATTATTAGACATGGGTTAAGAGGCTGAAAATAATGGGGCAAGCAGTTTTGAAATGAATAGTTTTGTGTTGTTATTTCGGAGCATAACCTTACAAGGCGGCCCCATGGGGATGCAGCCCTGCTGCTCAAATTTCTACAATCAAGGGGGAAATGGAAGAAGGGAAGAAAGAAGAGAGAGAGACAAGGAAGAATGGATGAATTCAATCATTCCTTGGAAAAATGAGTGAACCAATGAATGAGGAGACCTAGTAGGAAAAAATGTGCTGCATTCCCTCAGAGAGTCAGGTCAAATTAAGGATTGACAAGGTTTTCCACTAAGGAGGAGGCTTATTCCATTTTACCTTCTTTGTGCTCCAGGCCCACCCACAAGAATGATGATGAGGACAGGGAGAAGAAGAGGAGAGGGTGTACCAGAATTCCCTGGTACAATTTATCACCCAAATTGTAGCCAAATCACCTGACCTGGGACAGCTGATCTACATGCTGGACCCTAACTCCCAGTTTGACAACTCTAACATTTTAACCAAGTTTGTGAAGATGAAGGAACCAAAAATAGCCCAGTTACAGGATGGCAGGTTCCTTCCAGGATGGGAGTCAGACATCAGTACCATACTGGTATTTGGCGGTTTGATGGGTGTGTGGGGTCTTTGCCAGACTCCACCTAGCATCATGGATTCCCTACTTTACTGATATTATGGAGTTCGGTGCATTCATCATATGTGTGCATGTCACACACTAGTGGGCATCATATGTACATGTTTATCCTGTGTGTGGGTGAGTGTGTTCATGAGTTTTATAGCCCAAGTACTACAGAACATGATCAATGAAAGGGAACACTGTTTTCCACATATGGCAGGGCAATTATTTAAATGAACTGACAAGGGTTGGATGGCATGGATAAGACCTATGAGAGTTCAAGGCATACCGAATCCAGGCATGACAAAGTAGGTGGCAGACAGAATTCTGGCAAAACTAAGTAGGTAGCTTGATGTCCAACTTACTGGAGAAGAGCAACTGAGCGGAGACACTTTTCACTAAGCAACATGCTCTAGTGGAGATCAAACATCCTTTGACTTACAGCCAGTACGAATTAAACCATTCATCAAATGAAACCTAATTTTCTCTGATTTTGAGTATACATTTGTGTCCCTTCCTGATTAATCTACTCTTTATCCTCTTAAGTCCCAATACCTCACGCTGATATCGGTCACATCTTTCCATTTGACATGGTTTTCCCTCAAGCTTCATACCGCCCCGAGATCATACAACTTTTTGTCCCCTCTCCACTGCTTCCTTGACAGCCATCTTGTCCTTTACCACACCACGCATCCCCAGTCCTTTACTCTCCAAGGGGAAAAGACCATAAATCCTGCTTTGTTTTGAGGCATGTATTTCTGTGATGCCCCATCCACCAAAAACAATCCATCATTGACCAAATAACACAACATGTTAACAAATTTTTATTCTTTGAGAAAGTATAATCCATTGGAAAAGATACCAGGATTCATAGAAGACCTGAGGTATCTCTGAAAAAACACATTCCCAAAGAGAGCATTAAGTCTGCCCCTCAAAATTTGAGAATTTCACTTTAACAGATCTTCAACAAATCATAGACATAGATATGGAAGTCATTATCAAACTTGATGAAATACACAGAAGGTTTGTTGGGAACTTGGCAAATAATTTTACCTATCTCTTGGGTTCCATCTTTTTTGTTGTACTGCACTCTTTTGCCCTGCAAGGAATCCCTGCCTAATTCCAAAGTCACCTCTACTGGAGGACATTCAGGCGTGATGTGGAGGTTGCCTTCAATGGAATCATCATGATGGTGGTAAAGGTACAGGACCGGATCATTCTCGTTGACAATGTAGAAACAGGTCGTTATGGTATGCACCTCATCTGGGACCATGCCACTCCACTCTTCTTAGAGCCTGGCATGATGTGGAGGTTGCCTTCCAGGTAGTCATCCAGGAGGTGGTAAATGTACAAGACCGGATCTTTCTTGTAGGTAATATAAAACCAGGTCTTCATGATTGGCACCTCTTCTAGGACCATCCCGTTCCAGTCATTCTTAGAGCCATTTGTGCCCATGAATGTATGTTTCACTGCTCTGCCAAATATGGTGTTTGAGAGATGAGTGTCTGTCACCTGAGGAAATGGCACATTGTTAGGCAGGATCTTCAGGTTTAAAATCCTTTCATCACTATGAAGCTCCAAGCCATAGACACAATCAATCCCATCATATTTCAACAAATAGAGAGAGGGATATGTTGGCAGTTGATCTAGAATGATGGCTTTCCAATGGGTGACAGGTTCATTGGCTTCCTTCCAGCCATGAGAAATTCTGCGGCCAACAATATTCTCCAGGGCCTCAAAAGGCTTACTAAGTTTTTGCTTCTGGAGCGATGGCCCATTCTTCTTCTGGAGAGGTGGCATGCAACTCATACTAAGAGGCATCTTCATCATGGCGGGAGACTTTCTGAGATAGGCCACAGCACTCCTGTTCCACTGTCTCTTGGCTCTGTTTCTGTGCTTGGGCTTCATAGCTGCCAATCTCTGCATAGGAAGAACTCTTCAGTTTAAATCAGACACAAAGTGGTTTCCTCCACCATAAGTGCCTGCAAGGATAAGAAGGTGAGGATGTGAGGTCAAGGCTCTTTTTAGGAATAACTTTGGAGCAGGTGAAAAAGGCAGGGCTGAATATATTTGGATACCTAAATGGAATATGTTCTTAAGAAATTAATAGGAAAATTATCAAACTCTTGTCTACAGCTCAGTATATGTGTATCAGAGACATATTCCTGCTGCAAAATGCAATTGACCTCTACTGAGAAACCTACTTCCTGACTTACTATATCAATGAGAGAGGATGCTATGCCTATACCTAAAGTGAGAAAGAAATGATGTGGGAGTGTCATAACAATCTGTTGATTTCATTGGGTAAGCAATAAAGATACTGCTAGGCCCATTGGATAGGCCCATCTTAGGTGGGTGGAGTAAACAGAACAGAACACTGGGAGGAAGAGGAAGTGAGGTCAGACTCCGCAGCTCTCCTCTCCAGAGCAGACACAAGAGAGACTCCATGCTACCTGCTCCAGGGAAGACGCACGCTATGAAGCTCCGACCCAGGATGGACTTAGGCTAGAATCTTCCCGGTAAGCGCACCTAGGGGCGCTACACAAATGATTAGGAATGGGCTAAATTAATATGTGAGAATTAGCCAGTAAGGGCTAGAGCTAAGGGCCAAAGCAATGTTTAAATGAATACAGTGTCTGTGTAATTATTTCGGGGCATAAGCTAGCCGAGCCAGGCGGCTGGGGTGTTGGGGATGCAGCCCCGCCGCTGCTCCTTATTACTACAAATGACGCCCAGACGTGTGGCTAACTGAACCCACTGAAAGCCTGAGAAAGCTTGGGAAAGTGTGAAGCATGTTTTCTTGATTATGGCAATTTCTCGGGCCTACTCTGCTTGCCAGAGGCAAGCAAGCGCCTCATCTAAGAGAGGCTTCCTGACTCAGCTTTAGCTGCAAAGCCTGTAGCTCATTAAGAGGTCCTGCCACGAAACATTTAAACGGTGTTGACAAAAAGCTGAACACATGCTTTTCGGTTTTCAGCCGTAGCAGGAAAAAAGCTGTGCCGTTTAAAAATGCCGGCTTTCTGGTCCATCCTGCCAGGGCAAACTCTGACTGTTTGAGGCAGGAGGGCCAGCTACCGAGAGAGGACTTGACTTGAGTGTTGTCTGTTGTAGCTCGCTGGCTGGCAGGGACCTTGAAATGCTATAAACATGCCTACAGCCAGTACCTCAGCCATGAGGCTGGAAAGCTAAGGAATGGGCTACATCTAGCCGGCAAACCCACGCCTTTAGTCCTACCAAGATTGCTTGGTAAATTAAGGACTCATGTGATCAGTAAAAGAGAGATATACAGTAAAGAGAGATTCAAAGACAAAGAAAAATTTTAAATGATTTACAGTGTTAAAATATATGCAGACTAAAAGTTAAAATTCTTAAAGTAAACCTCTGTGACTTCAAGGTGTGATAGCACACTCCTTTAATCCCAGTGCCTAAAAGGCAGAGACAAACAGATCTCTGTGAGTTCAAGGTGTAGTAGTGTACGCCTTTAATCCCAATGCCTGGGAGGCAGAGACAGGCGGATCTCCGAGAGTTCAAAGACAGCCTGGTCTACAGATATACGCTCAAAAAGCAAAGGGTTAACTTAGGACTGTCACAGCTTAGCTTCTTAAGCGCCTAGTGATTTAAAGGCACAAATCAAAAGTGCTCCTGGATGGTAAAAAATTGCAGATTCACAATAGGACAGATTCAGACCACTAAATGAGTCACACTGTTGGATGAATGTACGTAGGCTTGGGAAAGAGAAGAAAAAGAATATAGAGAATAAAGTTAATGGTTTTAAAAAAAAGGTAAAGTCTTTAGAGTGCAGATAGTTAAGAGATTAAAAGAAATAAAGAAATATAAGCCGCGTAAAGATGAAAAATTCACAGAGAGTCTGGATTCTTTGTATTATTGTGTTTTCTTTAAAATTTTTGAATGTGAAGGAGCTAAGTACAGAGAGACATTTCATTATATGGGCTGCCAATTGGAACCAGTACGGATATCATGAGGGTATGATTTCAGAATTTGGATCTAAGGATATGATACTTTGGAAAAGAGATTCTTCTTTTGTTTTCACAGAGGATGAGACTCTATGGATTTCTTCTATTCCGATTTGGTATGATGGACCACGTCCTCCTGAAGGGTTGCTGTGAACATCTTCAGAAAATTGCTTTGCTCAACTGCCAACTGAGATGAAACTAGCACACAGGTTATACCATGAAAGACCTAATTAACGACGCCCCCATTCAGCAGGAAGCAGTTTGGAGAGAAAAAACTGCGCCCATGTTCCCAAATATGGTTTATAAATGTTATTTTACATTTAAAGGGGGATATGATATAGACATGAATAATTTGCATTAGTATAGATTTTGCTTTATTGATAGAGATTTACGGTCAATTTTGTTATATGTATAAATGTTTCTGATGTAACTTTTACTTGATAACTGTTTTGTTATATGTAATTTTGCTATGTTAAAGTTAAAGCCTTCCTTTTTTTGTTTAAACAGAAAAAGGGGAAGTGATGTGGGAGTGTCATAACAATCTGTTGATTTCATTGGCTAAGCAATAAAGAAACTGCTAGGCCCATTGGATAGGCCCATCTTAGGTGGGTGGAGTAAACAGAACAGAACACTGGGAGGAAGAGGAAGTGAGGTCAGACTCCGCAGCTCTCCTCTCCAGAGCAGACGCAAGAGAGACGCCATGCTACCTGCTCCAGGGAAGACGCACGCTATGAAGCTCCGACCCAGGATGGACTTAGGCTAGAATCTTCCCGATAAGCGCACCTAGGGGCGCTACACAGATGATTAGAAATGGGCTAAATTAATATGTGAGAATTAGCCAGTAAGGGCTAGAGCTAAGGGCCAAAGCAATGTTTAAATGAATACAGTGTCTGTGTAATTATTTCGGGGCATAAGCTAGCCGAGCCAGGCGGCTGGGGTGTTGGGGATGCAGCCCCGCCGCTGCTCCTTATTACTACAAAGAAATATCTGAACAGATGGCAAAGAATTCAAAGAACAGCCACTCCTCTCCTTACCACTCAAGCTACTGGTTAGTTGGCTGATCTATAACCACCTGCCCAAGGTCATGGCACTCCAGTCCACTGGCTCTCTCTATTGTGTCTCCTGATCCAGATCCAGGTTGATTACATAAAGATATTCTGTATCTTCATTAGAGAAGTGAGTACTGTGAGTCAAACTGCCAAAAGAAAGAAACATTAATCTGTGCAACAGCACCTATTAGAAATAATTATCTTTTAAAACACATATGGACAAAGAGGATCTTTGCCATTTAAGTGGACTGAGGAATTGGACATTTTTAGCAAAGATAGAGTGGGGAGAAACCCGACATTAACCGTCCCCAAGCTATCAAATATAGGAGCTGTTAACGAAATAAATTTTGGACCCAGAGCAGATTTGAAAGAAACCTTTTTTGACTACAGAGGTCCTAGTTCCTTCCTAAATATATTTATCAAAAGAAAATATCTTGGCTCTCTAGATTCCAACTTCTGGAAATTCGGTTGAACAGTTGTGGAGCCCAAGAGCTGAACTGACCTCCTCAGCCACCGTGAAGATAGTAAGCCCACCTTCACAGAAGACTAGTGCTTCATGTGGAACAGAGTTGCCACCCCCAACCAAAGCTTTGTGACATCATCAAGGCTCTACTTATGTCATAAAAATCCTCCTAGCCAGGTTTCTTCCCTACTAACCCCCAGAAATATCCAGCATACAGGTCCTAAAGTGCTGCTCATACAGCCCCATGAAGACCCAAAATAAAAACCCCAATCTTCTTCCCAATTACTTGAGTCATATTTTCCAAGTAACTCAACCACTTTATGTGTTTTTTTTTTTTCTGTAAAATAATTTTTGGTCTGAGTCAACAACTCACATGAATGTTTTTTTTTCCCAGCTCCAATGTCCTCATTGGTTATTTTCTATTGATTTTTCTATTACTTATTACTTCATAATAATAATTATCAAACTTTCCACTTCTCTTCCTCCTCCCACATTCTTCTTGCTCCGCAAATAAACCTCTCCACTCAAACACCAGTCCAAATAGAGGGCAGGGTACTTTGAGCTGTGGGAAGTCCAAGCCCACCCTTCATCCATCCAGATTTAGCAAGGTATGCATCCACAAAAAATATGATCACAAAAAGCCAGTGTATGATATGCAGACAATTGCAAGTGCCATTATCTTTGGCTTCTCCGTCTGCCTTATTGTCAGCCACATTCAGAGCCTCCAGTTTGATCCCATGTTCTTTCATTCCCAGGTCACTGGATTAGTTGAAATCCCCTTAGTTCAGGCACAGTGTCTCATAGTGTGGACCAAGCCCTTATATTCCTGACATCCTTGCTCTTTTTCTCCATCCATCTGCTCTTCCACTGGAGCTTGGAAGCTCCATCTAGTTTTCTGATTTTGACCCTGACTTGATCTCCATCATTTGCCAAACAAAAGTTCCATGGTGGTTTTCAAGATAGTCAGTCATCAGGCTGACTATGGGACAAGGCACACATAGTTCCTAGGGACATGTCACAGTGCTTTCAACTTCTCCTCCCTGCTTAAGTACCTAGAGAGGGTCCCCCTATGGCCTTCTGAGAACCACTCGAGAGATATCGATCTTGACATCCCCAGAATGGCCACATAAATTGAGATATCATCAGGGTATGTGCATTAACTTGTGTGTGTTTGTGTGTGTGTATTTAAATCACAGTAACAAATGGATTGTAATATTGAAGTTTCTTCTCATCTTGAGAAGAATATTTGCTACAGAAACACTCTCACAGTAATAGTGTGAGTGTAAACTGACTCAGCAAGAAGAAAAAACTGGAGGAATCCCCCAGGAGTTAGGCTCAGTGTCCCAGGAATTATGCCCAAGGAAAGTCAATGAACTCAGTGATGGAAGATAAAACCCAGCCTAAATAAAACCCTAAATCATTTAGGTGGAACATGAGATACTCTTACAACAGTTACAAGAGGTCTAAAATGCCTGGACTGGAACCTAAGGGGAACACAATGACGTGGAGCTGAGAGTGCATGGCAAAACTGATTGGATCTGGCAAAAATTATGTAAGCATAACAAGGAAACCACCAGTGGGACAAAACCCTAAGAAATCTGTATGACAACATATCATATTGAACATAATGAGATTTATAGACAAAGGAAAGATCTCAATTATGTCACTGTCACACAGGTGATGATGAACCAGTTCCATCATAGAGTGACTCCCTGCTGTGTTTAAGATAACCTGTCAATTCTGTCTAGTCAGTTACAAGGAAATTTGCATTAATTGCACAGATTAACTATCAGCATCATTTACTGCACAATCAAAGGCAAGGCAAGGAAATCATAGACATGTTGTTGAATGCTGATGATGTTATTGGGAGTTTTGATGGGTTTTTTTCTTAAAGGGAAATCATCGGTGACTCTCATGCATGAAGCAGATCCTTTCTCTGTGATGTTTCCTGAATAGCCACTGAGATACCAGCCCATTGAGTTGCGGTCTCTCTCTCTTTTAAAAAGCAACTTCTACCTTCAGCTTGATCTCTTGCTTGAGCTTCCCTTCCGGCTACTAGGCTCCTTTTCTGATCCTGCAGAGGGCTTTTGTAAGGGATTGTGATCTCTAAGTTTTTCCCCTTTCAAGAACTAATCATTCTATTAATCACAATTCTAAACTGCTGTGGGAGTTTGTTTGTGACTTATGCCTTCACATGTGATACAAGCGACCTGTGTGTATAGGGTCTTCTCTCTGTTCATGTGGGGAAGGCATGGCAGCAGGAGTAGATGGCTGCTCATTCTCTGTAAGGAAATCAGTAAACAGTGGGCACCAAGTACAAGGATGTCCTGAAATATTAAGTCTTGTCCTTTCAAGGCCCCAAAGCCTCCAGCTAGGTTCAGGGTCACGACAATCTCCAAAACCCACCGAGCATGAAGTATTCAGAACCAGAAGCCTGTGTGTGCCATATCACATATTCATCGTGAGTACACCAATCTGTTTTTTTTTTAATGCTACATCATTTTTTCCCATCAGAACGATCTATATTACCAATTAACCAAATTTGCTGCATCTTTGGTGTCCTAGAATTGCTTTAAATTGTTGCTGGGACAGTCTTACAAACCTTCCTGTGCTGTTATGAGACCTTAAGGGGACAGCACTTATTTCAGAAATCAAAGGCAGTTGGGTTCAATCCTATGGTTAGCTGTTAGCTAGACACTGGAAGGATGGATTTGACTAAGAAAGGGAGACAGCATACATGGAGGCAGGTAACCTTTCCTTTGCAAAATGACCCATTTTGAGGCCTTACTTCAGGCTCTTCTCTTCTCCTAATCTTGGTTTTTTTATTAGTTTAGGAGATGAATTAAAACTCCATTTACAGTATCTGTGAACCTGAATGAGATAAGTATGTGTGACCAACTGGATGTCTGCCTGTCTGTCAACAGGGCCAGAGTTCAGGGGCATCTTATGCATAGCACAGGAATGTCAGCAATCAATCTCTGGTCCACCTAACTCTACAGCATTAGAGTTGTCATGGTTGCTCATCTGATCTTCCTCATATGATCTCCATCCAAATATATGTCAGAAAAATCCTCCCCTGAGAGTGCAAGTTCTTTACAAATGAAAGATTATACAACAGAAGACACATGGGAGATTAATATGGGCAAGCTGTTGAAAGGATAAAGTGACAGAAGAAGTTTATTGATTAATTAAAGAAAGAATCCGCTTCAGCTGATAGGTTAGAACATAGGTAGGTGTAGTAAACAAAATAGAATGCCGGGAGGAAGAGGTAGTGAACTCAGAGAAGCCATGCTCCCCTCTCCCCGGCAGATGCCATAGCTCTGCTCTCTGAGGCAGATGTCGATGCAGTCAGCCACCATGTCAGACATGCTGAATTTTTCCTGGTAAATGCAACTCGTTATACTACACTGATTATTAGAAATGGGTTAAAATGCTGAATCTAATGGGCCAGCAGTGTTTAAAAGAATACAGTTTTTGTGTATTTATTTCAGGCATAACTTTCATGTGGCCGTGGTGCTGGGGACACAGCCTCGCTGCTCAAATAACTACAGAATGGCTTGCAGCCTTGTGGACAACTGAATCCACTGAAAGCCTGAGAAAGCTTGGGAAAGAGTAAAGCATGTTTCCTTGGTAGCAGCGATTTCTCGGTCTGCTCTGCTTGCTAGAAGAAAGCAAGGGCTCTCATCTAAAAGAGGCTTGCTGACTCAGCTTCAGCTGCAAAACCCTGCAGCCCTTAAGAGGTCCTGCCACAAAACATTTAAATGGTGTTGATAAAAGCCAACTGAATGCTTGTATGTTTTCAGCAGTAGCAGGAAAAAAAAAACTGTGTTGTTTTAAAATGCCGGCTTTCTGGGCCATCCTGCCTGGGCAAACTCTGACTGTTTGAGGAAGGAGGGCCAGCTACAGAAAGAAGGCTTGAGTGTGGTCTGTTGCTACCTCTTTGATGGCAAGGACCTTGAAACACTGTAGACTTGTGGCACTGAATGCGGCTCTGTTCGGTACCTCAGCCACAAGGTTGGAATGGCAGAAAGCTAAGGATGGGCTACATCTGGCCAGCAAAGCCACGGCTTTAGTCCTACTGAGATTGCTTGGTAAATGAAAGACTCATGTGGTCAGAAAAACAGAGAGAGAAATAGACTAAAGAGAGATTCAAAGACAAAGAAAATTTTTAAATGATTTACAGTGTTTTAAAAATATGTGCAGGCTAAAATTTGAAGTTCTTAAAGTTAAAAAAAGGAAGAGAGTTGTTGGGTGTGGTAGTACACACTTGTAAACCCAACAGATGGGAGCCAGAGCGAGATTGACCTCTGTACGTTCAAGGTGAGGTAGCACATGCCTTTAATCCCAGTGCCTTGAAAGCAGAGACAAACAGATCTTTGTGAGTTCGATGTGTAGTAGCATACAAATTTAATCCCAATGCCTGAAAGGCAGAGAGAGGCAGATCTCTGAGACTTCAAGGACAGACAGGTATACAGAGTTATTCCAGGTCAAAGATACAGAAAACCTGTCTCAAAAGGCAAAAAATAAAAAGGAAAAATAAACAAAATAGAGGTTAAATTGAAGCACACAAAGATGGAAAATTCACAGCGAATTTTGATATTGTATGCTATTATGCTCTTTTTGAATCATTTGAATTTTGAGGCAGTAGCAATAGCTGCTAAAAGATGTTTCTTTATAAAAGCTGCTGAAATAATCCAACATAGATATTTTGAAAATGCCTTGACTTTGAAATTTGGATCTAAGGACATGATGCTTTGGAAAGGAATTTCTATTTTGTTTTCACAGAGGGTGATAGTCTGTGGATACCTCTATACTAATATGGTAGGCTGGACCACGCCCTACTTAAAGGTTGCTGTGAACACCTTTAAAAAATTGCTTCGCTCAACTTCCAACTGAGATAAATCAATAATGATGCCACCATTCAGCAGGAAGCATTTTGGAGAGAAAAAACTGCACCCACATTCCCAAATATGGCTTATAAACGTTCTTTTACATTTAAAGTGGGATGTGATATAGATATGAATATTTGCATTAGTATAGATTTTGCTTTACTGATAGAGATTTTAGGTCAATTGTGTTATATGTATATGCATTTTTGATCTTAATTAAGGTATTGTGATTGTGTAGTTCATTTAAAAAAAAATGTATATAGGTTATTGATGGATAATCATTAATAATAGTCAAGTTTGTAGTCATGTTAGTTAGATTTTCTAGCTACATAGATATATATATTTCAGTTAGATAGGCATTATTCATATCTCTCTAGACTACAAAATAGGCTATTTAATGTTTTAGTACCTTAGGGTTTTTCATGACAGTGAGACACTCTACTCTTGGCAGCACATATCTACTTCAGGAAGAAGATGGGCATCACAGAGGATCCTTATGGAGTTTGATAGCCATTTGGGGAAGAAACTGCTCTTGCCTGGATTGTTGCATAAACTGTACACAGAAAACACTCAGAGAGAGGACTACTGAACTTGCCTAAAGGTGAGATGATCTTTTCGTGTTCCTGATTCAGGAAAGGGTCAGCAAAACATTCTTCAAGACAAGCAGATAGTGACTGCCTTTGAAATTTCCTGCTTCATGGAAATGTCTGCTGGAAACTATGGGCCTGTAGGCTGAGGATGGAAACACCAACGCTACAGAGGAACTTTGGGTGACTGTCCAGGCAGCGAGATGTCTCTGTCATTTCTAAAGTTTGAAAATGGCTTACTTTTTGTTTGCTTAGGTAATACTGTATTATTCTGGAGTCTCTGATGGAGTTGAAGAATAGATAGATAGTTATAATGTTCCATTGTTATGATAAAAGATAAAATAGATATAAATATTGTAACTGTAATTCTTGCTTGATAACTGTTTTGGTATATGTAATTTTGCTATGTTAAATTTAAAGATTATGTTCTTGTTTAAAAAAAATAAAAGTAATGATGGAGTATAGGTCATTGGTTAATTAAATAAAGAAACTGTTTGGCCTGAAAGGTTAGAACATAGGTGGGTGGAATAAACATAAGAGAATGCTGGGAGGAAAAGGAATTGAGCTTAGAGATGCCATGCACCTCTCCCATGGGCAGAAATGGTAGCTCTGCACTCTGAGGCAGATGGCGATACAGCCAGCCACCAAGTCAGACATGCTAAATCTTTCCTTCTAAGCGCACCTCGTGCTGCAACATACATTATTAGACATGGGTTAAGAGGCTGAAAATAATGGGGCAGGCAGTGTTGAAATGAATAGTTTTGTGTTGTTATTTCGGAGCATAACCTTACAAGGCGGCCCAATGGGGATGCAGCCCTGCTGCTCAAATTTCTACAATCAAGGGGGAAATGGAAGAAGGGAAGAAAGAAGAGAGAGAGACAAGGAAGAATGGATGAATTCAATCATTCCTTGGAAAAATGAGTGAACCAATGAATGAGGAGACCTAGTAGGACAAAATGTGCTGCATTCCCTCAGAGAGTCAGGTCAAATTAAGGATTGACAAGGTTTTCCACTAAGGAGGAGGCTTATTCCATTTTACCTTCTTTGTGCTCCAGGCCCACAAACAAGAGTGATGATGAGGACAGGGAGAAGAAGAGGAGAGGGTGTACCAGAATTCCCTGGTATAATTTCTCACCCAAATTGTAGCCAAATCACCTGACCTGGGACAGCTGATCTACATGCTGGACCCTAACTCCCAGTTTGACAACTCTAACATTTTAACCAAGTTTGTGAAGATGAAGGAACCAAAAATAGCCCAGTTACAGGATGGCAGGTTCCTTCCAGAATGGGAGTCAGACATCAGTACCATACTGGTATTTGGCAGTTTGATGGGTGTGTGGGGTCTTTGCCAGACTCCACCTAGCATCATGGATTCCCTACTTTACTGATATTATGGAGTTCGGTGCATTCATCATATGTGTGCATGTCACACACTAGTGGGCATCATATGTACATGTTTCTCCTGTGTGTGGGTGAGTGTGTTCATGAGTTTTATAGCCCAAGTACTACAGAACATGATCAATGAAAGGGAACACTGTTTTCCAGATATGGCAGGGCAATTATTTAAATGAACTGACAAGGGTTGGATGGCAGGGATAAGACCTATGAGAGTTCAAGGCGTACCGAATCCAGGCATGACAAAGTAGGTGGCAGACAGAATTCTGGCAAAACTAAGTAGGTAGCTTGATGTCCAACTTACTGGAGAAGAGCAACTGAGCGGAGACACTTTTCACTAAGCAACATGCTCTAGTGGAGATCAAACATCCTTTGACTTACAGCCAGTACGAATTAAACCATTCATCAAATGAAACCTAATTTTCTCTGATTTTGAGTATACATTTGTGTCCCTTCCTGATTAATCTACTCTTTTTCCTCTTAAGTCCCAATACATCACGCTGATATCGGTCACATCTTTCCATTTGACATGGTTTTCCCTCAAGCTTCATACCGCCCCGAGATCATACAACTTTTTGTCCCCTATCCACTGCTTCCTTGAAAGCCATCTTGTCCTTTACCACACCACGCATCCCCAGTCCTTTACTCTCCAAGGGGAAAAGACCATAAATCCTGCTTTGTTTGGAGGCATGTATTTCTGTGATGCCCCATCCACCAAACACAATCCATCATTGACCAAATAACACAACATGTTAACAAATTTTTATTCTTTGAGAAAGAATAATCAATTGGAAAAGATACCAGGATTCATAGAAGACCTGAGGTATCTCTGAAAAAACACATTCCCAAAGAGGGAATTAAGTCTCCCCCTCAAAATTTGAGAATTTCACTTTAACAGATCTTCACCAAATCATAGACATAGATATGGAAGTCATTATCAAACTTGATGAAATACACAGAAGGTTTGTTGGGAACTTGGCAAATAATTTTACCTATCTCTTGGGTTCCATCTTTTTTGTTGTACTGCACTCTTTTGCCCTCCAAGGAATCCCTGCCTAATTCCAAAGTCACCTCTACTGGAGGACATTCAGGCGTGATGTGGAGGTTGCCTTCAATGGAATCATCATGATGGTTGTAAAGGTACAGGACCGGATCATTCTCGTTGACAATGTAGAAACAGGTCGTTCTGGTCTGCACCTCATCTGGGACCATGCCACTCCACTCTTCCTTAGAGCCTGGCATGATGTGGAGGTTGCCTTCCAGGTAGTCATCCAGGAGGTGGTAAATGGACAAGACCGGATCTTTCTTGTAGGTAATATAAAACCAGGTCTTCATGATTGGCACCTCTTCTAGGACCATCCCGTTCCAGTCATTCTTAGAGCCATTTGTGCCCATGAATGTATGTTTCACTGCTCTGCCAACTATGGTGTTTGAGAGATGAGTGTCTGTCACCTGAGGAAATGGCACATTATTAGGCAGGATCTTCAGGTTTAAAATCCTTTCATCACTATGAAGCTCCAAGCCATAGACACAATCAATCCCATCATATTTCAACAAATAGAGAGAGGGATATGTTGGCAGTTGATCTAGAATGATGGCTTTCCAATGGGTGACTGGTTCATTGGCTTCCTTCCAGCCATGAGAAATTCTGCGGCCAACAATATTCTCCAGGGCATCAAAAGGCTTACTAAGTTTTTGCTTCTGGAGCGATGGCCCATTCTTCTTCTGGAGAGGTGGCATGCCACTCATACTAAGAGGCATCTTCATCATGGCGGGAGACATTCTGAGATAGGCCACAGCACTCCTGTTCCACTGTCTCTTGGCTCTGTTTCTGTGCTTGGGCTTCATAGCTGCCAATCTCTGCATAGGAAGAACTCTTCAGTTTAAATCAGACACAAAGTGGTTTCCTCCACCATAAGTGCCTGCAAGGATAAGAAGGTGAGGATGTGAGGTCAAGGCTCTTTTTAGGAATAACTTTGGAGCAGGTGAAAAAGGCAGGGCTGAATAGATTTGGATACCTAAATGGAATATGTTCTTAAGAAATTAATAGGAAAATTATCAAACTCTTGTCTACAGCTCAGTATATGTGTATCAGAGACATATTCCTGCTGCAAAATGCAATTGACCTCTACTGAGAAACCTACTTCCTGATTTACTATATCAATGAGAGAGGAAGCTATGCCTATACCTAAAGTGAGAAAGAAATATCTGAACAGATGGCAAAGAATTCAAAGAACAGCCACTCCTCTCCTTACCACTCAAGCTACTGGTTAGTTGGCTGATCTATAACCACCTGCCCAAGGTCATGGCACTCCAGTCCACTGGCTCTCTCTATTGTGTCTCCTGATCCAGATCCAGGTTGATTACATAAAGATATTCTGTATCTTCATTAGAGAAGTGAGTACTGTGAGTCAAACTGCCAAAAGAAAGAAACATTAATCTGTGCAACAGCACCTATTAGAAATAATTATCTTTTAAAACACATATGGACAAAGAGGATCTTTGCCATTTAAGTGGACTGAGGAATTGGACATTTTTAGCAAAGATAGAGTGGGGAGAATACCCGACATTAACCGTCCCCCAGCTATCAAATATAGGAGCTGTTAACGACATAAATTTTGGACCCAGAGCAGATTTGAAAGAACCCTTCTTTGACTACAGAGGTCCTAGTTGCTTCCTAAACATATTTATCAAAAGAAAATATCTTGGCTCTCTAGATTCTCACTTCTGGAAATTCGATTGAACAGTTGTGGAGCACAAGAGCTGAACTGACCTCCTCAGCCACCGTGAAGATAGTAAGCCCACCTTCACAGAAGACTAGTGCTTCATATGGAACAGAGTTGCCACCCCCAACCAAAGCTTTGTGACATCATCAAGGCTCTACTTATGTCATAAAACTCCTCCTAGCCAGGTTTCTTCCCTACTAACCCCCAGAAATATCCAGCATACAGGTCCTAAAATGCTGCTCATGTAGCCCCATGAAGACCCAAATAAAAACCCCAATCTTCTTCCCAATTACTTGAGTCATATTTTCCAAGTAACTCAACCCCTTTATGTGTTTTTTTTTTCTTCTGTAAAATAATTTTTGGTCTGAGTCAACAACTCACATGAATGTTTTTTTTTCCTAGCTCCAATGTCCTCATTGGTTATTTTCTATTGATTTTTCCATTACTTCATAATAATAATTATCAAACTTTCCACTTCTCTTCCTCCTCCCACATTCTTCTTGCTCCTCAAATAAACCTCTCCACTCAAACACCAGTCCAAATAGAGGGCAGGGTATTTGAGCTGTGGGAAGTCCAAGCCCACCCTTCATCCATCCATATTTAGCAAGGTATGCATCCACAAAAAATATGATCACAAAAAGCCAGTGTATGATATGCAGACAATTGCAAGTGCCATTATCTTTGGCTTCTCTGTCTGCCCCAATAGTCAGCCACATTCACAGCTTCCAGTTTGATCCCATGTTCTTTCATTCCCAGGTCACTGGATTAGTTGAAATCCCCTTAGTTCAGGCACAGTGTCTCATAGTGTGGACCAAGCCCTTATATTCCTGACATCCTTGCTCTTTTTCTCCATCCATCTGCTCTTCCACTGGAGCTTGGAAGCTCCATCTAGTTTTCTGATTTTGACCCTGACTTGATCTCCATCATTTGCCAAACAAAAGTTCCATGGTGGTTTTCAAGATAGTCAGTCATCAGTCTGACTATGGGACAAGGCACACATAGTTCCTAGGGACATGTCACAGTGCGGTCAACTTCTCCTCCCTGCTTAAGTACCTAGAGAGGGTCACCCTATGGCCTTCTGAGAACCACTCGAGAGATATCGATCTTGACATCCCCAGAATGGCCCCATAAATTGAGATATCATCAGTGTATATGCATTAACTTGTGTGTGTTTGTGTGTGTATTTAAATCACAATAACAAATGGATTGTAATATTGAAGTTTCTTCTCATCTTGAGAAGAATATTTGCTACAGAAACACTCTCACAGTAATAGTGAGAGTGTAAACTATCTAAGAAAGGAGAAATAACTGGAGGAATCCCCCAGGAGTTAGGCTCAGTGTCCCAGGAATTACGCCCAAGGAAAGTCAATGAACTCAGTGATGGAAGATAAAACCCAGCCTAAATAAAACCCTAAATCATTTAGGTGGAACATGAGATACTCTTACAACAGTTACAAGAGGTCTAAAATGCCTGGACTGGAACCTAAGGGGAACACAATGACGTGGAGCTGAGAGTGCATGGCAAAACTGATTGGATCTGGCAAAAATTATGTAAGCATAACAAGGAAACCACCAGTGGGACAAAACCCTAAGAAATCTGTATGACAACATATCATGTTGAACATAATGAGATTTATAGACAAAGGAAAGATCTTAATTATGTCACTGTCACACAGGTGATGATGAACTAGTTCCATCGTAGAGTGACTACCTGCTGTGTTTAAGATAACCTGTCAATTCTGTCTAGTCGGTTACAAGGAAATTTGCATTAATTGCACAGATTAACTATCAGCATCATTTACTGCACAATCAAAGGCAAGGCAAAGAAATCATAGACATGTTGTTGAATGCTGATGATGTTATTGGGAGTTTTGATGGGTTTTTTTCTTAAAGGGAAATCATCGGTGACTCTTCCATGAAGCAGATCCTTTCTCTGTGATGTTTCCTGAATAGCCACTGAGATACCAGCCCATTGAGTTGTGGTCTCACTCTCTTTTAAAAAGCAACTTCTACCTTCAGCTTGATATCTTGCTTGAGCTTCCCTTCCGGCTACTAGGCTCCTTTTCTGATCCTGCAGAGGGCTTTCGTCAGGGATTGTGATCTCTAAGTTTTTCCCCTTTCAAGAACTAATCATTCTATTAATCACAATTCTAAACTGCTGTGGGAATTTGTTTGTGACTTATGCCTTCACATGTGATACAAGCGACCTGTGTGTATAGGGTCTTCTCTCTGTTCATGTGGTGAAGGCATGGCAACAGGAGTAGATGGCTGCTCATTCTCTGTAAGGAAATCAGTAAACAGTGGGACTCAAGTACAAGGATGTCCTGAAATATTAAGTCTTGTCCTTTCAAGGCCCCAAAGACTCCAGCTAGTTTCAGGGTCACAACAATCTCTAAAACCCACCGAGCATGAAGTATTCAGAACCAGAAGCCTGTGTGTGCCATATCACGTAAATTCATCGTGAGTACACCAATCTGTTTTTTTTTTTAATTCTAAATTATTTTTTCCCATCAGAACGATCTATATTACCAATTAACCAAATTTGCTGCATCTTTGGTGTCCTAGAATTGCTTTAAATTGTTGCTGACAGTCTTACAAAACTTCCTGTGCTGTTATGAGACCTTAAGGGGACAGCACTTATTTCAGAAATCAAAGGCAGATGGGTTCAATCCTATGGTTAGCTGTTAGCTAGACACTGGAAGGATGGATTTGACTAAGAAAGGGAGACAGCATACATGGAGGCAGGTAACCTTTCCTTTGCAAAATGACCCATTTTGAGGCCTTACTTCAGGCTCTTCTCTTCTCCTAATCTTGGTTTTTTTATTAGTTTAGGAGAAGAATTAAAACTCCATTTACAGTATCTGTGAACCTGAATGAGTTAAGAATGTGTGACCAACTGGATGTCTGCCTGTCTGTTAACAGGGCCAGAGTTCAGGGGCATCTGATGCATAGCACAGGAATGTCAGCCATCAATCTCTGGTCCACCTAACTCTACAGCATTAGAGTTGTCATGGTTGCTCATCTGATCTTCCTCATATGACCTCCATCCACAGAGATGTCTGAAAAATTCTCCCCTGAGAGTGCAAGTTCTTTACAAATGAAAGATTATACAACAGAAGACACATGGGAGATTTATATGGGCAAGCTGTTGAAATGATAAAGTGACAGAAGAAGTTTATTGATTAATTAAAGAACGAATCCGCTTCAGCTGATAGGTTAGAACATAGGTAGGTGGAGTAAACAAAATAGAATGCCGGGAGGAAGAGGTAGTGAACTCAGAGAAGCCATGCTCCCCTCTCCCTGGCAGATGCCATAGCTCTGCTCTCTGAGGCAGATGTCGATGCAGCCAGCCACCATGTCAGACATGCTGAATTTTTCCTGGTAAGTGCAACTCGTTATACTACACTGATTATTAGAAATGGGTTAAAATGCTGAATCTAATGGGCCAGCAGTGTTTAAAAGAATACAGTTTTTGTGTATTTATTTCAGGCATAACCTTCATGCGGCCGTGGTGCTGGGGACACAGCCTCGCTGCTCAAATAACTACAGAATGATCTTGCAGCCTTGTGAACAACTGAATCCACTGAAAGCCTGAGAAAGCTTGGGAAAGAGTAAAGCATGTTTTCTTGGTAGCAGCGATTTCTCAGTCTGCTCTGCTTGCTAGAAGAAAGCAAGGGCTCTCATCTAAAAGAGCCTTGCTGACTCAGCTTCAGCTGCAAAACCCTGCAGCCCTTAAGAGGTCCTGCCACAAAACATTTAACTGGTGTTGATAAAAGCCAACTGAATGCTTGCATGTTTTCAGCAGTAGCAGGAAAACAAACTGTTGTTTTAAAATGCCGGCTTTCTGGGCCATCCTGCCTGGGCAAACTCTGACTGTTTGAGGAAGGAGGGCCAGCTACAGAAAGAGGGCTTGAGTGTTGTCTGTTGCAGCCTCTTTGATGGCAAGGACCTTGAAACACTGTAGACTTGTGGCACTGAATGCGGCTCTGTTCGGTACCTCAGCCACAAGGTTGGAATGGCAGAAAGCTAAGGAATGGGCTACATCTGGCCAGCAAAGCCACGGCTTTAGTCCTACTGAGATTGCTTGGTAAATGAAAGACTCATGTGGTCAGAAAAACAGAGAGAGAAATAGACTAAAGAGAGATTCAAAGACAAAGAAAATTTTTAAATGATTTACAGTGTGTTAAAAATATGTGCAGGCTAAAATTTGAAGTTCTTAAAGGTAAAAAAAGGAAGAGAGTTGTTGGGTGTGGTAGTACACACCTGTCAACCCAACACATGGGAGGCAGAGGGAGATTGACCTCTGTACCTTCAAGGTGAGGTAGCACACGCCTTTAATCCCAGTGCCTTGAAGGCAGAGACAAACAGATCTTTGTGAGTTCAATGTGTAGTATCATACACCTTTAATCCCAATGCCTGAAAGGCAGAGAGAGGCAGATCTCTGAGACTTCAAGGACAGACAGGTATACAGAGTTATTCCAGGTCAAAGATACAGAGAACCTGTCTCAAAAGGCAAAAAAATAAAAAGGAAAATAATCAAAATAGAGGTTAAATTGAAGCGCACAAAGATGGAAAATTCACAGCGAATTTTGATAATGTATGCTATTATGCTCTTTTTGAATCATTTGAATTTTGAGGCAGTAGCAATAGCTGCTAAAAGATGTTTCTTTATAAAAGCTGCTGAAATAATCCAACATAGATATTTTGAAAATGCCTTGTCAATGAAAATTGGATCTAAGGACATGATGCTTTGGAAAGGAGTTTCTATTTTGTTTTCACAGAGGGTGATAGTCTGTGGATGCCTCTATCCCAATATGGTAGGATGGACCACGCCCTACTTAAAGGTTGCAGTGAACACCTTTAAAAAATTGCTTCGCTCAACTGCCAACTGAGATAAATCAATAATGATGCCACCATTCAGCAGGAAGCATTTTGGAGAGAAAATAACTGCACCCACGTTCCCAAATATGGCTTATAAACGTTCTTTTACATTTAAAGTGGGATGTGATATAGATATGAATATTTGCATTAGTATAGATTTTGCTTTACTGATAGAGATTTTAGGTCAATTTTGTTATATGTATGTGCATTTTTGATCTTAATTAAGGCATTGTGATTGTGTAGTTCATTTAAAAATATAATGTATATAGGTTATTAATGGATAATCATTAATAATAGTCCAGTTTGTAGTCATGTTAGTTAGATTTTCTAGCTACATAGATATATATATGTATATATATATATATATATATATATATTTCAGTTAGATAGGCATTATTCATATTTCTCTAGACTACAAAATAGGCTATTTAATGTTTTAGTACCTTACGGTTTTTCATGACAGTGAGACACTCTACTCTTGGCAGCACATATCTACTTCAGGAAGAAGATGGGCATCAAAGAGGATCCTTATGGAGTTTGATAGCCATTTAGGGAAGAAACTGCTCTTGCCTGGATTGTTGCATAAACTGTACACAAAAAACACTCAGAGAGAGGACTACTGAACTTGCCTAAAGGTGAGATGATCTTTTCGTGTTCCTGATTCAGGAAAGGGTCAGCAAAACATTCTTCAAGACAAGCAGATAGTGACTGCCTTTGAAATTTCCTGCTTCATGGAAATGTCTGCTGGAAACTATGGGCCTGTAGGCTGAGGATGGAAACACCAACGGTACAGAGGAACTTTGTGTGACTGTCCAGGCAGCGAGATGTCTCTGTCATTTCTAGAGTTTGAAAATGGCTTACTTTTTGTTTGCTTAGGTAATACTGTATTATTCTGGAGTCTCTGATGGAGTTGAAGAATAAATAGTTATAGTTTTCCATTGTTATGATAAAAGATAAAATAGATATAAATATTGTAACTGTAATTCTTGCTTGATAACTGTTTTGTTATATGTAATTTTGCTATGTGAAAGTTAAAGATTCCGTTCTTGTTTAAACAGAAATAGGAGTAATGATGGAGTATAGGTCATTGGTTAATTAAATAAAGAAACTGTTTGGCCTGAAAGGTTAGAACATAGGTGGGTCGAATAAACATAAGAGAATGCTGGGAGGAATAGGAATTGAGCTTAGAGATGCCATGCACCTCTCCCATGGGCAGAAATGGTAGCTCTGCACTCTGAGGCAGATGGCGATACAGCCAGCCACCAGGTCAGACATGCTAAATCTTTCCTTCTAAGCGCACCTCGTGCTGCAACATACATTATTAGACATGGGTTAAGAGGCTGAAAATAATGGGGCAGGCAGTGTTGAAATGAATAGTTTTGTGTTGTTATTTCGGAGCATAACCTTACAAGGCGGCCCCATGGGGATGCAGCCCTGCTGCTCAAATTTCTACAATCAAGGGGGAAATGGAAGAAGGGAAGAAAGAAGAGAGAGAGACAAGGAAGAATGGATGAATTCAATCATTCCTTGGAAAAATGAGTGAACCAATGAATGAGGAGACCTAGTAGGAAAAAATGTGCTGCATTCCCTCAGAGAGTCAGGTCAAATTAAGGATTGACAAGGTTTTCCACTAAGGAGGAGGCTTATTCCATTTTACCTTCTTTGTGCTCCAGGCCCACCCACAAGAATGATGATGAGGACAGGGAGAAGAAGAGGAGAGGGTGTACCAGAATTCCCTGGTACAATTTCTCACCCAAATTGTAGCCAAATCACCTGACCTGGGACAGCTGATCTACATGCTGGACCCTAACTCCCAGTTTGACAACTCTCACATTTTAACCAAGTTTGTGAAGATGAAGGAACCAAAAATAGCCCAGTTACAGGATGGCAGGTTCCTTCCAGGATGGGAGTCAGACATCAGTACCATACTGGTATTTGGCGGTTTGATGGGTGTGTGGGGTCTTTGCCAGACTCCACCTAGCATCATGGATTCCCTACTTTACTGATATTATGGAGTTCGGTGCATTCATCATATGTGTGCATGTCACACACTAGTGGGCATCATATGTACATGTTTATCCTGTGTGTGGGTGAGTGTGTTCATGAGTTTTATAGCCCAAGTACTACAGAACATGATCAATGAAAGGGAACACTGTTTTCCACATATGGCAGGGCAATTATTTAAATGAACTGACAAGGGTTGGATGGCATGGATAAGACCTATGAGAGTTCAAGGCATACCGAATCCAGGCATGACAAAGTAGGTGGCAGACAGAATTCTGGCAAAACTAAGTAGGTAGCTTGATGTCCAACTTACTGGAGAAGAGCAACTGAGCGGAGACACTTTTCACTAAGCAACATGCTCTAGTGGAGATCAAACATCCTTTGACTTACAGCCAGTACGAATTAAACCATTCATCAAATGAAACCTAATTTTCTCTGATTTTGAGTATACATTTGTGTCCCTTCCTGATTAATCTACTCTTTATCCTCTTAAGTCCCAATACCTCACGCTGATAGCGGTCACATCTTTCCATTTGACATGGTTTTCCCTCAAGCTTCATACCGCCCCGAGATCATACAACTTTTTGTCCCCTCTCCACTGCTTCCTTGACAGCCATCTTGTCCTTTACCACACCACGCATCCCCAGTCCTTTACTCTCCAAGGGGAAAAGACCATAAATCCTGCTTTGTTTTGAGGCATGTATTTCTGTGATGCCCCATCCACCAAACACAATCCATCATTGACCAAATAACACAACATGTTAACAAATTTTTATTCTTTGACAAAGAATAATCCATTGGAAAAGATACCAGGATTCATAGAAGACCTGAGGTATCTCTGAAAAAACACATTCCCAAAGAGAGCATTAAGTCTGCCCCTCAAAATTTGAGAATTTCACTTTAACAGATCTTCACCAAATCATAGACATAGATATGGAAGTCATTATCAAACTTGATGAAATACACAGAAGGTTTGTTGGGAACTTGGCAAATAATTTTACCTATCTCTTGGGTTCCATCTTTTTTGTTGTACTGCACTCTTTTGCCCTCCAAGGAATCCCTGCCTAATTCCAAAGTCACCTCTACTGGAGGACATTCAGGCGTGATGTGGAGGTTGCCTTCAATGGAATCATCATGACGGTGGTAAAGGTACAGGACCGGATCATTCTCGTTGACAATGTAGAAACAGGTCGTTATGGTCTGCACCTCATCTGGGACCACGCCACTCCACTCTTCCTTAGAGCCTGGCATGATGTGGAGGTTGCCTTCCAGGTAGTCATCCAGGAGGTGGTAAATGTACAAGACGGGATCTTTCTTGTAGGTAATATAAAACCAGGTCTTCATGATTGGCACCTCTTCTAGGACCATCCCGTTCCAGTCATTCTTAGAGCCATTTGTGCCGATGAATGTATGTTTCACTGCTCTGCCAACTATGGTGTTTGAGAGATGAGTGTCTGTCACCTGAGGAAATGGCACATTATTAGGCAGGATCTTCAGGTTTAAAATCCTTTCATCACTATGAAGCTCCAAGCCATAGACACAATCAATCCCATCATATTTCAACAAATAGAGAGAGGGATATGTTGGCAGTTGATCTAGAATGATGGCTTTCCAATGGGTGACTGGTTCATTGGCTTCCTTCCAGCCATGAGAAATTCTGCGGCCAACAATATTCTCCAGGGCATCAAAAGGCTTACTATGTTTTTGCTTCTGGAGTGATGGCCCATTCTTCTTCTGGAGAGGTGGCATGCAACTCATACTAAGACACATCTTCATCATGGCGGGAGACTTTCGGAGATAGGCCACAGCACTCCTGTTCCACTGTCTCTTGGCTCTGTTTCTGTGCTTGGGTTTCATAGCTGCCAACCTCTGCATAGGAAGAACTCTTCAGTTTAAAACAGACACAAAGTGGTTTCCTCCACCATAAGTGCCTGCAAGGATAAGAAGGTGAGGATGTGAGGTCAAGGCTCTTTTTAGGAATAACTTTGGAGCAGGTGAAAAGGACAGGGCTGAATAGATTTGCATACC
The DNA here is from genome assembly GCF_037038515.1 of Microtus pennsylvanicus. NCBI lineage: Eukaryota > Metazoa > Chordata > Mammalia > Rodentia > Cricetidae > Microtus > Microtus pennsylvanicus. Next base: position 16,685,607 of record NC_134602.1, read on the forward strand.
TAAATGGAATATGTTCTTAAGAAATTAATAGGAAAATTATCAAACTCTTGTCTACAGCTCAGTATATGTGTATCAGAGACATATTCCTGCTGCAAAATGCAATTGACCTCTACTGAGAAACCTACTTCCTGACTTACTATATCAATGAGAGAGGAAGCTATGCCTATACCTAAAGTGAGAAAGAAATATCTGAACAGATGGCAAAGAATTCAAAGAACAGCCACTCCCCTCCTTACCACTCAAGCTACTGGTTAGTTGGCTGATCTATAACCACCTGCCCAAGGTCATGGCACTCCAGTCCACTGGCTCTCTCTATTGTGTCTCCTGATCCAGATCCAGGTTGATTACATAAAGATATTCTGTATCTTCATTAGAGAAGTGAGTACTGTGAGTCAAACTGCCAAAAGAAAGAAACATTAATCTGTGCAACAGCACCTATTAGAAATAATTATCTTTTAAAACACATATGGACAAAGAGGATCTTTGCCATTTAAGTGGACTGAGGAATTGGACATTTTTAGCAAAGATAGAGTGGGGAGAATACCTGACATTAACCGTCCCCCAGCTATCAAATATAGGAGCTGTTAACGACATAAATTTTGGACCCAGAGCAGATTTGAAAGAAACCTTTCTTTGACTACAGAGGTCCTAGTTGCTTCCTAAACATATTTACCAAAAGAAAATATCTTGGCTCTCTAGATTCCAACTTCTGGAAATTCGGTTGAACAGTTGTGGAGCCCAAGAGCTGAACTGACCTCCTCACCCACCGTGAAGATAGTAAGCCCACCTTCACAGAAGACCAGTGCTTCATGTGGAACAGAGTTGCCACCCCCAACCAAAGCTTTGTGACATCATCAAGGCTCTACTTATGTCATAAAACTCCTCCTAGCCAGGTTTCTTCCCTACTAACCCCCAGAAATATCCAGCATACAGGTCCTAAAATGCTGCTCATACAGCCCCATGAAGACCCAAAATAAAAACCCCAATCTTCTTCCCAATTACTTGAGACATATTTTCCAAGTAACACAACCCCTTTATGTGTTTTTTTTTTTTCTGTAAAATAACTTTTGGTCTGAGTCAACAACTCACATGAATGTTTTTTTTTCCTATCTCCAATGTCCTCATTGGTTATTTCCTATTGATTTTTCCATTACTTCATAATAATAATTATCAAACGTTCCACTTCTCTTCCTCCTCCCACATTCTTCTTGCTCTGCAAATAAACCTCTCCACTCAAACACCAGTCCAAATAGAGGGCAGGGTACTTTGAGCTGTGGGAAGTCCAAGCCCACCCTTCATCCATCCAGATTTAGCAAGGTATGCATCCACAAAAAATATGATCACAAAAAGCCAGTGTATGATATGCAGACAATTGCAAGTGCCATTATCTTTGGCTTCTCCGTCTGCCCCAATTGTCAGCCACATTCAGAGGTTCCAGTTTGATCCCAAGTTCTTTCATTCCCAGGTCACTGGATTAGTTGAAATCCCCTTAGTTCAGGCACAGTGTCTCATAGTGTGGACAAAGCCCTTATATTCCTGACATCCTTGCTCTTTTTCTCCATCCATCTGCTCTTCCACTGGAGCTTGGAAGCTCCATCTAGTTTTCTGATTTTGACCCTGACTTGATCTCCATCATTTGCCAAACAAAAGTTCCATGGTGGTTTTCAAGATAGTCAGTCATCAGTCTGACTATGGGACAAGGCACACATAGTTCCTAGGGACAAGTCACAGTGCGGTCAACTTCTCCTCCCTGCTTAAGTACCTAGAGAGGGTCACCCTATGGCCTTCTGAGAACCACTCGAGAGATATCGATCTTGACATCCCCAGAATGGCCCCATAAATTGAGATATCATCAGTGTATGTGCATTAACTTGTGTTTGTTTGTGTGTGTATTTAAATCACAATAACAAATGGATTGTAATATTGAAGTTTCTTCTCATCTTGAGAAGAATATTTGCTACAGAAACACTCTCACAGTAATAGTGAGAGTGTAAACTATCTAAGAAAGGAGAAATAACTGGAGGAATCCCCCAGGAGTTAGGCTCAGTGTCCCAGGAATTACGCCCAAGGAAAGTCAATGAACTCAGTGATTGAAGATAAATCCCAGCCTAAATAAAACCCTAAATCATTTAGGTGGAACATGAGATACTCTTACAACAGTTACAAGAGGTCTAAAATGCCTGGACTGGAACATAAGGGGAACACAATGACGTGGAGCTGAGAGTGCATGGCAAAACTGATTGGATCTGGCAAAAATTATGTAAGCATACCAAGGAAACCACCAGTGGGACAAAACCCTAAGAAATCTGTATGACAACATATCATGTTGACCATAATGAGATTTATAGACAAAGGAAAGTTCTTAATTATGTCACTGTCACACAGGTGATGATGAACCAGTTCCATCGTAGAGTGACTCCCTGCTGTGTTTAAGATAACCTGTCAATTCTGTCTAGTCAGTTACAAGGAAATTTGCATTAATTGCACAGATTAACTATCAGCATCATTTACTGCACAATCAAAGGCAAGGCAAAGAAATCATAGACATGTTGTTGAATGCTGATGATGTTATTGGGAGTTTTGATGGGTTTTTTTCTTAAAGGGTGACTCTCATCGGTGACTCTCATGCATGAAGCAGATCCTTTCTCTGTGATGTTTCCTGAATAGCCACTGAGATACCAGCCCATTGAGTTGTGGTCTCTCTCTCTTTTACAAAGCAACTTCTACCTTCAGCTTGATCTCTTGCTTGAGCTTCCCTTCCGGCTACTAGGCTCCTTTTCTGATCCTGCAGAGGGCTTTTGTAAGGGATTGTAATCTCTAAGTTTTTCCCCTTTCAAGAACTAATCATTCTATTAATCACAATTCTAAACTGCTGTGGGAGTTTGTTTGTGACTTATGCCTTCACATGTGATACAAGCGACCTGTGTGTATAGGGTCTTCTCTCTGTTCATGTGGGGAAGGCATGGCAGCAGGAGTAGATGGCTGCTCATTCTCTGTAAGGAAATCAGTAAACAGTGGGCACCAAGTACAAGGATGTCCTGAAATATTAAGTCTTGTCCTTTCAAGGCCCCAAAGCCTCCAGCTAGGTTCAGGGTCACGACAATCTCCAAAACCCACCGAGCATGAAGTATTCGAAACCAGAAGTCTGTGTGTGCCATATCACATAAATTCATCGTGAGTACACCAATCTGTTTTTTTTTTAATTCTAAATAATTTTGTCCCATCAGAACGATCTCTATTACCAATTAACCAAATTTGCTGCATCTTTGGTGTCCTAGAATTGCTTTAAATTGTTGCTGGGACAGTCTTACAAACCTTCCTGTGCTGTTATGAGACCTTAAGGGGACAGCACTTATTTCAGAAATCAAAGGCAGTTGGGTTCAATCCTATGGTTAGCTGTGAGCTAGACACTGGAAGGATGGATTTGACTAAGAAAGGGAGACAGCATACATGGAGGCAGGTAATCTTTCCTTTGCAAAATGACCCATTTTGAGGCCTTACTTCAGGCTCTTCTCTTCTCCTAATCTTTGTTTCTTTATTAGTTTAGGAGAAGAATTAAAACTCCATTTACAGTATCTGTGAACCTGAATGAGTTAAGTATGTGTGACCAACTGGATGTCTGCCTGTCTGTCAACAGGGCCAGAGTTCAGGGGCATCTGATGCATAGCACAGGGATGTCAGCCATCAATCTCTGGTCCACCTAACTCTACAGCATTAGAGTTGTCATGGTTGCTCATCTGATCTTCCTCATATGATCTCCATCCACAGAGATGTCAGAAAAATCCTCCCCTGAGAGTGCAAGTTCTTTACAAATGAAAGATTATACAAAAGAAGACACATGGGAGATTTATATGGGCAAGTTGTTGAAAGGATAAAGTGACAGAAGAAGTTTATTGATTAATTAAAGAAAGAATCAGCTTCAGCTGATAGGTTAGAACATAGGTAGGTGGAGTAAACAAAATAGAATGCAGGGAGGAAGAGGTAGTGAGCTCAGAGAAGCCATGCTCCCCTCTCCCCGGCAGATGCCATAGCTCTGCTCTCTGAGGCAGATGTCGATGCAGCCAGCCACCATGTCAGACATGCTGAATTTTTCCTGGTAAGTGCACCTCGTTATACTACACTGATTATTAGAAATGGGTTAAAATGCTGAATCAAATGGGCCAGCAGTGTTTAAAAGAATACAGTTTTTGTGTATTTATTTCAGGCATAACTTTCATGCGGCCGTGGTGCTGGGGACACAGCCTCGCTGCTCAAATAACTACAGAATGGCTTGCAGCCTTGTGGACAACTGAATCCACTGAAAGCCTGAGAAACCTTGAGAAAGAGTAAAGCATGTTTTCTTGGTAGCAGGGATTTCTCGGTCTGCTCTGCTTGCTAGAAGAAAGCAAAGGCTCTCATCTACAAGAGGCTTGCTGACTCAGCTTCAGCTGCAAAACCCTGCAGCCCTTAAGAGGTCCTGCCACAAAACATTTAAATGGTGTTGATAAAAGCCAACTGAATGCTTGTATGTTTTCAGCAGTAGCAGGAAAAAAAACTGTGTTGTTTTAAAATGCCGGCTTTCTGGGCCATCCTGCCTGGGCAAACTCTGACTGTTTGAGGAAGGAGGGCCAGCTACAGAAAGAGGGCTTGAGTGTTGTCTGTTGCAGCCTCTTTGATGGCAAGGACCTTGAAACACTGTAGACTTGTGGCACTGAATGCGGCTCTGTTCGGTACCTCAGCCACAAGGTTGGAATGGCAGAAAGCTAAGGAATGGGCTACATCTGGCCAGCAAAGCCACGGCTTTAGTCCTACTGAGATTGCTTGGTAAATGAAAGACTCATGTGGTCAGAAAAACAGAGAGAGAAATAGAGTAAAGAGAGATTCAAAGACAAAGAAAATTTTTAAATGATTTACAGTGTGTTAAAAATATGTGCAGGCTAAAATTTGAAGTTCTTAAAGTTAAAAAAAGGAAGAAAGTTGTTGGGTGTGGTAGTACACACCTGTCAACCCAACACATGGGAGGCAGAGGGAGATTGACCTCTGTACCTTCAAGGTGAGGTAGCACACGCCTTTAATCCCAGTGCCTTGAAGGCAGAGACAAACAGATCTTTGTGAGTTCAAAGTGTAGTAGCATACACCTTTAATCCCAATGCCTGAAAGGCAGAGAGAGGCAGATCTCTGAGACTTCAAGGACAGACAGGTATACAGAGTTATTCCAGGTCAAAGATACAGAAAACCTGTCTCAAAAGGCAAAAAATAAAAAGGAAAAATAAATAAAATAGAGGTTAAATTGAAGCGCACAAAGATGGAAAATTCACAGCGAATTTTGATATTGTATGCTATTATGCTCTTTTTGAATCATTTGAATTTTGAGGCAGTAGCAATAGCTGCTAAAAGATGTTTCTTTATAAAAGCTGCTGAAATAATCCAACATAGATATTTTGAAAATGCCTTGACTTTGAAATTTGGATCTAAGGACATGATGCTTTGGAAAGGAGTTTCTATTTTGTTTTCACAGAGGGTGATAGTCTGTGGATGCCTCTATCCTAATATGGTAGGATGGACCATGCCCTACTTAAAGGTTGCTGTGAACACCTTTAAAAAATTGCTTCGCTCAACTGCCAACTGAGATAAATCAATAATGATGCCACCATTCAGGAGGAAGCATTTTGGAGAGAAAAAACTGCACCCACGTTCCCAAATATGGCTTATAAACGTTCTTTTACATTTAAAGACGGATGTGATATAGATATGAATATTTGCATTAGTATAGATTTTGCTTTACTGATAGAGATTTTAGGTCAATTTTGTTACATGTATATGCATTTTTGATCTTAATTAAGGTATTGTGATTGTGTAGTTCATTAAAAAAATATAATGTATATAAGTTATTAATGGATAATCATTAATAATAGTCCAGTTTGTAGTCATGTTAGTTAGATTTTCTAGCTACATATATATATATATATATATATATATATATATATATATATATATATATATATATATATTTCAGTTAGATAGGCATTATTCATATCTCTCTAGACTACAAAATAGGGTATTAAATGTTTTAGTACCTTAGGGTTTTTCATGACAGTGAGACACTCTACTCTTGGCAGCACATATCTACTTCAGGAAGAAGATGGGCATCACAGAGGATCCTTATGGAGTTTGATAGCCATTTGGGGAAGAAACTGCTCTTGCCTGAATTGTTGCATAAACTGTACACAGAAAAAACTCAGAGAGAGGACTACTGAACTTGCCTAAAGGCGAGATGATCTTTTCATGTTCCTGATTCAGGAAAGTGTCAGCAAAACATTCTTCAAGACAAGCAGATAGTGACTGCCTTTGAAATTTCCTGCTTCATGGAAATGTCTGCTGGAAACTATGGGCCTGTAGGCTGAGGATGGAAACACCAACGGTACAGAGGAACTTTGTGTGACTGTCCAGGCAGCGAGATGTCTCTGTCATTTCTAGAGTTTGAAAATGGCTTACTTTTTGTTTGCTTAGGTAATAATGTATTATTCTGGAGTCTCTGATGGAGTTGAAGAAGAGATAGATAGTTATAGTTTTCCATTGTTATGATAAAAGATAAAATAGATATAAATATTGTAACTGTAATTCTTGCTTGATAACTGTTTTGTTATATGTAATTTTGCCATGTTAAAGTTAAAGATTCTGTTCTTGTTTAAACAGAAATAGGAGTAATGATGGAGTATAGGTCATTGGTTAATTAAATAAAGAAACTGTTTGGCCTGAAAGGTTAGAACATAGGTGAGTGGAATAAACATAAGAGAATGCTGGGCGGAATAGGAATTGCGCTTAGAGATGCCATGCACCTCTCCCATGGGCAAAAATGGTAGCTCTGCACTCTGAGGCAGATGGCGATACAGCCAGCCACCAGGTCAGACATGCTAAATCTTTCCTTCTAAGTGCACCTCGTGCTGCAACATACATTATTAGACATGGGTTAAGAGGCTGAAAATAATGGGGCAGGCAGTGTTGAAATGAATAGTTTTGTGTTGTTATTTTGTAACATATCCTTACAAGGCGGCCCCATGGGGATGCAGCCCTGCGCTCAAATTTCTATAATCAAGGGGGACATGGAAGAAGGGAAGAAAGAAGAGAGAGAGACAAGGAAGAATGGATGAATTCAATCATTCCTTGGAAAAATGAGTGAACCAATGAATGAGGAGACCTAGTAGGAAAAAATGTGCTGCATTCCCTCAGAGAGTCAGGTCAAATTAAGGATTGACAAGGTTTTCCACTAAGGAGGAGGCTTATTCTATTTTACCTTCTTTGTGCTCCAGGCCCACCCACAAGAATGATGATGAGGACAGGGAGAAGAAGAGGAGAGGGTGTGCCAGAATTCCCTGGTACAGTTTCTCACCCAAATTGTAGCCAAATCACCTGACCTGGGACAGCTGATCTACATGCTGGACCCTAACTCCCAGTTTGACAACTCTAACATTTTAACCAAGTTTGTGAAGATGAAGGAACCAAAAATAGACCAGTTACAGGATGGCAGGTTCCTTCCAGAATGGGAGTCAGACATCAGTACCATACTGGTATTTGGTGGTTTGATGGGTGTGTGGGGTCTTTGCCAGACTCCACCTAACATCATGGATTCCCTACTTTACTGATATTATGGAGTTCGGTGCATTCATCATATATGTGCATGTCACACACTAGTGGGCATCATATGTACATGCTTATCCTGTGTGTGGGTGAGTGTGTTCATGAGTTTTATAGCCCAAGTACTATAGAACATGATCAATGAAAGGGAACACTGTTTTCCAGATATGGCAGGACAATTATTTAAATGAACTGACAAGGGTTAAATGGCATGGATAAGACCTATGAGAGTTCAAGGCATACCGAATCCAGGCATGACAAAGTAGGTGGCAGACAGAATTCTGGCAAAACTAAGTAGGTAGCTTGATGTCCAACTTACTGGAGAAGAGCAACTGAGCGGAGACACTTTTCACTAAGCAACATGCTCTAGTGGAGATCAAACATCCTTTGACTTACAGCCAGTACGAATTAAACCATTCATCAAATGAAACCTATTTTTCTCTGATTTTGAGTATACATTTGTGTCCCTTCCTGATTAATCTACTCTTTATCCTCTTAAGTCCCAATACCTCACGCTGATATCGGTCACATCTTTCCATTTGACATGGTTTTCCCTCAAGCTTCATACCGCCCCGAGATCATACAACTTTTTGTCCCTTCTCCACTGCTTCCTTGACAGCCATCTTGTCCTTTACCACACCACGCATCCCCAGTCCTTTACTCTCCAAGGGGAAAAGACCATAAATCCTGCTTTGTTTTGAGGCATGTATTTCTGTGATGCCCCATCCACCAAACACAATCCATCATTGACCAAATAACACAACATGTTAACAAATTTTTATTCTTTGAGAAAGAATAATCCATTGGAGAAGATACCAGGATTCATAGAAGACCTGAGGTATCTCTGAAAAAACACATTCCCAAAGAGAGCATTAAGTCTGCCCCTCAAAATTTGAGAATTTTACTTTAACAGATCTTCACCAAATCATAGACATAGATATGGAAGTCATTATCAAACTTGATGAAATACACAGAAGGTTTGTTGGGAACTTGGCAAATAATTTTACCTATCTCTTGGGTTCCATCTTTTTTGTTGTACTGCACTCTTTTGCCCTGCAAGGAATCCCTGCCTAATTCCAAAGTCACCTCTACTGGAGGACATTCAGGCGTGATGTGGAGGTTGCCTTCAATGGAATCATCATGATGGTTGTAAAGGTACAGGACCGGATCATTCTCGTTGACAATGTAGAAACAGGTCGTTATGGTCTGCACCTCATCTGGTACCACGCCACTCCACTCTTCCTTAGAGCCTGGCATGATGTGGAGGTTGCCTTCCAGGTAGTCATCCAGGAGGTGGTAAATGTACAAGACGGGATCTTTCTTGTAGGTAATATAAAACCAGGTCTTCATGATTGGCACCTCTTCTAGGACCATCTCGTTCCAGTCATTCTTAGAGCCATTTGTGCCCATGAATGTATGTTTCACTGCTCTGCCAACTATGGTGTTTGAGAGATGAGTGTCTGTCACCTGAGGAAATGGCACATTATTAGGCAGGATCTTCAGGTTTAAAATCCTTTCATCACTATGAAGCTCCAAGCCATAGACACAATCAATCCCATCATATTTCAACAAATAGAGAGAGGGATATGTTGGCAGTTGATCTAGAATGATGGCTTTCCAATGGGTGACTGGTTCATTGGCTTCCTTCCAGCCATGAGAAATTCTGCGGCCAACAATATTCTCCAGGGCCTCAAAAGGCTTACTAAGTTTTTGCTTCTGGAGCAATGGCCCATTCTTCTTCTGGAGAGGTGGCATGCAACTCATACTAAGAGGCATCTTCATCATGGCGGGAGACTTTCTGAGATAGGCCACAGCACTCCTGTTCCACTGTCTCTTGGCTCTGTTTCTGTGCTTGGGCTTCATAGCTGCCAATCTCTGCATAGGAAGAACTCTTCAGTTTAAATCAGACACAAAGTGGTTTCCTCCACCATAATTGCCTGCAAGGATAAGAAGGTGAGGATGTGAGGTCAAGGCTCTTTTTAGGAATAACTTTGGAGCAGGTGAAAAAGGCAGGGCTGAATAGATTTGGATACCTAAATGGAATATGTTCTTAAGAAATTAATAAGAAAATTATCAAACTCTTGTCTACAGCTCAGTATATGTGTATCAGAGACATATTCCTGCTGCAAAATGCAATTGACCTCTACTGAGAAACCTACTTCCTGACTTACTATATCAATGAGAGAGGAAGCTATGCCTATACCTAAAGTGAGAAAGAAATATCTGAACAGATGGCAAAGAATTCAAAGAACAGCCACTCCTCTCCTTACCACTCAAGCTACTGGTTAGTTGGCTGATCTATAACCACCTGCCCAAGGTCATGGCACTCCAGTCCACTGGCTCTCTCTATTGTGTCTCCTGATCCAGATCCAGGTTGATTACATAAAGATATTCTGTATCTTCATTAGAGAAGTGAGTACTGTGAGTCAAACTGCCAAAAGAAAGAAACCTTAATCTGTGCAACAGCACCTATTAGAAATAATTATCTTTTAAAACACATATGGACAAAGAGGATCTTTGCCATTTAAGTGGACTGAGGAATTGGACATTTTTAGCAAAGACAGAGTGGGGAGAATACCCGACATTAACCGTCCCCCAGCTATCAAATATAAGAGCTGTTAACGACATAAATTTTGGACCCAGAGCAGATATGAAAGAAACCTTTCTTTGACTACAGAGGTCCTAGTTGCTTCCTAAACATATTTACCAAAAGAAAATATCTTGGCTCTCTAGATTCCAACTTCTGGAAATTCGGTTGAACAGTTGTGGAGCCCAAGAGCTGAACTGACCTCCTCAGCCACCGTGAAGATAGTAAGCCCACCTTCACAGAAGACCAGTGCTTCATGTGGAACAGAGTTGCCACCCCCAATCAAAGCTTTGTGACATCATCAAGGCTCTACTTATGTCATAAAACTCCTCCTAGCCAGGTTTCTTCCCTACTAACCCCCAGAAATATCCAGCATACAGGTCCTAAAATGCTGCTCATACAGCCCCATGAAGACCCAAAATAAAAACCCCAATCTTCTTCCCAATTACTTGAGTCATATTTTCCAAGTAACTCAACCCCTTTATGTGTTTTTTTTTTTCTGTAAAATAATTTTTGGTCTGAGTCAACAACTCACATGAATGTTTTTTTTCAAGCTCCAATGTCCTCATTGGTTATTTTCTATTGATTTTTCCATTACTTCATAATAATAATTATCAAACTTTCCACTTCTCTTCCTCCTCCCACATTCTTCTTGCTCCGCAAATAAACCTCTCCACTCAAACACCAGTCCAAATAGAGGGCAGGGTACTTTGAGCTGTGGGAAGTCCAAGCCCACCCTTCATCCATCCAGATTTAGCAAGGTATGCATCCACAAAAAATATGATCACAAAAAGCCAGTGTATGATATGCAGACAATTGCAAGTGCCATTATCTTTGGCTTCTCCGTCTGCCCCAATTGTCAGCCACATTCAGAGCTTCCAGTTTGATCCCATGTTCTTTCATTCCCAGGTCACTGGATTAGTTGAAATCCCCTTAGTTCAGGCACAGTGTCTCATAGTGTGGACCAAGCCCTTATATTCCTGACATCCTTGCTCTTTTTCTCCATCCATCTGCTCTTCCACTGGAGCTTGGAAGCTCCATCTAGGTTTCTGATTTTGACCCTGACTTGATCTCCATCATTTGCCAAACAAAAGTTCCATGGTGGTTTTCAAGATAGTCAGTCATCAGTCTGACTATGGGACAAGGCACACATAGTTCCTAGAGACATGTCACAGTGCGGTCAACTTCTCCTCCCTGCTTAAGTACCTAGAGAGGGTCACCCTATGGCCTTCTGAGAACCACTCGAGAGATATCGATCTTGACATCCCCAGAATGGCCCCATAAATCGAGATATCATCAGTGTATGTGCATTAACTTGTGTGTGTTTGTGTGTGTGTATTTAAATCACAATAACAAATGGATTGTAATATTGAAGTTTCTTCTCATCTTGAGAAGAATATTTGCTACAGAAACACTCTCACAGTAATAATGAGAGTGTAAACTATCTAAGAAAGGAGAAATAACTGGAGGAATCCCCCAGGAGTTAGGCTCAGTGTCCCAGGAATTACGCCCAAGGAAAGTCAATGAACTCAGTGATGGAAGATAAAACCCAGCCTAAATAAAACCCTAAATCATTTAGGTGGAACATGAGATACTCTTACAACAATTACAAGAGGTCTAAAATGCCTGGACTGGAACCTAAGGGAACACAATGACGTGGAGCTGAGAGTGCATGGCAAAACTGATTGGATCTGGCAAAAATTATGTAAGCATACCAAGGAAACCACCAGTGGGACAAAACCCTAAGAAATCTGTATGACAACATATCATGTTGAACTTAATGAGATTTATAGACAAAGGAAAGATCTTAATTATGTCACTGTCACACAGGTGATGATGAACCAGTTCCATCGTAGAGTGACTCCCTGCTGTGTTTAAGATAACCTGTCAATTCTGTCTAGTCAGTTACAAGGAAATTTGCATTAATTGCACAGATTAACTATCAGCATCATTTACTGCACAATCAAAGGCAAGGCAAAGAAATCATAGACATGTTGTTGAATGCTGATGATGTTATTGGGAGTTTTGATGGGTTTTTTTCTTAAAGGGAAATCATCGGTGACTCTCATGCATGAAGCAGATCCTTTCTCTGTGATGTTTCCTGAATAGCCACTGAGATACCAGCCCATTGAGTTGTGGTCTCTCTCTCTTTTAAAAAGCAACTTCTACCTTCAGCTTGATCTCTTGCTTGAGCTTCCCTTCCGGCTACTAGGCTCCTTTTCTGATCCTGCAGAGGGCTTTTGTAAGGGATTGTGATCTCTATGTTTTTTCCCTTTCAAGAACTAATCATTCTATTAATCACAATTCTAAACTGCTGTGGGAGTTTGTTTGTGACTTTTGCCTTCACATGTGATACAAGCGACCTGTGTGTATAGGGTCTTCTCTCTGTTCATGTGGGGAAGGCATGGCAGCAGGAGTAGATGGCTGCTCATTCTCTGTAAGGAAATCAGTAAACAGTGGGGACCAAGTACAAGGATGTCCTGAAATATTAAGTCTTGTCCTTTCAAGGCCCCAAAGCCTCCAGCTAGGTTCAGGGTCACGACAATCTCCAAAACCCACCGAGCATGAAGTATTCAGAACCAGAAGCCTGTGTGTGCCATATCACATAAATTCATCGTGAGTACACCAATCTGTTTTTTTTTAATTCTAAATTATTTTGTCCCATCAGAACGATCTCTATTACCAATTAACCAAATTTGCTGCATCTTTGGTGTCCTAGAATTGCTTTAAATTGTTGCTGGGACAGTCTTACAAACCTTCCTGTGCTGTTATGAGACCTTAAGGGGACAGCACTTATTTCAGAAATCAAAGGCAGTTGGGTTCAATCCTATGGTTAGCTGTTAGCTAGACACTGGAAGGATGGATTTGACTAAGAAAGGGAGACAGCATACATGGAGGCAGGTAACCTTTCCTTTGCAAAATGACCCATTTTGAGGCCTTACTTCAGGCTCTTCTCTTCTCCAAATCTTGGTTTCTTTATTAGTTTAAGAGAAGAATTAAAACTCCATTTACAGTATCTGTCAACCCGAATGAGTTAAGTATGTGTGACCAACTTGATGTCTGCCTGTCTGTCAACAGGGCCAGAGTTCAGGGGCATCTGATGCATAGCACAGGAATGTCAGCCATCAATCTCTGGTCCACCTAACTCTACAGCATTAGAGTTGTCATGGTTGCTCATCTGATCTTCCTCATATGATCTCCATCCACAGAGATGTCAGAAAAATCCTCCCCTGAGAGTGCAAGTTCTTTACAAATGAAAGATTATACAACAGAAGACACATGGGAGATTTATATGGGCAAGCTGTTGAAAGGATAAAGTGACAGAAGAAGTTTATTGATTAATTAAAGAAAGAATCCGCTTCAGCTGATAGGTTAGAACATAGGTAGGTGGAGTAAACAAAATTGAATGCCGGGAGGAAGAGGTAGTGAGCTCAGAAAAGCCATGCTCCCCTCTCCCCGGCAGATGCCATAGCTCTGCTCTCTGAGGCAGATGTTGATGCAGCCAGCCACCATGTCAGACATGCTGAATTTTTCCTGGTAAGTGCACCTCGTTATACTACACTGATTATTAGAAATGGGTTAAAATGCTGAATCTAATGGGACAGAATTATTTAAAAGAATACAGTTTTTGTGTATTTATTTCAAGCATAACCTTCATGCGTCCGTGGTGCTGGGGACACAGCCTCGCTGCTCAAATAACTACAGAATGGCTTGCAGCCTTGTGGACAACTGAATCCACTGAAAGCCTGAGAAAGCTTGGGAAAGAGTAAAGCATGTTTTCTTGGTAGCAGCGATTTCTCGGTCTGCTCTGCTTGCTAGAAGAAAGCAAGGGCTCTCATCTAAAAGAGGCTTGCTGACTCAGCTTCAGCTTCAAAACCCTGCAGCCCTTAAGAGGTCCTGCCACAAAACATTTAAATGGTGTTGATAAAAGCCAACTGAATGCTTGTATGTTTTCAGCAGTAGCAGGAAAAAAAACTGTGTTGTTTTAAAATGCCGGGTTTCTGGGCCATCCTGCCTGGGCAAACTCTGACTGTTTGAGGAAGGAGGGCCAGCTACAGAAAGAGGGCTTGAGTGTTGTCTGTTGCAGCCTCTTTGATGGCAAGGACCTTGAAACACTGTAGACTTGTGGCACTGAATGCGGCTCTGTTCGGTACCTCAGCCACAAGGTTGGAATGGCAGAAAGCTAAGGAATGGGCTACATCTGGCCAGCAAAGCCACGGCTTTAGTTCTACTGAGATTGCTTGGTAAATGAAAGACTCATGTGGTCAGAAAAACAGAGAGAGACATAGAGTAAACAGAGATTCAAAGACAAAGAAAATTTTTAAATGATTTACAGTGTGTTAAAAATATGTGCAGGCTAAAATTTGAAGTTCTTAAAGTTAAAAAAAGGAAGAGAGTTGTTGGGTGTGGTAGTACACACCTGTAAACCCAACACATGGGAGGCAGAGGGAGGTTGACCTCTGTACCTTCAAGGTGAGGTAGCACACGCCTTTAATCCCAGTGCCTTGAAGGCAGAGACAAACAAATCTTTGTGAGTTCAATGTGTAGTTGCATACACCTTTAATCCCAATGCCTGAAAGGCAGAGAGAGGCAGATCTCTGAGACTTCAAGGACAGACAGGTATACGGAGTTATTCCAGGTCAAAGATACAGAGAACCTGTCTCAAAAGGCAAAAAATAAAAAGGAAAAATAAACAAAATAGAGGTTAAATTGAAGCGCACAAAGATGGAAAATTCACAGCGAATTTTGATATTGTATGCTATTATGCTCTTTTTGAATCATTTGAATTTTGAGGCAGTAACAATAGCTGCTAAAAGATGTTTCTTTATAAAAGCTGCTGAAATAATCCAACATAGATATTTTGAAAATGCATTGACTTTGAAATTTGGATCTAAGGACATGATGCTTTGGAAAGGAGTTTCTATTTTGTTTTCACAGAAGGTGATAGTCTGTGGATGCCTCTATCCTAATATGGTAGGATGAACCACGCCCTACTTAAAGGTTGCTGTGAACACCTTTAAAAAATTGCTTCACTCAACTGCCAACTGAGATAAATCAATAATGATGCCATCATTCAGCTGGAAGCATTTTGGAGAGAAAAAACTGCACCCACGTTCCCAAATATGGCTTATAAACGTTCTTTTACATTTAAAGTGGGATGTGATATAGATATGAATATTTGCATTAGTATAGATTTTGCTTTACTGATAGAGATTTTAGGTCAATTTTGTTATATGTATATGCATTTTTGATCTTCATTAAGGTATTGTGATTGTGTAGTTCATTTAAAAATATAATGTATATAGGTTATTAATGGATAATCATTAATAATAGTCAAGTTTGTAGTCATGTTAGTTAGATTTTCTAGCTACATAGATATATATATTTCTGTCAGATAGGCATTATTCATATCTCTCTAGACTACAAAATAGGCTATTTAATGTTTTAGTACCTTAGGGTTTTTCATGACAGTGAGACACTCTACTCTTGGCAGCACATGTCTACTTCAGGAAGAAGATGGGCATCAAAGAGGATCCTTATGGAGTTTGATAGCCATTTGGGGAAGAAACTGCTCTTGCCTGGATTGTTGCATAAACTGTACACAGAAAACACTCAGAGAGAGGACTACTGAACTTGCCTAAAGGCGAGATGACCTTTTCGTGTTCCTGCTTCAGGAAAGGGTCAGCAAAACATTCTTCAAGACAAGCAGATAGTGACTGCCTTTGAAATTTCCTGCTTCATGGAAATGTCTGCTGGAAACTATGGGCCTGTAGGCTGAGGATGGAAACACCAACGGTGCAGAGGAACTTTGGGTGACTGTCCAGGCAGTGAGAGGTCTCTGTCATTTCTAGAGTTTGAAAATGGCTTACTCTTTGTTTGTTTAGGTAATACTGTATTATTCTGGAGTCTCTGATGGAGTTGAAGAATAGATAGATAGTTATAGTTTTCCATTGTTATGATAAAAGATAAAATAGATATAAATATTGTAACTGTAATTCTTGCTTGATAACTGTTTTGTTATATGTAATTTTGCTATGTTAAAGTTAAAGATTCCGTTCTTGTTTAAACAGAAATAGGAGTAATAATGGAGTATAGGTCATTGGTTAATTAAATAAAGAAACTGCTTGGTCGGAAAGGTTAGAACATAGGTGGGTGGAATAAACATAAGAGAATGCTGGGAGGAATAGGAATTGAGCATAGAGATCCCATGCACCTCTCCCATGGGCAGAAATGGTAGCTCTGCACTCTGAGGCAGATGGCGATACAGCCAGCCACCAGGTCAGACATGCTAAATCTTTCCTTCTAAGCGCACCTCGTGCTGCAACATACATTATTAGACATGGGTTAAGAGGCTGAAAATAATGGGGCAGGCAGTGTTGAAATGAATAGTTTTGTGTTGTTATTTCGGAGCATAACCTTACAAGGCGGCCCCATGGGGATGCAGCCCTGCTGCTCAAATTTCTACAATCAAGGGGGAAATGGAAGAAGGGAAGAAAGAAGAGAGAGAGACAAGGAAGAATGGATGAATTCAATCATTCCTTGGAAAAATGAGTGAACCAATGAATGAGGAGACCTAGTAGGAAAAAATGTGCTGCATTCCCTCAGAGAGTCGGGTCAAATTAAGGATTGACAAGGTTTTCCACTAAGGAGGAGGCTTATTTCATTTTACCTTCTTTGTGCTCCAGGCCCACCCACAAGAGTGATGATGAGGACAGGGAGTAGAAGAGGAGAGTGTGTACCAGAATTCCCTGGTACAATTTCTCACCCAAATTGTAGCCAAATCACCTGACCTGGGACAGCTGATCTACATGCTGGACCCTAACTGCCAGTTTGACAACTCTAACATTTTAACCAAGTTTGTGAAGATGAAGGAACCAAAAATAGCCCAGTTACAGGATGGCAGGTTCCTTACAGGATGGGAGTCAGACATCAGTACCATACTGGTGTTTGGCGGTTTGATGGGTGTGTGGGGTCTTTGCCAGACTCCACCTAGCATCATGGATTCCCTACTTTACTGATATTATGGAGTTCGGTGCATTCATCATATGTGTGCATGTCACACACTAGTGGGCATCATATGTACATGTTTATCCTGTGTGTGGGTGAGTGTGTTCATGAGTTTTATAGCCCAAGTACTACAGAACATGATCAATGAAAGGGAACACTGTTTTCCAGATATGGCAGGGCAATTATTTAAATGAACTGACAAGGGTTGGATGGCATGGATAAGACCTATGAGAGTTCAAGGCATACCGAATCCAGGCATGACAAAGTAGGTGGCAGACAGAATTCTGGCAAAACTAAGTAGGTAGCTTGATGTCCAACTTACTGGAGAAAAGCAACTGAGCGGAGACACTTTTCACTAAGCAACATGCTCTAGTGGAGATCAAACATCCTTTGACTTACAGCCAGTACGAATTAAACCATTCATCAAATGAAACCTAATTTTCTCTGATTTTGAGTATACATTTGTGTCCCTTCCTGATTAATCTACTCTTTATCCTCTTAAGTCCCAATACCTCACGCTGATAGCGGTCACATCTTTCCATTTGACATGGTTTTCCCTCAAGCTTCATACCACCCCGAGGTCATACAAATTTTTGTCCCCTCTCCACTGCTTCCTTGACAGCCATCTTGTCCTTTAAAACACCACGCATCCCCAGTCCTTTACTCTCCAAGGGGAAAAGACCATAAATCCTGCTTTGTTTTGAGGCATGTATTTCTGTGATGCCCCATCCACCAAACACAATCCATCATTGACCAAATAACACAACATGTTAACAAATTTTTATTCTTTGACAAAGAATAATCCATTGGAAAAGATACCAGGATTCATAGAAGACCTGAGGTATCTCTGAAAAAACACATTCCCAAAGAGAGAATTAAGTCTGCCCCTCAAAATTTGAGAATTTCACTTTAACAGATCTTCACCAAATCATAGACATAGATATGGAAGTCATTATCAACTTGATGAAATACACAGAAGGTTTTTGGGAACTTGGCAAATAATTTTACCTATCTCTTGGGTTCCATCTTTTTTGTTGTACTGCACTCTTTTGCCCTCCAAGGAATCCCTGCCTAATTCCAAAGTCACCTCTACTGGAGGACATTCAGGCGTGATGTGGAGGTTGCCTTCAATGGAATCATCATGATGGTGGTAAAGGTACAGGACCGGATCATTCTCGTTGACAATGAAGAAACAGGTCGTTATGGTCTGCACCTCATCTGGGACCACGCCACTCCACTCTTCCTTAGAGCCTGGCATGATGTGGAGGTTGCCTTCCAGGTAGTCATCCAGGAGGTGGTAAATGTACAAGACCGGATCATTCTTGTGGGTAATATAAAACCAGGTCTTCATGATTGGCACCTCTTCTAGGACCATCCCGTTCCAGTCATTCTTAGAGCCATTTGTGCCCATGAATGTATGTTTCACTGCTCTGCCAACTATGGTGTTTGAGAGATGAGTGTCTGTCACCTGAGGAAATGGCACATTATTAGGCAGGATCTTCAGGTTTAAAATCCTTTCATCACTATGAAGCTCCAAGCCATAGACACAATCAATCCCATCATATTTCAACAAATAGAGAGAGGGATATGTTGGCAGTTGATCTAGAATGATGGCTTTCCAATGGGTGACTGGTTCATTGGCTTCCTTCCAGCCATGAGAAATTCTGCGGCCAACAATATTCTCCAGGGCCTCAAAAGGCTTACTAAGTTTTTGCTTCTGGAGCGATGGCCCATTCTTCTTCTGGAGAGGTGGCATGCCACTCATACTAAGAGGCATCTTCATCATGGCGGGAGACATTCTGAGATAGGCCACAGCACTCCTGTTCCACTGTCTCTTGGCTCTGTTTCTGTGCTTGGGCTTCATAGCTGCCAATCTCTGCATAGGAAGATCTCTTCAGTTTAAATCAGACACAAAGTGGTTTCCTCCACCATAAGTGCCTGCAAGGATAAGAAGGTGAGGATGTGAGGTCAAGGCTCTTTTTAGGAATAACTTTGGAGCAGGTGAAAAAGGCAGGGCTGAATAGATTTGGATACCTAAATGGAATATGTTCTTAAGAAATTAATAGGAAAATTATCAAACTCTTGTCTACAGCTCAGTATATGTGTATCAGAGACATATTCCTGCTGCAAAATGCAATTGACCTCTACTGAGAAACCTACTTCCTGACTTACTATATCAATGAGAGAGGAAGCTATGCCTATACCTAAAGTGAGAAAGAAATATCTGAACAGATGGCAAAGAATTCAAAGAACAGCCACTCCTCTCCTTACCACTCAAGCTACTGGTTAGTTGGCTGATCTATAACCACCTGCCCAAGGTCATGGCACTCCAGTCCACTGGCTCTCTCTATTGTGTCTCCTGATCCAGATCCAGGTTGATTACATAAAGATATTCTGTATCTTCATTAGAGAAGTGAGTACTGTGAGTCAAACTGCAAAAAGAAAGAAACATTAATCTGTGCAACAGCACCTATTAGAAATAATTATCTTTTAAAACACATATGGACAAAGAGGATCTTTGCCATTTAAGTGGACTGAGGAATTGGACATTTTTAGCAAAGATAGAGTGGGGAGAATACCTGACATTAACCGTCCCCAGCTATCAAATATAGGAGCTGTTAACGACATAAATTTTGGACCCAGAGCAGATTTGAAAGAAACCTTTCTTTGACTACAGAGGTCCTAGTTGCTTCCTAAACATATGTATCAAAAGAAAATATCTTGGCTCTCTAGATTCTCACTTCTGGAAATTCGATTGAACAGTTGTGGAGCCCAAGAGCTGAACTGACCTCCTCAGCCACCATGAAGATAGTAAGCCCACCTTCACAGAAGACTAGTGCTTCATGTGGAACAGAGTTGCCACCCCAACCAAAGCTTTGTGACATCATCAAGGCTCTACTTATGTCATAAAACTCTTCCTAGCCAGGTTTCTTCCCTACTAACCCCCAGAAATATCCAGCATATAGGTCCTAAAATGCTGCTCATACAGCCCCATGAAGACCCAAAATAAAAACCCCAATCTTCTTCCCAATTACTTGAGTCATATTTTCCAAGTAACTCAACCCCTTTATGTGTTTTTTTTTTTCTTCTGTAAAATAATTTTTGGTCTGAGTCAACAACTCACATGAATGTTTTTTTTTCCCTAGCTCCAATGTCCTCATTGGTTATTTTCTATTGATTTTTCCATTACTTCATAATAATAATTATCAAACTTTCCACTTCTCTTCCTCCTCCCACATTCTTCTTGCTCCGCAAATAAACCTCTCCACTCAAACACCAGTCCAAATAGAGGGCAGGGTACTTTGAGCTGTGGGAAGTCCAAGCCCACCCTTCATCCATCCAGATTTAGCAAGGTATGCATCCACAAAAAATATGATCACAAAAAGCCAGTGATATGCAGACAATTGCAAGTGCCATTATCTTTGGCTTCTCCGTCTGCCCCAATTGTCAGCCACATTCAGAGCTTCCAGTTTGATCCCATGTTCTTTCATTCCCAGGTCACTGGATTAGTTGAAATGCCCTTAGTTCAGGCACAGTATCTCATAGTGTGGACCAAGCACTTATATTCCTGACATCCTTGCTCTTTTTCTCCATCCATCTGCTCTTCCACTGGAGCTTGGAAGCTCCATCTAGTTTTCTGATTTTGACCCTGACTTGATCTCCATCATTTGCCAAACAAAAGTTCCATGGTGGTTTTCAAGATAGTCAGTCATCAGTCTGACTATGGGACAAGGCACACATAGTTCCTAGGGACATGTCACAGTGCAGTCAACTTCTCCTCCCTGCTTAAGTACCTAGAGAGGGTCACCCTATGGCCTTCTGAGAACCACTCGAGAGATATCGATCTTGACATCCCCAGAATGGCCCCATAAATTGAGATATCATCAGTGTAAATGCATTAACTTGTGTGTGTTTGTGTGTGTATTTAAATCACAATAACAAATGGATTGTAATATTGAAGTTTCTTCTCATCTTGAGAAGAATATTGCTACAGAAACACTCTCACAGTAATAGTGAGAGTGTAAACTATCTAAGAAAGGAGAAATAACTGGAGGAATCCCCCAGGAGTTAGGCTCAGTGTCCCAGGAATTACGCCCAAGGAAAGTCAATGAACTCAGTGATGGAAGATAAAACCCAGCCTAAATAAAACCCTAAATCATTTAGGTGGAACATGAGATACTCTTACAACAGTTACAAGAGGTCTAAAAAGCCTGGACTGGAACATAAGGGGAACACAATGACGTGGAGCTGAGAGTGCATGGCAAAACTGATTGGATCTGGCAAAAATTATGTAAGCATACCAAGGAAACCACCAGTGGGACAAAACCCTAAGAAATCTGTATGACAACATATCACGTTGAATATAATGAGATTTATAGACAAAGGAAAGATCTCAATTATGTCACTGTCACACAGGTGATGATGAAACAGTTCCATCGTAGAGTGACTCCCTGCTGTGCTTAAAATAACCTGTCAATTCTGTCTAGTCGGTTACAAGGAAATTTGCATTAATTGCACTGATTAACTATCAGCATCATTTACTGCACAATCAAAGGCAAGGCAAAGAAATCATAGACATGTTGTTGAATGCTGATGATGTTATTGGGAGTTTTGATTGGTTTTTTTCTTAAAGGGAAATCATCGGTGACTCTTGCATGAAGCAGATCCTTTCTCTGTGATGTTTCCTGAATAGCCACTGAGATACCAGCCCATTGAGTTGTGGTCTCTCTCTCTTTTACAAAGCAACTTCTACCTTCAGCTTGATCTCTTGCTTGAGCTTCCCTTCCGGCTACTAGGCTCCTTTTCTGATCCTGCAGAGGGCTTTTGTAAGGGATTGTGATCTCTAAGTTTTTCCCCTTTCAAGAACTAATCATTCTATTAATCACAATTCTAAACTGCTGTGGGAGTTTGTTTGTGACTTATGCCTTCACATGTGATACAAGCGACCTGTGTGTATAGGGTCTTCTCTCTGTTCATGTGGGGAAGGCATGGCAGCAGGAGTAGATGGCTGCTCATTCTCTGTAAGGAAATCAGTAAACAGTGGGGACCAAGTACAAGGATGTCCTGAAATATTAAGTCTTGTCCTTTCAAGGCCCCAAAGCCTCCAGCTAGGTTCAGGGTCACGACAATCTCCAAAACCCACCGAGCATGAAGTATTCAGAACCAGAAGCCTGTGTGTGCCATATCACATAAATTCATCGTGAGTACACCAATCTGTTTTTTTTTCAATTCTAAATTATTTTGTCCCATCAGAACGATCTATATTACCAATTAACCAAATTTGCTGCATCTTTGGTGTCCCAGAATTGCTTTAAATTGTGGCTGACAGTCTTACAAAACTTCCTGTGCTGTTATGAGACCTTAAGGGGAGAGCACTTATTTCAGAAATCAAAGGCAGTTGGGTTCAATCCTATGGTTAGCTGTTAGCTAGACACTGGAAGGATGGATTTGACTAAGAAAGGGAGACAGCATACATGGAGGCAGGTAACCTTTCCTTTGCAAAATGACCCATTTTGAGGCCTTACTTCAGGCTCTTTTCTTCTCCTAATCTTGGTTTTTTTTATTAGTTTAGGAGAAGAATTAAAACTCCATTTACAGTATCTGTGAACCTGAATGAGTTAAGTATGTGTGACCAACTGGATGTCTGCCTGTCTGTCAACAGGGCCAGAGTTCAGGGGCATCTGATACATAGCACAGGGATGTCAGCCATCAATCTCTGGTCCACCTAACTCTACAGCATTAGAGTTGTCATGGTTGCTCATCTGATCTTCCTCATATGACCTCCATCCACAGAGATGTCAGAAAAATCCTCCCCTGAGAGTGCAAGTTCTTTACAAATGAAAGATTATACAACAGAAGACACATGGGAGATTTATATGGGCAAGCTGTTGAAAGGATAAAGTGACAGAAGAAGTTAATTGATTAATTAAAGAAAGAATCCGCTTCAGCTGATAGGTTAGAACATAGGTAGGTGGAGTAAACAAAATAGAATGCCGGGAGGAAGAGGTAGTGAGCTCAGAGAAGCCATGCTCCCCTCTCCCCGGCAGATGCCATAGCTCTGCTCTCTGAGTCAGTTGTCGATGCAGCCAGCCACCATGTCAGACATGCTGAATTTTTCCTGGTAAGTGCAACTCGTTATACTACACTGATTATTAGAAATGGGTTAAAATGCTGAATCTAATGGGCCAGCAGTATTTAAAAGAATACAGTTTTGGTGTATTTATTTCAGGCATAACCTTCATGCAGCCGTGGTGATGGGGACACAGCCTCGCTGCTCAAATAACTACAGAATGATCTTGCAGCCTTGTGGACAACTGAATCCACTGAAAGCCTGAGAAAGCTTGGGAAAGAGTAAAGCATGTTTTCTTGGTAGCAGCGATTTCTCGGTCTGCTCTGCTTGCTAGAAGAAAGCAAGGGCTCTCATCTAAAAGAGGCTTGCTGACTCAGCTTCAGCTGCAAAACCCTGCAGCCCTTAAGAGGTCCTGCCAAAAAACATTTAAATGGTGTTGATAAAAGCCAACTGAATGCTTGTATGTTTTCAGCAGTAGCAGGAAAACAAACTGTGTTGTTTTAAAATGCCGGCTTTCTGGGCCATCCTGCCTGGGCAAACTCTGACTGTTTGAGGAAGGAGGGCCAGCTACAGAAAGAGGGCTTGAGTGTCGTCTGTTGCAGCCTCTTTGATGGCAAGGACCTTGAAACACTGTAGACTTGTGGCACTGAATGCGGCTCTGTTCGGTACCTCAGCCACAAGGTTGGAATGGCAGAAAGCTAAGGAATGGGCTACATCTGGCCAGCAAAGCCACGGCTTTAGTCCTACTGAGATTGCTTGGTAAATGAAAGACTCATGTGGTCAGAAAAACAGAGAGAGAAATAGAGTAAAGAGAGATTCAAAGACAAAGAAAAATTTTTTTTTAATTTATTTATTTATTAAAGATTTCTGTCTCTTCCCCGCCACCGCCTCCCATTTTCCTCCCCCTCCCCCAATTAAGTATTCCCCCCAGCCCGAAAAGCAATCAGGGTTCCCTGTCCTGTGGGAAGTCCAAGGAACCCCCACCTCCATCCAGGTCTAGTAAGTTGAGCATCCAAACTGCCTAGGCTCCCACAAAGCCAGTGCGTGCAGTAGGATCAGAAACCCATTGCCATTGTTCTTGAGTTCTCAGTAGTCCTCATTGTCCGCTATGTTCAGAGAGTCTGGTTTTATCCCAGGCTTTTCCAGACCCAGGCTAGCTGGCCCTGGTGAGTTCCCAATAGAACATCCCCATTGTCTCAATGTGTGGGTGCACCCCTCGCGGTCCTGAGTTCCATGCTCGTGCTCTCTCTCTTTCTGCTCCTGATTTGGACCTTGAGATTTCAGTCCTGTGCTCCAATTTGGGTCTCTGTCTCCTTTCATCGCTTGCTGAAGGTTAATATTCAGGAGGATGCCTATATGTTTTTCTTTGGGTTCTCCTTATTTAGCTTCTCTAGGATCACTAGTTATAAGCTCAATGTCCTTGGTTTATGGCTAGAAACCAAATATGAGTGAGTACATCCCATGTTCCTCTTTTTGGGTCTGGCTTACCTCACTCAGGATAGTGTTTTCTATTTCCATCCATTTGTATGCAAAATTCATGAAGTCCTTGTTTTTTATTGCTGAGTAGTACTCTAATATGTATAAATTCCATACTTTCTTCATCCATTCTTCCATTGAAGGGCATCTAGGTTGTTTCCAGGTTCTGGCTATCACAAACAATGCTGCTATGAACATTGTAGAGCATATACTTTTGTTGTATGATAAGGCCTCTCCTTAGCGATCAGGGAAATGCAAATCAAGACAACTTTAAGATACCATCTTACACCTGTCAGAATGGCTAAAATCAAAAATACCAATGATAGCCTTTGTTGGAGAGGTTGTGGAGAAAGGGGTACACTCATCCATTGCTGGTGGGAATGCAAACTTGTGCAACCACTTTGGAAGGCAGTATGGCGGTTTCTCAGGAAATTCGGGATCAAATTACCCCTGGACCCAGCAATACCACTCTTGGGAATATACCCAACAAAGAAAATTTTTAAATGATTTACAGTGTGTTAAAAATATGTGCAGGCTAAAATTTGAAGTTCTTAAGGTTAAAAAAAGGAAGAGAGTTGTTGGGTGTGGTAGTACACACCTGTCAACCCAACACATGGGAGGAAGAGGGAGATTGACCTCTGTACCTTCAAGGTGAGGTAGCACACGCCTTTAATCCCAATGCCTTGAAGGCAGAGACAAACAGATCTTTGTGAGTTCAATGTGTAGTAGCATACACCTTTAATCCCAATGCCTGAAAGGCAGAGAGAGGCAGATCTCTGAGACTTCAAGGACAGACAGGTATACAGAGTTATTCCAGGTCAAAGATACAGAGAACCTGTCTCAAAAGGCAAAAAATAAAAAGGAAAAATAAACAAAATAGAGGTTAAAGGAAGCGCACAAAGATGGAAAATTCACAGCGAATTTTGATATTGTATGCTATTATGCTCTTTTTGAATCATTTGAATTTTGAGGCAGTAGCAATAGCTGCTAAAAGATGTTTCTTTATAAAAGCTGCTGAAATAATCCAACATAGATATTTTGAAAATGCCTTGACTTTGAAATTTGGATCTAAGGACATGATGCTTTGGAAAGGAGTTTCTATTTTGTTTTCACAGAGGGTGATAGTCTGTGGATGCCTCTATCCTAATATGGTAGGATGGACCACGCCCTACTTAAAGGTTGCTGTGAACAACTTTAAAAATTTGCTTCGCTCAACTGCCAACTGAGATAAATCAATAATGATGCCACCATTCAGCAGGAAGCATTTTGGAGAGAAAAAACTGCACCCACGTTCCCAAATATGGCTTATAAACGTTCTTTTACATTTAAAGTGGGATGTGATGTAGATATGAATATTTGCATTAGTATAGATTTTGCTTTACTGATAGAGATTTTAGGTCAATTGTGTTATATGTATATGCAATTTTGATCTTCATTAAGGTATTGTGATTGTGTAGTTCATTTAAAAATATAATGTATATAGGTTATTAATGGATAATCATTAATAATAGTCAAGTTTGTAGTCATGTTAGTTAGATTTTCTAGCTACATATATATATATATATATATATATATATATATATATATATTTCAGTTAGATTGGCATTATTCATATCTCTCTAGACTACAAAATAGGCTATTTAATGTTTTAGTACCTTAGGGTTTTTCATGACAGTGAGACACTCTACTCTTGGCAGCACATATCTACTTCAGGAAGAAGATGGGCATCAAAGAGGATCCTTATGGAGTTTGATAGCCATTTGGGGAAGAAACTGCTCTTGCCTGGATTGTTGCATAAACTGTACACAGAAAACACTCAGAGAGAGGACTACTGAACTTGCCTAAAGGTGAGATGATCTTTTCGTGTTCCTGATTCAGGAAAGGGTCAGCAAAACATTCTTCAAGACAAGCAGATAGTGACTGCCTTTGAAATTTCCTGCTTCATGGAAATGTCTGCTGGAAACTATGGGCCTGTAGGCTGAGGATGGAAACACCAACGGTACAGAGGAACTTTGGGTGACTGTCCAGGCAGCGAGATGTCTCTGTCATTTCTAGAGTTTGAAAATGGCTTACTTTTTGTTTGCTTAGGTAATACTGTATTATTCTGGAGTCTCTGATGGAGTTGAAGAATAGATAGACAGTTATAGTTTTCCATTGTTATGATAAAAGATAAAATAGATATAAATATTGTAACTGTAATTCTTGCTTGATAACTGTTTTGTTATATGTAATTTTGCTATGTTAAAGTTAAAGATTCCGTTCTTGTTTAAACAGAAATAGGAGTAATGATGGAGTATAGGTCATTGGTTAATTAAATAAGAAACTGTTTGGCCTGAAAGGTTAGAACATAGGTGGGTGGAATAAACATAAGAGAATGCTGGGAGGAATAGGAATTGAGCTTAGAGATGCCATGCACCTCTGCCATGGGCAGAAATGGTAGCTCTGCACTCTGAGGCAGATGGCGATACAGCCAGCCACCAGGTCAGACATGCTAAATCTTTCCTTCTAAGCGCACCTCGTGCTGCAACATACATTATTAGACATGGGTTAAGAGGCTGAAAATAATGGGGCAGGCAGTGTTGAAATAAATAGTTTTGTGTTGTTATTTCGGAGCATAACCTTACAAGGCGGCCCCATGGGGATGCAGCCCTGCTGCTCAAATTTCTACAATCAAGGGGGACATGGAAGAGGGGAAGAAAGAAGAGAGAGAGACAGGGAAGAAAGGATGAATTCAATCATTCATTGGAAAAATGAGTGAACCAATGAATGAGGAGATCTAGTAGGAAAAAATGTGCTGCATTCCCTCAGAGAGTCAGATCAAATTAAGGATTGACAAGGTTTTCCACTAAGGAGGAGGCTTATTCCGTTTTACCTTCTTTGTGCTCCAGGCCCACCCACAAGAGTGATGATGAGGACAGGGAGAAAAAGAGGAGAAGGTGTACCAGAGTTCCCTGGTACAATTTCTCACCCAAATTGTAGCCAAATCACCTGACCTGGGACAGCTGATCTACATGCTGGACCCTAACTCCCAGTTTGACAACTCTAACATTTTAACCAAGTTTGTGAAGATGAAGGAACCAAAAATAGCCCAGTTATAGGATGGCAGGTTCCTTACAAGATGGGAGTCAGACATCAGTACCATACTGGTATTTGGCGATTTGATGAGTGTGTGGGGTCTTTGCCAGACTCCACCTAGCATCATGGATTCCCTACTTTACTGATATTATGGAGTTCGGTGCATTCATCATATGTGTGCATGTCACACACTAGTGGGCATCATATGTACATGTTTATCCTGTGTGTGGGTGAGTGTGTTCATGAGTTTTATAGCCCAAGTACTACAGAACATGATCAATGAATGGGAACACTGTTTTCCAGATATGGCAGGGCAATTATTTAAATGAACTGACAAGGGTTGGATGGCATGGATAAGACCTATGAGAGTTCAAGGCATACCGAATCCAGGCATGACAAAGTAGGTGGCAGACAGAATTCTGGCAAAACTAAGTAGGTAGCTTGATGTCCAACTTACTGGAGAAGAGCAACTGAGCGGAGACACTTTTCACTAAGCAACATGCTCTAGTGGAGATCAAACATCCTTTGACTTACAGCCAGTATGAATTAAACCATTCATCAAATGAAACCTAATTTTCTCTGATTTGGAGTATACATTTGTGTCCCTTCCTGATTAATCTACTCTTTATCCTCTTAAGTCCCAATACCTCACGCTGATATCGGTCACATCTTTTCATTTGACATGGTTTTCCCTCAAGCTTCATACCGCCCCGAGATCATACAACTTTTTGTCCCCTCTCCACTGCTTCCTTGACATCCATTTTGTCCTATATCACACCACGCATCCCCAGTCCTTTACTCTCCAAGGGGAAAAGACCATAAATCCTGCTTTGTTTTGAGGCATGTATTTCTGTGATGCCCCATCCACCAAACACAATCCATCATTGACCAAATAACACAACATGTTAACAAATTTTTATTCTTTGACAAAGAATAATCCATTGGAAAAGATACCAGGATTCATAGAAGACCTGAGGTATCTCTGAAAAAACACATTCCCAAAGAGAGCATTAAGTCTGCCCCTCAAAATTTGAGAATTTCACTTTAACAGATCTTCACCAAATCATAGACATAGATATGGAAGTCATTATCAAACTTGATGAAATACACAGAAGGTTTGTTGGGAACTTGGCAAATAATTTTACCTATCTCTTGGGTTCCATCTTTTTTGTTGTACTGCACTCTTTTGCCCTCCAAGGAATCCCTGCCTAATTCCAAAGTCACCTCTACTGGAGGACATTCAGGCGTGATGTGGAGGTTGCCTTCAATGGAATCATCATGATGGTGGTAAAGGTAGAGGACCGGATCATTCTCGTTGACAATGTAGAAACTGGTCGTTATTGTCTGCACCTCACCTGAGACCACGCCACTCCACTCTTCCTTAGAGCCTGGCATGATGTGGAGGTTGCCTTCCAGGTAGTCATCCAGGAGGTGGTAAATGTACAAGACCGGATCTTTCTTGTAGGTAATATAAAACCAGGTCTTCATGATTGGCACCTCTTCTAGGACCATCCCGTTCCAGTCATTCTTAGAGCCATTTGTGCCCATGAATGTATGTTTCACTGCTCTGCCAACTATGGTGTTTGAGAGATGAGTGTCTGTCACCTGAGGAAATGGCACATTATTAGGCAGGATCTTCAGGTTTAAAATCCTTTCATCACTATGAAGCTCCAAGCCATAGACACAATCAATCCCATCATATTTCAACAAATAGAGAGAGGGATATGTTGGCAGTTGATCTAGAATGATGGCTTTCCAATGGGTGACTGGTTCATTGGCTTCCTTCCAGCCATGAGAAATTCTGCGGCCAACAATATTCTCCAGGGCCTCAAAAGGCTTACTAAGATTTTGCTTCTGTAGCGATGGCCCATTCTTCTTCTGGAGATGTGGCATGCAACTCATACTAAGAGACATCTTCATCATGGCGGGAGACATTCTGAGATAGGCCACAGCACTCCTGTTCCACTGTCTCTTGGCTCTGTTTCTGTGCTTGGGCTTCATAGCTGCCAATCTCTGCATAGGAAGAACTCTTCAGTTTAAATCAGACACAAAGTGGTTTCCTCCACCATAAGTGCCTGCAAGGATAAGAGGGTGAGCATGTGAGGTCAAGACTCTTTTTAGGAATAACTTTGGACCAGGTGAAAAAGTCAGGGCTGAATAGATTTGCATACCTAAATGGAATATGTTCTTAAGAAATTAATAGGAAAATTATCAAACTCTTGTCTACAGCTCAGTATATGTGTATCAGAGACATATTCCTGCTGCAAAATGCAATTGACCTCTACTGAGAAACCTACTTCCTGACTTACTATATCAATGAGAGAGGAAGCTATGCCTATACCTAAAGTGAGAAAGAAATATCTGAACAGATGGCAAAGAATTCAAAGAACAGCCACTCCTCTCCTTACCACTCAAGCTACTGGTTAGTTGGCTGATCTATAACCACCTGCCCAAGGTCATGGCACTCCAGTCCACTGGCTCTCTCTATTGTGTCTCCTGATCCAGATCCAGGTTGATGACATAAAGATATTCTGTATCTTCATTAGAGAAGTGAGTACTGTGAGTCAAACTGCAAAAAGAAAGAAACATTAATCTGTGCAACAGCACCTATTAGAAATAATTACCTTTAAAAACACATATGGACAAAGAGGATCTTTGCCATTTAAGTGGACTGAGGAATTGGACATTTTTAGCAAAGATAGAGTGGGGAGAATACCTGACATTAACCGTCCCCCAGCTATCAAATATAGGAGCTGTTAACGACATAAATTTTGGACCCAGAGTAGATTTGAAAGAAACCTTTCTTTGACTACAGAGGTCCTAGTTGCTTCCTAAACATATTTACCAAAAGAAAATATCTTGGCTCTCTAGATTCCAACTTCTGGAAATTCGGTTGAACAGTTGTGGAGCCCAATAGCTGAACTGACCTCCTCAGCCACCGTGAAGATAGTAAGCCCACCTTCACAGAAGACCAGTGCTTCATGTGGAACAGAGTTGCCACCCCCAACCAAAGCTTTGTGACATCATCAAGGCACTACTTATGTCATAAAACTCCTCCTAGCCAGGTTTCTTCCCTACTAACCCCCAGAAATATCCAGCATACAGGTCCTAAAATGCTGTTCATACAGCCCCATGAAGACCCAAAATAAAAACCCCAATCTTCTTCCCAATTACTTGAGTCATATTTTCCAAGTAACTCAACCCCTTTATGTGTTTTTTTTTTTTTTCTGTAAAATAATTTTTGGTCTGAGTCAACAACACACATGAATGTTTTTTTTTTCCTAGCTCCAATGTCCTCATTGGTTATTTTCTATTGATTTTTCCATTACTTCATAATAATAATTATCAAACTTTCCAATTCTCTTCCTCCTCCCACATTCTTCTTGCTCCGCAAATAAACCTCTCCACTCAAACACCAGTCCAAATAGAGGGCAGGGTACTTAGAGCTGTGGGAAGTCCAAGCCCACCCTTCATCCATCCAGATTTAGCAAGGTATGCATCCACAAAAAATATGATCACAAAAAGCCAGTGTATGATATGCAGACAATTGCAAGTGCCATTATCTTTGGCTTCTCCGTCTGCCCCAATTGTCAGCCACATTCAGAGCTTCCAGTTTGATCCCATGTTCTTTCATTCCCAGGTCACTGGATTAGTTGAAATCCCCTTAGTTCAGGCACAGTGTCTCATAGTGTGGACCAAGCCCTTATATTCCTGACATCCTTGCTCTTTTTCTCCATCCATCTGCTCTTCCACTGGAGCTTGGAAGCTCCATCTAGTTTTCTGATTTTGACCCTGACTTGATCTCCATCATTTGCCAAACAAAAGTTCCATGGTGGTTTTCAAGATAGTCAGTCATCAGTCTGACTATGGGACAAGGCACACATAGTTCCTAGGGACATGTCACAGTGCGGTCAACTTCTCCCCCATGCTTAAGTACCTAGAGAGGGTCACCCTATGGCCTTCTGAGAACCACTCGAGAGATATCGATCTTGACATCCCCAGAATGGCCCCATAAATTGAGATATCATCAGTGTATGTGCATTAACTTGTGTGTGTTTATGTGTGTGTATTTAAATCACAATAACAAATGGATTGTAATATTGAAGTTTCTTCTCATCTTGAGAAGAATATTTGCTACAGAAACACTCTCACAGTAATAGTGAGAATGTAAACTATCTAAGAAAGGAGAAATAACTGGAGGAATCCCCCAGGAGTTAGGCTCAGTGTCCCAGGAATTACGCCCAAGGAAAGTCAATGAACTCAGTGATGGAAGATAAAACCCAGCCTAAATTAAACCCTAAATCATTTAGGTGGAACATGAGATACTCTTACAACAGTTACAAGAGGTCTAAAATGCCTGGACTGGAACATAAGGGGAACACAATGATGTGGAGCTGAGAGTGCATGCCAAAACTGATTGGATCTGGCAAAAATTATGTAAGCATACCAAGGAAACCACCAGTGGGACAAAACCCTAAGAAATCTGTATGACAACATATCATGTTGAACTTAATGAGATTTATAGACAAAGGAAAGATCTCAATTATGTCACTGTCACACAGGTGATGATGAACCAGTTCCTTCGTAGAGTAAGTCCCTGCTGT
Organism: Microtus pennsylvanicus; assembly: GCF_037038515.1. NCBI lineage: Eukaryota > Metazoa > Chordata > Mammalia > Rodentia > Cricetidae > Microtus > Microtus pennsylvanicus. Next base: position 16,718,041 of record NC_134602.1, read on the forward strand.
GTTTAAGATAACCTGTCAATTCTGTCTAGTCAGTTACAAGGAAATTTGCATTAATTGCACAGATTAACTATCAGCATCATTTACTGCACAATCAAAGGCAAGGCAAAGAAATCATAGACATGTTGTTGAATGCTGATGATGTTATTGGGAGTTTTGATGGGTTTTTTTCTTAAAGGGAAATCATCGGTGACTCTCATGCATGAAGCAGATCCTTTCTCTGTGATGTTTCCTGAATAGCCACTGAGATACCAGCCCATTGAGTTGTGGTCTCTCTCTCTTTTAAAAAGCAACTTCTACCTTCAGCTTGATCTCTTGCTTGAGCTTCCCTTCCGGCTACTAGGCTCCTTTTCTGATCCTGCAGAGGGCTTTTGTAAGGGATTGTGATCTCTAAGTTTTTCCCCTTTCAAGAACTAATCATTCTATTAATCACAATTCTATACTGCTGTGGGAGTTTGTTTGTGACTTTTGCCTTCACATGTGATACAAGCGACCTGTGTGTATAGGGTCTTCTCTCTGTTCATGTGGGGAAGGCATGGCAGCAAGAGTAGATGGCTGGTCATTATCTGTAAGGAAATCAGTAAACAGTGGGGACCAAGTACAAGGATGTCCTGAAATATTAAGTCTTGTCCTTTCAAGGCCCCAAAGCCTCCAGCTAGGTTCAGGGTCACGACAATCTCCAAAACCCACCGAGCATGAAGTATTCAGAACCAGAAGCCTGTGTGTGCCATATCACATAAATTCATCGTGAGTACACCAATCTGTTTTTTTTTTTTTAATTCTAAATTATTTTGTCCCATCAGAACGATCTATATTACCAATTAACCAAATTTGCTGCATCTTTGGTGTCCTAGAATTGCTTTAAATTGTTGCTGGGACAGTCTTACAAACCTTCCTGTGCTGTTATGAGACCTTAAGGGGACAGCACTTATTTCAGAAATCAAAGGCAGTTGGGTTCAATCCTATGGTTAGCTGTTAGCTAGACACTGGAAGGATGGATTGACTAAGAAAGGGAGACAGCATACATGGAGGCAGGTAACCTTTCCTTTGCAAAATGACCCATTTTGAGGCCTTACTTCAGGCTCTTCTCTTCTCCTAATCTTTGTTTCTTTATTAGTTTAGGAGAAGAATTAAAACTCCATTTACAGTATCTGTGGACCCGAATGAGATAAGTATGTGTGACCAACTGGATGTCTGCCTGTCTGTCAACAGGGCCAGAGTTCAAGGGCATCTGATGCATAGCACAGGAATGTCAGCCATCAATCTCTGGTCCACCTAACTCTACAGCATTAGAGTTGTCATGGTTGCTCATCTGATCTTCCTCATATGATCTCCATCCACAGAGATGTCAGAAAAATCCTCCCCTGAGAGTGCAAGTTCTTTACAAATGAAAGATTATACAACAGAAGACACATGGGAGATTTATATGGGCAAGCTGTTGAAAGGATAAAGTGACAGAAGAAGTTTATTGATTAATTAAAGAAAGAATCCGCTTCAGCTGATAGGTTAGAACATAGGTAGGTGTAGAAAACAAAATAGAATGCCGGGAGGAAGAGGTAGTGAGCTCAGAGAAGCCATGCTCCCCTCTCCCCGGCAGATGCCATAGCTCTGCTCTCTGAGGCAGATGTTGATGCAGCCAGCCACAATGTCAGACATGCTGAATTTTTCCTGGTAAGTGCACCTCGTTATACTACACTGATTATTAGAAATGGGTTAAAATGCTGAATCTAATGGGCCAGAAGTATTTAAAAGAATACAGTTTTTGTGTATTTATTTCAGGCTTAACCTTCATGCGTCCGTGGTGCTGGGGACACAGCCTCGCTGCTCAAATAACTACAGAATGGCTTGCAGCCTTGTGGACAACTGAAACCACTGAAAGCCTGAGAAAGCTTGGGAAAGAGTAAAGCATGTTTTCTTGGTAGCAGCGATTTCTCGGTCTGCTCTGCTTGCTAGAAGAAAGCAAGGGCTCTCATCTAAAAGAGGCTTGCTGACTCAGCTTCAGCTGCAAAACCCTGCAGCCCTTAAGAGGTCCTGCCACAAAACATTTAAATGGTGTTGATAAAAGCCAACTGAATGCTTGTATGTTTTCAGCAGTAGCAGGAAAGCAAACTGTGTTGTTTTAAAATGCCGGGTTTCTGGGCCATCCTGCCTGGGCAAACTCTGACTGTTTGAGGAAGGAGGGCCAGCTACAGAAAGAGGGCTTGAGTGTTGTCTGTTGCAGCCTCTTTGATGGCAAGGACCTTGAAACACTGTAGACTTGTGGCACTGAATGCGGCTCTGTTCGGTACCTCAGCCACAAGGTTGGAATGGCAGAAAGCTAAGGAATGGGCTACATCTGGCCAGCAAAGCCACGGCTTTAGGCCTACTGAGATTGCTTTGTAAATGAAAGACTCATGTGGTCAGAAAAACAGAGAGAGACATAGAGTAAACAGAGATTCAAAGACAAAGAAAATTTTTAAGTGATTTACAGTGTGTTAAAAATATGTGTTGGCTAAAATTTGAAGTTCTTAAAGTTAAAAAAAGGAAGAGAGTTGTTGGGTGTGGTAGTACACACCTGTAAACCCAACACATGGGAGGCAGAGGGAGATTGACCTCTGTACCTTCAAGGTGAGGTAGCACACGCCTTTAATCCCAGTGCCTTGAAGGCAGAGACAAACAGATCTTTGTGAGTTCAATGTGTAGTAGCATACACCTTTAATCCCAATGCCTGAAAGGCAGAGAGAGGCAGATCTCTGAGACTTCAAGGACAGACAGGTATACAGAGTTATTCCAGGTCAAAGATACAGAGAACCTGTCTCAAAAGGCAAAAAATAAAAAGGAAAAGTAAAAAAAATAGAGGTTAAATTGAAGCGCACAAAGATGGAAAATTCACAGCAAATTTAGATATTGTATGCTATTATGCTCTTTTTGAATCATTTGAATTTTGAGGCAGTAGCAAAAGCTGCTAAAAGATGTTTCTTTATAAAAGCTGCTGAAATAATCCAACATAGATGTTTTGAAAATGCCTTGACTTTGAAATTTGGATCTAAGGACATGATGCTTTGGAAAGGAGTTTCTATTTTGTTTTCACAGAGGGTGATAGTCTGTGGATGCCTCTATCCTAATATGGTAGGATGGACCACGCCCTACTTAAAGGTTGCTGTGAACACCTTTAAAAAATTGCTTCGCTCAACTGCCAACTGAGATAAATCAATAATGATGCCACCATTCAGCAGGAAGCATTTTGGAGAGAAGAAACTGCACCCACGTTCCCAATATGGCTTATAAACGTTCTTTTACATTTAAAGTGGGTTGTGATATAGATATGAATATTTGCATTAGTATAGATTTTGCTTTACTGATAGAGATTTTAGGTCAATTGTGTTATATGTATATGCATTTTTGATCTTAATTAAGGTAATGTGATTGTGTAGTTCATTTAAAAATATAATGTATATAGGTTATTAATGGATAATCATTAATAATAGTCAAGTTTGTAGTCATGTTAGTTAGATTTTCTAGCTACATAGATATATATATTTCAGTCAGATAGGCATTATTCATAACTCTCTAGACTACAAAATAGGCTATTTAATGTTTTAGTACCTTACGGTTTTTCATGACAGTGAGACACTCTACTCTTGGCAGCACATATCTACTTCAGGAAGAAGATGGGCATCAAAGAGGATCCTTATGGAGTTTGATAGCCATTTGGGGAAGAAACTGCTCTTGCATGGATTGTTGCATAAACTGTACACAGAAAACACTCAGAGAGAGGACTACTGAACTTGCCTAAAGGTGAGATGATCTTTTCGTGTTCCTGATTCAGGAAAGGGTCAGCAAAACATTCTTCAAGACAAGCAGATAGTGACTGCCTTTGAAATTTCCTGCTTCATGGAAATGTCTGCTGGAAACTATGGGCCTGTAGGCTGAGGATGGAAACACCAACGGTACAGAGGAACTTTGGGTGACTGTCGAGGCAGCGAGATGTCTCTGTCATTTCTAGAGTTTGAAAATGGATTACTTTTTGTTTGCTTAGGTAATACTGTATTATTCTGGAGTCTCTGATGGAGTTGAAGAATAGATAGATAGTTATAGTTTTCCATTGTTATGATAAAAGATAAAATAGATATAAATATTGTAACTGTAATTCTTGCTTGATAACTGTTTTGTTATATGTAATTTTGCTATGTTAAAGTTAAAGATTCCATTCTTGTTTAAACAGAAATAGGAGTAATGATGGATTATAGGTCATTGGTTAATTAAATAAAGAAACTGTTTGGCCTGAAAGGGTAGAACATAGGTGGGTGGAATAAACATAAGAGAATGCTGGGAGGAATAGGAATTGAGCTTAGAGATGCCATGCACCTCTCCCATGGTCAGAAATGGTAGCTCTGCACTCTGAGGCAGATGGCGATACAGCCAGCCACCAGGTCAGACATGCTAAATCTTTCCTTCTAAGCGCACCTCGTGCTGCAACATACATTATTAGACATGGGTTAAGAGGCTGAAAATAATGGGGCAGGCAGTGTTGAAATGAATAGTTTTGTGTTGTTATTTCGGAGCATAACCTTACAAGGCGGCCCCATGGGGATGCAGCCCTGCTGCTCAAATTTCTACAATCAAGGGGGAAATGGAAGAAAAGAAGAAAGAAGAGAGAGAGACAAGGAAGAATGGATGAATTCAATCATTCCTTGGAAAAATGAGTGAACCAATGAATGAGGAGACCTAGTAGGAAAAAATGTGCTGCATTCCCTCAGAGAGTCGGGTCAAATTAAGGATTGACAAGGTTTTCCAATAAGGAGGAGGCTTATTCCATTTTACCTTCTTTGTGCTCCAGGCCCACCCACAAGAGTGATGATGAGGACAGGGAGAAGAAGAGGAGAGGGTGTACCAGAATTCCCTGGTACAATTTCTCACCCAAATTGTAGCCAAATCACCTGACCTGGGACAGCTGATCTACATGCTGGACCCTAACTCCCAGTTTGACAACTCTAACATTTTAACCAAGTTTGTGAAGATGAAGGAACCAAAAATAGCCCAGTTACAGGATGGCAGGTTCCTTACAGGATGGGAGTCAGACATCAGTACCATACTGGTGTTTGGCGGTTTGATGGGTGTGTGGGGTCTTTGCCAGACTCCACCTAGCATCATGGATTCCCTACTTTACTGACATTATGGAGTTGGGTGCATTCATCATATGTGTGCATGTCACACACTAGTGGGCATCATATGTACATGTTTATCCTGTGTGTGGGTGAGTGTGTTCATGAGTTTTATAGCCCAAGTACTACAGAACATGATCAATGAAAGGGAACACTGTTTTCCAGATATGGCAGGGCAATTATTTAAATGAACTGACAAGGGTTGGATGGCATGGATAAGACCTATGAGAGTTCAAGGCATACCGAATCCAGGCTTGACAAAGTAGGTGGCAGACAGAATTCTGGCAAAACTAAGTAGGTAGCTTGATGTCCAACTTACTGGAGAAGAGCAACTGAGCGGAGACACTTTTCACTAAGCAACATGTTCTAGTGGAGATCAAACATCCTTTGACTTACAGCCAGTACGAATTAAACATTTCATCAAATGAAACCTAATTTTCTCTGATTTTGAGTATACATTTGTGTCCCTTCCTGATTAATCTACTCTTTATCCTCTTAAGTCCCAATACCTCACGCTGATATCGGTCACATCTTTCCATTTGACATGGTTTTCCCTCAAGCTTCATACCGCCCCGAGATCATACAAATTTTTGTCCCCTCTCCACTGCTTCCTTGACAGCCATCTTGTCCTTTACCACACCACGCATCCCCAGTCCTTTACTCTCCAAGGGGAAAAGACCATAAATCCTGCTTTGTTTTGAGGTATGTATTTCTGTGATGCCCCATCCACCAAACACAATCCATCATTGACCAAATAACAGAACATGTTAACTAATTTTTATTCTTTGAGAAAGAATAATCCATTGGAAAAGATACCAGGATTCATAGAAGACCTGAGGTATCTCTGAAAAAACACATTCCCAAAGAGAACATTATGTCTGCCCCTCAAAATTTGAGAATTTCACTTTAACAGATCTTCACCAAATCATAGACATAGATATGAAAATCATTATCAAACTTGATGAAATACACAGAAGGTTTGATGGGAACTTGGCAAATAATTTTACCTATCTCTTGGGTTCCATCTTTTTTGTTGTACTGCACTCTTTTGCCCTCCAAGGAATCCCTGCCTAATTCCAAAGTCACCTCTACTGGAGGACATTCAGGCGTGATGTGGAGGTTGCCTTCAATGGAATCATCATGATGGTGGTAAAGGTACAGGACCGGATCATTCTCGTTGACAATGTAGAAACAGGTCGTTATGGCCTGCACCTCATCTGGGACCATGCCACTCCACTCTTCCTTAGAGCCTGGCATGATGTGGAGGTTGCCTTCCAGGTAGTCATCCAGGAGGTGGTAAATGTACAAGACCGGATCTTTCTTGTAGGTAATATAAAACCAGGTCTTCATGATTGGCACCTCTTCTAGGACCATCCCGTTCCAGTCATTCTTAGAGCCATTTGTGCCCATGAATGTATGTTTCACTGCTCTGCCAACTATGGTGTTTGAGAGATGAGTGTCTGTCACCTGAGGAAATGGCACATTATTAGGCAGGATCTTCAGGTTTAAAATCCTTTCATCACTATGAAGCTCCAAGCCATAGACACAATCAATCCCATCATATTTCAACAAATAGAGAGAGGGATATGTTGGCAGTTGATCTAGAATGATGGCTTTCCAATGGGTGACTGGTTCATTGGCTTCCTTCCAGCCATGAGAAATTCTGCGGCCAACAATATTCTCCAGGGCCTCAAAACTCTTACTAAGTTTTTGCTTCTGGAGCGATGGCCCATTCTTCTTCTGGAGAGGTGGCATGCCACTCATACTAAGAGGCATCCTCATCATGGAGGGAGACTTTCTGAGATAGGCCACAGCACTCCTGTTCCACTGTCTCTTGGCTCTGTTTCTGTGCTTGGGCTTCATAGCTGCCAATCTCTGCATAGGAAGAACTCTTCAGTTTAAATGAGACACAAAGTGGTTTCCTCCACCATAAGTGCCTGCAAGGATAAGAAGGTGAGGATGTGAGGTCAAGGCTCTTTTTAGGAATAACTTTGGAGCAGGTGAAAAAGGCAGGGCTGAATAGATTTGGATACCTAAATGGAATATGTTCTTAAGAAATTAATAGGAAAATTATCAAACTCTTGTCTACAGCTCAGTATATGTGTATCAGAGACATATTCCTGCTGCAAAATGCAATTGACCTCTACTGAGAAACCTACTTCCTGACTTACTACATCAATGAGAGAGGAAGCTATGCCTATACCTAAAGTGAGAAAGAAATATCTGAACAGATGGCAAAGAATTCAAAGAACAGCCACTCCTCTCCTTACCACTCAAGCTACTGGTTAGTTGGCTGATCTATAACCACCTGCCCAAGGTCATGGCACTCCAGTCCACTGGCTCTCTCTATTGTGTCTCCTGATCCAGATCCAGGTTGATTACATAAAGATATTCTGTATCTTCATTAGAGAAGTGAGTACTGTGAGTCAAACTGCCAAAAGAAAGAAACATTAATCTGTGCAACAGCACCTATTAGAAATAATTATCTTTTAAAACACATATGGACAAAGAGGATCTTTGCCATTTAAGTGGACTGAGGAATCGGACATTTTTAGCAAAGATAGAGTGGGGAGAATACCTGACATTAACCGTCCCCCAGCTGTCAAATATAGGAGCTGTTAACGATATAAATTTTGGACCCAGAGCAGATTTGAAAGAAACCTTTCTTTGACTACAGATGTCCTAGTTGCTTCCTAAACATATTTACCAAAAGAAAATATCTTGGCTCTCTAGATTCCAACTTCTGGAAATTCGGTTGAACAGTTGAGGAGCACAAGAGCTGAACTGATCTCCTCAGCCACCATGAAGATAGTAAGCTCACCTTCACAGAAGACCAGTGCTTCATGTGGAACAGAGTTGCCACCCCCAACCAAAGCTTTGTGACATCATCAAGGCTCTACTTATGTCATAAAACTCCTCCTAGCCAGGTTTCTTCCCTACTAACCCCCAGAAATATCCAGCATACAGGTCCTAAAATGCTGCTCATACAGCCCCATGAAGACCCAAAATAAAAACCCCAATCTTCTTCCCAATTACTTGAGTCATATTTTCCAAGTAACTCAACCCCTTTATGTGTTTTTTTTTTTCTGTAAAATAATTTTTGGTCTGAGTCAACAACTCACATGAATGTTTTTTTTTCCTATCTCCAATGTCCTCATTGGTTATTTTCTATTGATTTTTCCATTACTTCATAATAATAATTATCAAACTTTCCACTTCTCTTCCTCCTCCCACATTCTTCTTGCTCCGCAAATAAACCTCTCCACTCAAACACCAGTCCAAATAGAGGGCAGGGTACTTTGAGCTGTGGGAAGTCCAAGCCCACCCTTCATCCATCCAGATTTAGCAAGGTATGCATCCACAAAAAATATGATCACAAAAAGCCAGTGTATGATATGCAGACAATTGCAAGTGCCATTATCTTTAGCTTCTCCGTCTGCCCCAATTGTCAGCCACATTCACAGCTTCCAGTTTGATCCCATGTTCTTTCATTCCCAGGTCACTGGATTAGTTGAAATCCCCTTAGTTCAGGCACAGTGTCTCATAGTGTGGACCAAGCCCTTATATTCCTGACATCCTTGCTCTTTTTCTCCATCCATCTGCTCTTCCACTGGAGCTTGGAAGCTCCATCTAGGTTTCTGATTTTGACCCTGACTTGATCTCCATCATTTGCCAAACAAAAGTTCCATGGTGGTTTTCAAGATAGTCAGTCATCAGTCTGACTTGGGACAAGGCACACATAGTTCCTAGGGACATGTCACAGTGCGGTCAACTTCTACTCCCTGCTTAAGTACCTAGAGAGGGTCACCCTATGGCCTTCTGAGAACCACTCGAGAGATATCGATCTTGACATCCCCAGAATGGCCCCATAAATTGAGATATCATCAGTGTATGTGCATTAACTTGTGTGTGTTTGTGTGTGTGTATTTAAATCACAATAACAAATGGATTGTAATATTGAAGTTTCTTCTCATCTTGAGAAGAATATTTGATACAGAAACACTCTCACAGTAATAGTGAGAGTGTAAACTATCTAAGAAAGGAGAAATAACTGGAGGAATCCCCCAGGAGTTAGGCTCAGTGTCCCAGGAATTACGCCCAAGGAAAGTCAATGAACTCAGTGATGGAAGATAAAACCCAGCCTAAATAAAACCCTAAATCATTTAGGTGGAACATGAGATACTCTTACAACAATTACAAGAGGTCTAAAATGCCTGGACTGGAACATAAGGGGAACACAATGACTTGGAGCTGAGAGTGCATGGCAAAACTGATTGGATCTGGCAAAAATTATGTAAGCATACCAAGGAAACCACCAGTGGGACAAAACCCTAAGAAATCTGTATGACAACATATCATGTTGAACATAATGAGATTTATAGACAAAGGAAAGATCTCAATTATGTCACTGTCACACAGGTGATGATGAACCAGTTCCATCGTAGAGTGACTCCCTGCTGTGTTTAAGATAACCTGTCAATTCTGTCTAGTCAGTTACAAGGAAATTTGCATTAATTGCACAGATTAACTATCAGCATCATTTACTGCACAATCAAAGGCAAGGCAAAGAAATCATAGACATGTTGGTGAATGCTGATGATGTTATTGGGAGTTTTGATGGGTTTTTTTCTTAAAGGGAAATCATCGGTGACTCTCATGCATGAAGCAGATCCTTTCTCTGTGATGTTTCCTGAATAGCCACTGAGATACCAGCCCATTGAGTTGTGGTCTCTCTCTCTTTTAAAAAGCAACTTCTACCTTCAGCTTGATCTCTTGCTTGAGCTTCCCTTCCGGCTACTAGGCTCCTTTTCTGATCCTGCAGAGGGCTTTTGTAAGGGATTGTGATCTCTAAGTTTTTCCCCTTTCAAGAACTAATCATTCTATTAATCACAATTCTAAACTGCTGTGGGAGTTTGTTTGTGACTTATGCCTTCACATGTAATACAAGCGACCTGTGTGTATAGGGTCTTCTCTCTGTTCATGTGGGGAAGGCATGGCAGCAGGAGTAGATGGCTGCTCATTCTCTGTAAGGAAATCAGTAAACAGTGGGGACCAAGTACAAGGATGTCCTGAAATATTAAGTCTTGTACTTTCAAGGTCCCAAAGCCTCCAGCTAGGTTCAGGGTCACGACAATCTCCAAAACCCACCGAGCATGAAGTATTCAGAACCAGAAGCCTGTGTGTGCCATATCACGTAAATTCATCGTGAGTACACCAATCTGTTTTTTTTTTTTAATTCTAAATTATTTTGTCCCATCAGAACGATCTATATTACCAATTAACCAAATTTGCTGCATCTTTGGTGTCCTAGAATTGCTTTAAATTGTTGCTGGGACAGTCTTACAAACCTTCCTGTGCTGTTATGAGACCTTAAGGGGACAGCACTTATTTCAGAATTCAAAGGCAGTTGGGTTCAATCCTATGGTTAGCTGTTAGCTAGACACTGGAAGGATGGATTTGACTAAGAAAGGGAGACAGCATACATGGAGGCAGGTAAACTTTCCTTTGCAAAATGACCCATTTTGAGGCCTTACTTCAGGCTCTTCTCTTCTCCTAATCTTGGTTTTTTTATTAGTTTAGGAGAAGAATTAAAACTCCATTTACAGTATCTGTGAACCTGAATGAGTTAGGTATGTGTGACCAACTTGATGTCTGCCTGTCTGTCAACAGGGCCAGAGTTCAGGGGCATCTGATGCATAGCACAGGAATGTCAGCCATCAATCTCTGGTCCACCTAACTCTACAGCATTAGAGTTGTCATGGTTGCTCATCTGATCTTCCTCATATGATCTCCATCCACAGAGATGTCAGAAAAATCCTCCCCTGAGAGTGCAAGTTCTTTACAAATGAAAGATTATACAACAGAAGACACATGGGAGATTTATATGGGCAAGCTGTTGAAAGGATAAAGTGACAGAAGAAGTTTATTGATTAATTAAAGAAAGAATCCGCTTCAGCTGATAGGATAGAACATAGGTAGGTGGAGTAAACAAAATAGAATGCCGGGAGGAAGAGGTAGTGAGCTCAGAGAAGCCATGCTCCCCTCTCCCCGGCAGATGCCATAGCTCTGCTCTCTGAGGCAGATGTCGATGCAGCCAGCCACCATGTCAGACATGCTGAATTTTTCCTGGTAAGTGCACCTCATTATACTACACTGATTATTAGAATTGGGTTAAAATGCTGAATCTAATGGGCCAGCAGTGTTTAAAAGAATACAGTTTTTGTGTATTTATTTCAGGCATAACCTTCATGCGGCCGTGGTGCTGGGGACACAGCCTCGCTGCTCAAATAACTACAGAATGGCTTGCAGCCTTGTGGACAACTGAATCCACTGAAAGCCTGAGAATGCTTGGGAAAGTGTAAAGCATGTTTTCTTGGTAGCAGCGATTTCTCGGTCTGCTCTGCTTGCTAGAAGAAAGCAAGGGCTCTCATCTAAAAGAGGCTTGCTGACTCAGCTTCAGCTGCAAAACCCTGCAGCCCTTAAAAGGCCCTGCCACAAAACAGTTAAATGTTGTTGATAAAAGCCAACTGAATGCTTGTATGTTTTCAGCAGTAGCAGGAAAAAAAACTGTGTTGTTTTAAAATGCCGGCTTTCTGGGCCATCCTGCCTGGGCAAACTCTGACTGTTTGAGGAAGGAGGGCCAGCTACAGAAAGAGGGCTTGAGTGTTGTCTGTTGCAGCCTCTTTGATGGCAAGGACCTTGAAACACTGTAGACTTGTGGCACTGAATGCGGCTCTGTTCGGTACCTCAGCCACAAGGTTGGAATGGCAGAAAGCTAAGGAATGGGCTACATCTGGCCAGCAAAGCCACGGCTTTAGGCCTACTGAGATTGCTTTGTAAATGAAAGACTCATGTGGTCAGAAAAACAGAGAGAGACATAGAGTAAACAGAGATTCAAAGACAAAGAAAATTTTTAAGTGATTTACAGTGTGTTAAAAACATGTGTAGGCTAAAATTTGAAGTTCTTAAAGTTAAAAAAAGGAAGAGAGTTGTTGGGTGTGGTAGTACACACCTGTAAACCCAACACATGGGAGGCAGAGGGAGATTGACCTCTGTACCTTCAAGGTGAGGTAGCACACGGCTTTAATCCCAGTGCCTTGAAGGCAGAGACAAACAGATCTTTGTGAGTTCAATGTGTAGTAGCATACACCTTTAATCCCAATGCCTGAAAGGCAGAGAGAGGCAGATCTCTGAGACTTCAAGGACAGACAGGTATACAGAGTTATTCCAGGTCAAAGATACAGAGAACCTGTCTCAAAAGGCAAAAAATAAAAAGGAAAAATAAACAAAATAGAGGTTAAATTGAAGCGCACAAAGATGGAAAATTCACAGCAAATTTAGATATTGTATGCTATTATACTCTTTTTGAATCATTTGAATTTTGAGGCACTAGCAATAGCTGCTAAAAGATGTTTCTTTATAAAAGCTGCTGAAATAATCCAACATAGATGTTTTGAAAATGCCTTGACTTTGAAATTTGGATCTAAGGACATGATGCTTTGGAAAGGAGTTTCTATTTTGTTTTCACAGAGGGTGATAGTCTGTGGATGCCTCTATCCTAATATGGTAGGATGGACCACGCCCTACTTAAAGGTTGCTGTGAACACCTTTAAAAAATTGCTTCGCTCAACTGCCAACTGAGATAAATCAATAATGATGCCACCATTCAGCAGGAAGCATTTTGGAGAGAAGAAACTGCACCCACGTTCCCAATATGGCTTATAAACGTTCTTTTACATTTAAAGTGGGTTGTGATATAGATATGAATATTTGCATTAGTATAGATTTTGCTTTACTGATAGAGATTTTAGGTCAATTGTGTTATATGTATATGCATTTTTGATCTTAATTAAGGTATTGTGATTGTGTAGTTCATTTAAAAATATAATGTATATAGGTTATTAATGGATAATCATTAATAATAGTCAAGTTTGTAGTCATGTTAGTTAGATTTTCTAGCTACATAGATATATATTTCACTTAGATAGGCATTATTCATATCTCTCTAGACTACAAAATAGGCTATTTAATGTTTTAGTACCTTAGGGTTTTTCATGACAGTGAGACACTCTACACTTGGCAGCACATATCTACTTCAGGAAGAAGATGGGCATCAAAGAGGATCCTTATGGAGTTTGATAGCCATTTGGGGAAGAAACTGCTCTTGCCTGGATTGTTGCATAAACTGTACACAGAAAACACTCAGAGAGAGGACTACTGAACTTGCCTAAAGGTGAGATGATCTTTTCGTGTTCCTGATTCAGGAAAGGGTCAGCAAAACATTCTTCAAGACAAGCAGATAGTGACTGCCTTTGAAATTTCCTGCTTCATGGAAATGTCTGCTGGAAACTATAGGCCTGTAGGCTGAGGATGGAAACACCAACGGTACAGAGGAACTTTGGGTGACTGTCCAGGCAGCGAGATGTCTCTGTCATTTCTAGAGTTTGAAAATGGCTTACTTTTTGTTTGCTTAGGTAATACTGTATTATTCTGGAGTCTCTGATGGAGTTGAAGAATAGATAGATAGTTATAGTTTTCCATTGTTATGATAAAAGATAAAATAGATATAAATATTGTAACTGTAATTCTTGCTTGATAACTGTTTTGTTATATGTAATTTTGCTATGTTAAAGTTAAAGATTCCGTTCTTGTTTAAACAGAAATAGGAGTAATGATGGAGTATAGGTCATTGGTTAATTAAATAAAGAAACTGTTTGGCCTGAAAGGTTAGAACATAGGTGGGTGGAATAAACATAAGAGAATGCTGGGAGGAATAGGAATTGAGCTTAGAGATGCCATGCACCTCTCCCATGGGCAGAAATGGTAGCTCTGCACTCTGAGGCAGATGGCGATACAGCCAGCCACCAGGTCAGACATGCTAAATCTTTCCTTCTAAGCGCACCTCGTGCTGCAACATACATTATTAGACATGGGTTAAGAGGCTGAAAATAATGGGGCAGGCAGTGTTGAGATGAATAGTTTTCTGTTGTTATTTCGGAGCATAACCTTACAAGGCGGCCCCATGGGGATGCAGCCCTGCTGCTCAAATTTCTACAATCAAGGGGGAAATGGAAGAAGGGAAGAAAGAAGAGAGAGAGACATGGAAGAATGGATGAATTCAATCATTCCTTGGAAAAATGAGTGAACCAATGAATGAGGAGTCCTAGTAGGAAAAAAATGTGCTGCATTCCCTCAGAGAGTCAGGTCAAATTAAGGATTGACAAGGTTTTCCACTAAGGAGGAGGCTTATTCCATTTTACCTTCTTTGTCCTCCAGGCCCACCCACAAGAGTGATGATGAGGACAGGGAGAAGAAGAGGAGAGTGTGTACCAGAATTCCCTGGTACAATTTCTCACCCAAATTGTAGCCAAATCACCTGACCTGGGACAGCTGATCTACATGCTGGACCCTAACTTCCAGTTTGACAACTCTAACATTTTAACCAAGTTTGTGAAGATGAAGGAACCAAAAATAGGCCAGTTACAGGATGGCAGGTTCCTTCCAGGATGGGAGTTTGTTTGTGACTTCATAATAATAATTATCAAACTTTCCACTTCTCTTCCTCCTCCCACATTCTTCTTGCTCCGCAAATAAACCTCTCCACTCAAACACCAGTCGAAATACAGGGCAGGGTACTTTGAGCTGTGGGAAGTCCAATCCATCCCTTCATCCATCCAGATTTAGCAAGGTATGCATCCACAAAAAATATGATCACAAAAAGCCAGTGTATGATATGCAGACAATTGCAAGTGCCATTATCTTTAGCTTCTCCGTCTGCCCCAATTGTCAGCCACATTCACAGCTTCCAGTTTGATCCCATGTTCTTTCATTCCCAGGTCACTGGATTAGTTGAAATCCCCTTAGTTCAGGCACAGTGTCTCATAGTGTGGACCAAGCCCTTATATTCCTGACATCCTTGCTCTTTTTCTCCATCCATCTGCTCTTCCACTGGAGCTTGGAAGCTCCATCTAGGTTTCTGATTTTGACCCTGACTTGATCTCCATCATTTGCCAAACAAAAGTTCCATGGTGGTTTTCAAGATAGTCAGTCATCAGTCTGACTATGGGACAAGGCACACATAGTTCCTAGGGACATGTCACAGTGCGGTCAACTTCTCCTCCCTGCTTAAGTACCTAGAGAGGGTCACCCTATGGCCTTCTGAGAACCACTCGAGAGATATCGATCTTGACATCCCCAGAATGGCCCCATAAATTGAGATATCATCAGTGTATGTGCATTAACTTGTGTGTGTTTGTGTGTGTGTATTTAAATCACAATAACAAATGGATTGTAATATTGAACTTTCTTCTCATCTTGAGAAGAATATTTGATACAGAAACACTCTCACAGTAATAGTGAGAGTGTAAACTATCTAAGAAAGGAGAAATAACTGGAGGAATCCCCCAGGAGTTAGGCTCAGTGTCCCAGGAATTACGCCCAAGGAAAGTCAATGAACTCAGTGATGGAAGATAAAACCCAGCCTAAATAAAACCCTAAATCATTTAGGTGGAACATGAGATACTCTTACAACAGTTACAAGAGGTCTAAAATGCCTGGACTGGAACATAAGGGGAACACAATGACGTGGAGCTGAGAGTGCATGGCAAAACTGATTGGATCTGGCAAAAATTATGTAAGCATACCAAGGAAACCACCAGTGGAACAAAACCCTAAGAAATCTGTATGACAACATATCATGTTGAACATAATGAGATTTATAGACAAAGGAAAGATCTTAATTATGTCACTGTCACACAGGTGATGATGAACCAGTTCCATTGTAGAGTGACTCCCTGCTGTGTTTAAGATAACCTGTCAATTCTGTCTAGTCAGTTACAAGGAAATTTGCATTAATTGCACAGATTAACTATCAGCATCATTTACTGCACAATCAAAGGCAAGGCAAAGAAATCATAGACATGTTGTTGAATGCTGATGATGTTATTGGGAGTTTTGATGGGTTTTTTTCTTAAAGGGAAATCATCGGTGACTCTCATGCATGAAGCAGATCCTTTCTCTGTGATGTTTCCTGAATAGCCACTGAGATACCAGCCCATTGATTTGTGGTCTCTCTCTCTTTTACAAAGCAACTTCTACCTTCAGCTTGATCTCTTGCTTGAGCTTCCCTTCCGGCTACTAGGCTCCTTTTCTGATCCTGCAGAGGGCTTTTGTAAGGGATTGTGATCTCTAAGTTTTTCCCCTTTCAAGAACTAATCATTCTATTAATCACAATTCTAAACTGCTGTGGGAGTTTGTTTGTGACTTATGCCTTCACATGTGATACAAGCGACCTGTGTTTACAGGGTCTTCTCTCTGTTCATGTGGGGAAGGCATGGCAGCAGGAGTAGATGGCTGCTCATTCTCTGTAAGGAAATCAGTAAACAGTGGGCACCAAGTACAAGGATGTCCTGAAATATTAAGTCTTGTCCTTTCAAGGCCCCAAAGCCTCCAGCTAGGTTCAGGGTCACGACAATCTCCAAAACCCACCGAGCATGAAGTATTCAGAACCAGAAGCCTGTGTGTGCCATATCACATAAATTCATCGTGAGTACACCAATCTGTTTTTTTTTTAATTCTAAATTATTTTGTCCCATCAGAACGATCTATATTACCAATTAACCAAATTTGCTGCATCTTTGGTGTCCTAGAATTGCTTTAAATTGTTGCTGGGACAGTCTTACAAAACTTCCTGTGTTGTTATGAGACCTTAAGGGGACAGCACTTATTTCAGAAATCAAAGGCAGTTGGGTTCAATCCTATGGTTAGCTGTTAGCTAGACACTGGAAGGATGGATTTGACTAAGAAAGGGAGACAGCATACATGGAGGCAGGTAACCTTTCCTTTGCAAAATGACCCATTTTGAGGCCTTACTTCAGGCTCTTCTCTTCTCCTAATCTTGGTTTTTTTATTAGTTTAGGAGAAGAATTAAAACTCCATTTACAGTATCTGTGAACCTGAATGAGTTAAGTATGTGTGACCAACTTGATGTCTGCCTGTCTGTCAACAGGGCCAGAGTTCAGGGGCATCTGATGCATAGCACAGCAATGTCAGCCATCAATCTCTGGTTCACCTAACTCTACAGCATTAGAGTTGTCATGGTTGCTCATCTGATCTTCCTCATATGATCTCCATCCACAGAGATGTCAGAAAAATCCTCCCCTGAGAGTGCAAGTTCTTTACAAATGAAAGATTATACAACAGAGGACACATGGGAGATTTATATGGGCAAGCTGTTGAAAGGATAAAGTGACAGAAGAAGTTAATTGATTAATTAAAGAAAGAATCCGCTTCAGCTGATAGGTTAGAACATAGGTAGGTGGAGTAAACAAAATAGAATGCCGGGAGGAAGAGGTAGTGAGCTCAGAGAAGCCATGCTCCCTCTCCCCGGCAGATGCTATAGCTCTGCTCTCTGAGTCAGTTGTCGATGCAGCCAGCCACCATGTCAGACATGCTGAATTTTTCCTGGTAAGTGCAACTCGTTATACTACACTGATTATTAGAAATGGGTTAAAATGCTGAATCTAATGGGCCAGCAGTGTTTAAAAGAATAAAGTTTTGGTGTATTTATTTCAGGCATAACCTTCATGCGGCCGTGGTGCTGAGGACACAGCCCTTGCTCAAATAACTACAGAATGGCTTGCAGCCTTGTGGACAACTGAATCCACTGAAAGCCTGAGAAAGCTTGGGAAAGAGTAAAGCATGTTTTCTTGGTAGCAGCGATTTCTCGGTCTGCTCTGCTTGCTAGAAGAAAGCAAGGGCTCTCATCTAAAAGAGGCTTGCTGACTCAGCTTCAGCTGCAAAACCCTGCAGCCCTTAAGAGGTCCTGCCAAAAAACATTTAAATGGTGTTGATAAAAGCCAACTGAATGCTTGTATGTTTTCAGCAGTAGCAGGAAATAAACTGTGTTGTTTTAAAATGCCGGCTTTCTGGGCCATCCTGCCTGGGCAAACTCTGACTGTTTGAGGAAGGAGGGCCAGCTACAGAAAGAGGGCTTGAGTGTCGTCTGTTGCAGCCTCTTTGATGGCAAGGACCTTGAAACACTGTAGACTTGTGGCACTGAATGCGGCTCTGTTCGGTTGGAATGGCAGAAAGCTAAGGAATGGGCTACATCTGGCCAGCAAAGCCACGGCTTTAGTCCTACTGAGATTGCTTGGTAAATGAAAGATTCATGTGGTCAGAAAAACACAGAGAGAGATAGAGTAAAGAGAGATTCAAAGACAAAGAAAATCTTTAAATGATTTACAGTGTGTTAAAAATATGTGCAGGCTAAAATTTGAAGTTCTTAAAGTTAAAATAAGGAAGAGAGTTGTTGGGTGTGGTAGTACACACCTGTAAACCCAACATATGGGAGGCAGAGGGAGATTGACCTCTGTACCTTCAAGGTGAGGTAGCACATGCCTTTAATCCCAGTGCCTTGAAGGCAGAGACAAACAGATCTGTGAGTTCAATGTGTAGTAGCATACACCTTTAATCCCAATGCCTGAAAGGCAGAGAGAGGCAGATCTCTGAGACTTCAAGGACAGACAGGTATACAGAGTTATTCCAGGTCAAAGATACAGAGAACCTGTCTCAAAAGGCAAAAAATAAAAAGGAAAAATAAACAAAATAGAGGTTAAATTGAAGCACACAAAGATGGAAAATTCACAGCGAATTTTGATATTGTATGCTATTATGCTCTTTTTGAATCATTTGAATTTTGAGGCAGTAGCAATAGCTTCTAAAAGATGTTTCTTTATAAAAGCTGCTGAAATAATCCAACATAGATATTTTGAAAATGCCTTGACTTTGAAATTTGGATCTAAGGACATGATGCTTTGGAAAGGAGTTTCTATTTTGTTTTCACAGAGGGTGATAGTCTGTGGATGCCTCTATCCTAATATGGTAGGATGGACCACGCCCTACTTAAAGGTTGCTGTGAACACCTTTAAAAAATTGCTTCGTTCAACTGCCAACTGAGATAAATCAATAATGATGCCACCATTCAGCCGGAAGCATTTTGGAGAGAAGAAACTGCACCCACGTTCCCAAATATGGCTTATAAACGTTGTTTTACAATTAAAGTGGGATGTGATATAGATATGAATATTTGCATTAATATAGATTTTGCTTTAATGGTAGAGATTTTAGGTCAATTTTGTTATATGTATATGCATTTTTGATCTAATTAAGGTATTGTGATTGTGTAGTTCATTTAAAAATATAATGTATATAGGTTATTAATGGATAATCATTAATAATCATCAAGTTTGTAGTCATGTTAGTAGGATTTTCTAGCTACATAGATATATATATATTTCAGTTAGATAGGCATTATTCATATCTCTCTAGACTACAATATAGGCTATTTAATGTTTTAGTACCTTAGGGTTTTTCATGACAGTGAGACACTCTACACTTGGCAGCACATATCTACTTCAGGAAGAAGATGGACATCAAAGAGGATCCTTATGGAGTTTTATAGCCATTTGGGGAAGAAACTGCTCTTGCCTGGATTGTTGCATAAACTGTACACAGAAAACACTCAGAGAGAGGACTACTGAACTTGCCTAAAGGTGAGATGATATTTTCGTGTTCCTGATTCAGGAAAGGGTCAGCAAAACATTCTTCAAGACAAGCAGATAGTGACTGCCTTTGAAATTTCCTGCTTCATGGAAATGTCTGCTGGAAACTATGGGCCTGTAAGCTGAGGATGGAAACACCAACGGTACAGAGGAACTTTGGGTGACTGTCCAGGCAGCGAGATGTCTCTGTCATTTCTAGAGTTTGAAAATGCCTTACTTTTTGTTTGCTTAGGTAATACTGTATTATTCTGGAGTCTCTGATGGAGTTGAAGAATAGATAGACAGTTACAGTTTTCCATTGTTATGATAAAAGATAAAATAGATATAAATATTGTAACTGTAATTCTTGCTTGATAACTGTTTTGTTATATGTAATTTTGCTATGTTAAAGTTAAAGATTCCGTTCTTGTTTAAACAGAAATAGGAGTAATGATGGAGTATAGGTCATTGGTTAATTAAATAAAGAAACTGTTTGGCCTGCAAGGTTAGAACATAGGTGGGTGGAATAAACATAAGAGAATGCTGGGAGGAATAGGAATTGAGCTTAGAGATGCCATGCACCTCTCCCATGGGCAGAAATGGTAGCTCTGCACTCTGAGGCAGATGGCGATACAGCCAGCCACCAGGTCAGACATGCTAAATCTTTCCTTCTAAGCGCACCTCGTGCTGCAACATACATTATTAGACATGGGTTAAGAGGCTGAAAATAATGGGGCAGGCAGTGCTGAGATGAATAGTTTTGTGTTGTTATTTCGGAGCATAACCTTACAAGGCGGCCCCATGGGGATGCAGCCCTGCTGCTCAAATTTCTACAATCAAGGGGGAAATGGAAGAAGGGAAGAAAGAAGAGAAAGAGACAAGGAAGAATGGATGAATTCAATCATTCCTTGGAAAAATGAGTGAACCAATGAATGAGGAGACCTAGTAGGAAAAAATGTGCTGCATTCCCTCAGAGAGTCAGGTCAAATTAAGGATTGACAAGGTTTTCCACTAAGGAGGAGGCTTATTCCATTTTACCTTCTTTGTGCTCCAAACCACCTACAAGAGTGATGATGAGGACAGGGAGAAAAAGGGGAGAGGGTGTACCAGAATTCCCTGGTACAATTTCTCACCCAAATTGTAGCCAAATCACCTGACCTGGGACAGCTGATCTACATGCTGGACCCTAACTCCCAGTTTGACAACTCTAACATTTTAACCAAGTTTGTGAAGATGAAGGAACCAAAAATAGCCCAGTTACAGGATGGCAGGTTCCTTACAGGATGGGAGTCAGACATCAGTACCATACTGGTATTTGGCGGTTTGATGGGTGTGTGGGGTCTTTGCCAGACTCCACCTAGCATCATGGATTCCCTACTTTACTGATATTATGGAGTTCGGTGCATTCATCATATGTGTGCATGTCACACACTAGTGGGCATCATATGTACATGTTTATCCTGTGTGTGGGTGAGTGTGTTCATGAGTTTTATAGCCCAAGTACTACAGAACATGATCAATGAAAGGGAACACTGTTTTCCACATATGGCAGGGCAATTATTTAAATGAACTGACAAGGGTTGGATGGCATGGATAAGACCTATGAGAGTTCAAGGCATACCGAATCCAGGCATGACAAAGTAGGTGGCAGACAGAATTCTGGCAAAACTAAGTAGGTAGCTTAATGTCCAACTTACTGGAGAAGAGCAACTGAGCGGAGACACTTTTCACTAAGCAACATGCTCTAGTGGAGATCAAACATCCTTTGACTTACAGCCAGTACGAATTAAACATTTCATCAAATGAAACCTAATTTTCTCTGATTTTGAGTATACATTTGTGTCCCTTCCTGATTAATCTACTCTTTATCCTCTTAAGTCCCAATACCTCACGGTGATATCGGTCACATCTTTCCATTTGACATGGTTTTCCCTCAAGCTTCATACCGCCCTGAGATCATACAAATTTTTGTCCCCTCTCCACTGCTTCCTTGACAGCCATCTTGTCCTTTACCACACCACGCATCCCCAGTCCTTTACTCTCCAAGGGGAAAAGACCATAAATCCTGCTTTGTTTTGAGGCATGTATTTCTGTGATGCGCCATCCACCAAACACAATCCATCATTGACCAAATAACACAACATGTTAACAAATTTTTATTCTTTGAGAAAGAATAATCCATTGGAAAAGATACCAGGATTCATAGAAGACCTGAGGTATCTCTGAAAAAACACATTCCCAAAGAGAACATTATGTCTGCCCCTCAAAATTTGAGAATTTCACTTTAACAGATCTTCACCAAATCATAGACATAGATATGAAAATCATTATCAAACTTGATGAAATACACAGAAGGTTTGATGGGAACTTGGCAAATAATTTTACCTATCTCTTGGGTTCCATCTTTTTTGTTGTACTGCACTCTTTTGCCCTCCAAGGAATCCCTGCCTAATTCCAAAGTCACCTCTACTGGAGGACATTCAGGCGTGATGTGGAGGTTGCCTTCAATGGAATCATCATGATGGTGGTAAAGGTACAGGACCGGATCATTCTCGTTGACAATGTAGAAACAGGTCGTTATGGCCTGCACCTCATCTGGGACCATGCCACTCCACTCTTCCTTAGAGCCTGGCATGATGTGGAGGTTGCCTTCCAGGTAGTCATCCAGGAGGTGGTAAATGTACAAGACCGGATCTTTCTTGTAGGTAATATAAAACCAGGTCTTCATGATTGGCACCTCTTCTAGGACCATCCCGTTCCAGTCATTCTTAGAGCCATTTGTGCCCATGAATGTATGTTTCACTGCTCTGCCAACTATGGTGTTTGAGAGATGAGTGTCTGTCACCTGAGGAAATGGCACATTATTAGGCAGGATCTTCAGGTTTAAAATCCTTTCATCACTATGAAGCTCCAAGCCATAGACACAATCAATCCCATCATATTTCAACAAATAGAGAGAGGGATATGTTGGCAGTTGATCTAGAATGATGGCTTTCCAATGGGTGACTGGTTCATTGGCTTCCTTCCAGCCATGAGAAATTCTGCGGCCAACAATATTCTCCAGGGCCTCAAAACTCTTACTAAGTTTTTGCTTCTGGAGCGATGGCCCATTCTTCTTCTGGAGAGGTGGCATGCCACTCATACTAAGAGGCATCTTCATCATGGCGGGAGACATTCTGAGATAGGCCACAGCACTCCTGTTCCACTGTCTCTTGGCTCTGTTTCTGTGCTTGGGCTTCATAGCTGCCAATCTCCGCATAGGAAGAACTCTTCAGTTTAAATCAGACACAAAGTGGTTTCCTCCACCATAAGTGCCTGCAAGGATAAGAAGGTGAGGATGTGAGGTCAAGGCTCTTTTTAGGAATAACTTTGGAGCAGGTGAAAAAGGCAGGGCTGAATAGATTTGGATACCTAAATGGAATATGTTCTTAAGAAATTAATAGGAAAATTATCAAACTCTTGTCTACAGCTCAGTATATGTGTATCAGAGACATATTCCTGCTGCAAAATGCAATTGACCTCTACTGAGAAACCTACTTCCTGACTTACTACATCAATGAGAGAGGAAGCTATGCCTATACCTAAAGTGAGAAAGAAATATCTGAACAGATGGCAAAGAATTCAAAGAACAGCCACTCCTCTCCTTACCACTCAAGCTACTGGTTAGTTGGCTGATCTATAACCACCTGCCCAAGGTCATGGCACTCCAGTCCACTGGCTCTCTCTATTGTGTCTCCTGATCCAGATCCAGGTTGATTACATAAAGATATTCTGTATCTTCATTAGAGAAGTGAGTACTGTGAGTCAAACTGCCAAAAGAAAGAAACATTAATCTGTGCAACAGCACCTATTAGAAATAATTATCTTTTAAAACACATATGGACAAAGAGGATCTTTGCCATTTAAGTGGACTGAGGAATCGGACATTTTTAGCAAAGATAGAGTGGGGAGAATACCTGACATTAACCGTCCCCCAGCTGTCAAATATAGGAGCTGTTAACGACATAAATTTTGGACCCAGAGCAGATTTGAAAGAAACCTTTCTTTGACTACAGAGGTCCTAGTTGCTTCCTAAACGTATTTACCAAAAGAAAATATCTTGGCTCTCTAGATTCCAACTTCTGGAAATTCGGTTGAACAGTTGAGGAGCACAAGAGCTGAACTGACCTCCTCAGCCACCGTGAAGATAGTAAGCTCACCTTCACAGAAGACCAGTGCTTCATGTGGAACAGAGTTGCCACCCCCAACCAAAGCTTTGTGACATCATCAAGGCTCTACTTATGTCATAAAACTCCTCCTAGCCAGGTTTCTTCCCTACTAACCCCCAGAAATATCCAGCATACAGGTCCTTAAATGCTGCTCATACAGCCCCATGAAGACCCAAAATAAAAACCCCAATCTTCTTCCCAATTACTTGAGTCATATTTTCCAAGTAACTCAACCCCTTTATGTGTTTT
Source organism: Microtus pennsylvanicus (assembly GCF_037038515.1). Lineage (NCBI taxonomy): Eukaryota > Metazoa > Chordata > Mammalia > Rodentia > Cricetidae > Microtus > Microtus pennsylvanicus. The sequence continues at coordinate 16,742,179 of NC_134602.1, forward strand.
TTTTTTCTGTAAAATAATTTTTGGTCTGAGTCAACAACTCACATGAATGTTTTTTTTTCCTATCTCCAATGTCCTCATTGGTTATTTTCTATTGATTTTTCCATTACTTCATAATAATAATTATCAAACTTTCCACTTCTCTTCCTCCTCCCACATTCTTCTTGCTCCGCAAATAAACCTCTCCACTCAAACACCAGTTGAAATACAGGGCAGGGTACGTTGAGCTGTGGGAAGTCCAATCCATCCCTTCATCCATCCAGATTTAGCAAGGTATGCATCCACAAAAAATATGATCACAAAAAGCCAGTGTATGATATGCAGACAATTGCAAGTGCCATTATCTTTAGCTTCTCCGTCTGCCCCAATTGTCAGCCACATTCACAGCTTCCAGTTTGATCCCATGTTCTTTCATTCCCAGGTCACTGGATTAGTTGAAATCCCCTTAGTTCAGGCACAGTGTCTCATAGTGTGGACCAAGCCCTTATATTCCTGACATCCTTGCTCTTTTTCTCCATCCATCTGCTCTTCCACTGGAGCTTGGAAGCTCCATCTAGGTTTCTGATTTTGACCCTGACTTGATCTCCATCATTTGCCAAACAAAAGTTCCATGGTGGTTTTCAAGATAGTCAGTCATCAGTCTGACTATGGGACAAGGCACACATAGTTCCTAGGGACATGTCACAGTGCGGTCAACTTCTCCTCCCTGCTTAAGTACCTAGAGAGGGTCACCCTATGGCCTTCTGAGAACCACTCGAGAGATATCGATCTTGACATCCCCAGAATGGCCCCATAAATTGAGATATCATCAGTGTATGTGCATTAACTTGTGTGTGTTTGTGTGTGTGTATTTAAATCACAATAACAAATGGATTGTAATATTGAACTTTCTTCTCATCTTGAGAAGAATATTTGCTACAGAAACACTCTCACAGTAATAGTGAGAGTGTAAACTATCTAAGAAAGGAGAAATAACTGGAGGAATCCCCCAGGAGTTAGGCTCAGTGTCCCAGGAATTACGCCCAAGGAAAGTCAATGAACTCAGTGATGGAAGATAAAACCCAGCCTAAATAAAACCCTAAATCATTTAGGTGGAACATGAGATACTCTTACAACAGTTACAAGAGGTCTAAAATGCCTGGTCTGGAACATAAGGGTAACACAATGACGTGGAGCTGAGAGTGCATGGCAAAACTGATTGGATCTGGCAAAAATTATGTAAGCATACCAAGGAAACCACCAGTGGAACAAAACCCTAAGAAATCTGTATGACAACATATCATGTTGAACATAATGAGATTTATAGACAAAGGAAAGATCTTAATTATGTCACTGTCACACAGGTGATGATGAACCAGTTCCATCGTAGAGTGACTCCCTGCTGTGTTTAAGATAACCTGTCAATTCTGTCTAGTCAGTTACAAGGAAATTTGCATTAATTGCACAGATTAACTATCAGCATCATTTACTGCACAATCAAAGGCAAGGCAAAGAAATCATAGACATGTTGTTGAATGCTGATGATGTTATTGGGAGTTTTGATGGGTTTTTTTCTTAAAGGGAAATCATCGGTGACTCTCATGCATGAAGCAGATCCTTTCTCTGTGATGTTTCCTGAATAGCCACTGAGATACCAGCCCATTGAGTTGTGGTCTCTCTCTCTTTTACAAAGCAACTTCTACCTTCAGCTTGATCTCTTGCTTGAGCTTCCCTTCCAGCTACTAGGCTCCTTTTCTGATCCTGCAGAGGGCTTTTGTAAGGGATTGTGATCTCTAAGTTTTTCCCCTTTCAAGAACTAATCATTCTATTAATCACAATTCTAAACTGCTGTGGGAGTTTGTTTGTGACTTATGCCTTCACATGTGATACAAGCGACCTGTGTTTACAGGGTCTTCTCTCTGTTCATGTGGGGAAGGCATGGCAGCAGGAGTAGATGGCTGCTCATTCTCTGTAAGGAAATCAGTAAACAGTGGGGACCAAGTACAAGGATGTCCTGAAATATTAAGTCTTGTCCTTTCAAGGCCCCAAAGCCTCCAGCTAGGTTCAGGGTCACGACAATCTCCAAAACCCACCGAGCATGAAGTATTCAGAACCAGAAGCCTGTGTGTGCCATATCACATAAATTCATCGTGAGTACACCAATCTGTTTTTTTTTTTAATTCTAAATTATTTTGTCCCATCAGAACGATCTATATTACCAATTAACCAAATTTGCTGCATCTTTGGTGTCCTAGAATTGCTTTAAATTGTTGCTGGGACAGTCTTACAAAACTTCCTGTGTTGTTATGAGACCTTAAGGGGACAGCACTTATTTCAGAAATCAAAGGCAGTTGGGTTCAATCCTATGGTTAGCTGTTAGCTAGACACTGGAAGGATGGATTTGACTAAGAAAGGGAGACAGCATACATGGAGGCAGGTAACCTTTCCTTTGCAAAATGACCCATTTTGAGGCCTTACTTCAGGCTCTTCTCTTCTCCTAATCTTGGTTTTTTTATTAGTTTAGGAGAAGAATTAAAACTCCATTTACAGTATCTGTGAACCTGAATGAGTTAAGTATGTGTGACCAACTTGATGTCTGCCTGTCTGTCAACAGGGCCAGAGTTCAGGGGCATCTGATGCATAGCACAGGGATGTCAGCCATCAATCTCTGGTTCACCTAACTCTACAGCATTAGAGTTGTCATGGTTGCTCATCTGATCTTCCTCATATGATCTCCATCCACAGAGATGTCAGAAAAATCCTCCCCTGAGAGTGCAAGTTCTTTACAAATGAAAGATTATACAACAGAGGACACATGGGAGATTTATATGGGCAAGCTGTTGAAAGGATAAAGTGACAGAAGAAGTTAATTGATTAATTAAAGAAAGAATCCGCTTCAGCTGATAGGTTAGAACATAGGTAGGTGGAGTAAACAAAATAGAATGCCGGTAGGAAGAGGTAGTGAGCTCAGAGAAGCCATGCTCCCCTCTCCCCGGCAGATGCTATAGCTCTGCTCTCTGAGTCAGTTGTCGATGCAGCCAGCCACCATGTCAGACATGCTGAATTTTTCCTGGTAAGTGCAACTCGTTATACTACACTGATTATTAGAAATGGGTTAAAATGCTGAATCTAATGGGCCAGCAGTGTTTAAAAGAATAAAGTTTTGGTGTATTTATTTCAGGCATAACCTTCATGCGGCCGTGGTGCTGAGGACACAGCCCTTGCTCAAATAACTACAGAATGGCTTGCAGCCTTGTGGACAACTGAATCCACTGAAAGCCTGAGAAAGCTTGGGAAAGAGTAAAGCATGTTTTCTTGGTAGCAGCGATTTCTCGGTCTGCTCTGCTTGCTAGAAGAAAGCAAGGGCTCTCATCTAAAAGAGCCTTGCTGACTCAGCTTCAGCTGCAAAACCCTGCAGCCCTTAAGAGGTCCTGCCACAAAACAGTTAAATGGTGTTGATAAAAGCCAACTGAATGCTTGTATGTTTTCAGCAGTAGCAGGAAATAAACTGTGTTGTTTTAAAATGCCGGCTTTCTGGGCCATCCTGCCTGGGCAAACTCTGACTGTTTGAAGAAGGAGGGCCAGCTACAGAAAGAGGGCTTGAGTGTCGTCTGTTGCAGCCTCTTTGATGGCAAGGACCTTGAAACACTGTAGACTTGTGGCACTGAATGCGGCTCTGTTCGGTTGGAATGGCAGAAAGCTAAGGAATGGGCTACATCTGGCCAGCAAAGCCACGGCTTTAGTCCTACTGAGATTGCTTGGTAAATGAAAGATTCATGTGGTCAGAAAAACACAGAGAGAGATAGAGTAAAGAGAGATTCAAAGACAAAGAAAATCTTTAAATGATTTACAGTGTGTTAAAAATATGTGCAGGCTAAAATTTGAAGTTCTTAAAGTTAAAATAAGGAAGAGAGTTGTTGGGTGTGGTAGTACACACCTGTAAACCCAACATATGGGAGGCAGAGGGAGATTGACCTCTGTACCTTCAAGGTGAGGTAGCACATGCCTTTAATCCCAGTGCCTTGAAGGCAGAGACAAACAGATCTGTGAGTTCAATGTGTAGTAGCATACACCTTTAATCCCAATGCCTGAAAGGCAGAGAGAGGCAGATCTCTGAGACTTCAAGGACAGACAGGTATACAGAGTTATTCCAGGTCAAAGATACAGAGAACCTGTCTCAAAAGGCAAAAAATAAAAAGGAAAAATAAACAAAATAGAGGTTAAATTGAAGCGCACAAAGATGGAAAATTCACAGCGAATTTTGATATTGTATGCTATTATGCTCTTTTTGAATCATTTGAATTTTGAGGCAGTAGCAATAGCTTCTAAAAGATGTTTCTTTATAAAAGCTGCTGAAATAATCCAACATAGATATTTTGAAAATGCCTTGACTTTGAAATTTGGATCTAAGGACATGATGCTTTGGAAAGGAGTTTCTATTTTGTTTTCACAGAGGGTGATAGTCTGTGGATGCCTCTATCCTAATATGGTAGGATGGACCACGCCCTACTTAAAGGTTGCTGTGAACACCTTTAAAAAATTGCTTCGCTCAACTGCCAACTGAGATAAATCAATAATGATGCCACCATTCAGCAGGAAGCATTTTGGAGAGAAAAAAACTGCACCCACGTTCCCAAATATGGCTTATAAACGTTGTTTTACAATTAAAGTGGGATGTGATATAGATATGAATATTTGCATTAATATAGATTTTGCTTTAATGGTAGAGATTTTAGGTCAATTTTGTTATATGTATATGCATTTTTGATCTAATTAAGGTATTGTGATTGTGTAGTTCATTTAAAAATATAATGTATATAGGTTATTAATGGATAATCATTAATAATCATCAAGTTTGTAGTCATGTTAGTAGGATTTTCTAGCTACATAGATATATATATATTTCAGTTAGATAGGCATTATTCATATCTCTCTAGACTACAATATAGGCTATTTAATGTTTTAGTACCTTAGGGTTTTTCATGACAGTGAGACACTCTACACTTGGCAGCACATATCTACTTCAGGAAGAAGATGGACATCAAAGAGGATCCTTATGGAGTTTTATAGCCATTTGGGGAAGAAACTGCTCTTGCCTGGATTGTTGCATAAACTGTACACAGAAAACACTCAGAGAGAGGACTACTGAACTTGCCTAAAGGTGAGATGATATTTTCGTGTTCCTGATTCAGGAAAGGGTCAGCAAAACATTCTTCAAGACAAGCAGATAGTGACTGCCTTTGAAATTTCCTGCTTCATGGAAATGTCTGCTGGAAACTATGGGCCTGTAAGCTGAGGATGGAAACACCAACGGTACAGAGGAACTTTGGGTGACTGTCCAGGCAGCGAGATGTCTCTGTCATTTCTAGAGTTTGAAAATGCCTTACTTTTTGTTTGCTAAGGTAATACTGTATTATTCTGGAGTCTCTGATGGAGTTGAAGAATAGATAGACAGTTACAGTTTTCCATTGTTATGATAAAAGATAAAATAGATATAAATATTGTAACTGTAATTCTTGCTTGATAACTGTTTTGTTATATGTAATTTTGCTATGTTAAAGTTAAAGATTCCATTCTTGTTTAAACAGAAATAGGAGTAATGATGGAGTATAGGTCATTGGTTAATTAAATAAAGAAACTGTTTGGCCTGCAAGGTTAGAACATAGGTGGGTGGAATAAACATAAGAGAATGCTGGGAGGAATAGGAATTGAGCTTAGAGATGCCATGCACCTCTCCCATGGGCAGAAATGGTAGCTCTGCACTCTGAGGCAGATGGCGATACAGCCAGCCACCAGGTCAGACATGCTAAATCTTTCCTTCTAAGCGCACCTCGTGCTGCAACATACATTATTAGACATGGGTTAAGAGGCTGAAAATAATGGGGCAGGCAGTGCTGAGATGAATAGTTTTGTGTTGTTATTTCGGAGCATAACCTTACAAGGCGGCCCCATGGGGATGCAGCCCTGCTGCTCAAATTTCTACAATCAAGGGGGAAATGGAAGAAGGGAAGAAAGAAGAGAAAGAGACAAGGAAGAATGGATGAATTCAATCATTCCTTGGAAAAATGAGTGAACCAATGAATGAGGAGACCTAGTAGGAAAAAATGTGCTGCATTCCCTCAGAGAGTCAGGTCAAATTAAGGATTGACAAGGTTTTCCACTAAGGAGGAGGCTTATTCCATTTTACCTTCTTTGTGCTCCAAACCACCTACAAGAGTGATGATGAGGACAGGGAGAAAAAGGGGAGAGGGTGTACCAGAATTCCCTGGTACAATTTCTCACCCAAATTGTAGCCAAATCACCTGACCTGGGACAGCTGATCTACATGCTGGACCCTAACTCCCAGTTTGACAACTCTAACATTTTAACCAAGTTTGTGAAGATGAAGGAACCAAAAATAGCCCAGTTACAGGATGGCAGGTTCCTTACAGGATGGGAGTCAGACATCAGTACCATACTGGTATTTGGCGGTTTGATGGGTGTGTGGGGTCTTTGCCAGACTCCACCTAGCATCATGGATTCCCTACTTTACTGATATTATGGAGTTCGGTGCATTCATCATATGTGTGCATGTCACACACTAGTGGGCATCATATGTACATGTTTATCCTGTGTGTGGGTGAGTGTGTTCATGAGTTTTATAGCCCAAGTACTACAGAACATGATCAATGAAAGGGAACACTGTTTTCCACATATGGCAGGGCAATTATTTAAATGAACTGACAAGGGTTGGATGGCATGGATAAGACCTATGAGAGTTCAAGGCATACCGAATCCAGGCATGACAAAGTAGGTGGCAGACAGAATTCTGGCAAAACTAAGTAGGTAGCTTGATGTCCAACTTACTGGAGAAGAGCAACTGAGCGGAGACACTTTTCACTAAGCAACATGCTCTAGTGGAGATCAAACATCCTTTGACTTACAGCCAGTACGAATTAAACATTTCATCAAATGAAACCTAATTTTCTCTGATTTTGAGTATACATTTGTGTCCCTTCCTGATTAATCTACTCTTTATCCTCTTAAGTCCCAATACCTCACGCTGATATCGGTCACATCTTTCCATTTGACATGGTTTTCCCTCAAGCTTCATACCGCCCTGAGATCATACAACTTTTTGTCCCCTCTCCATTGCTTCCTTGACAGCCATCTTGTCCTTTACCACACCACGCATCCCCAGTCCTTTACTCTCCAAGCGGAAAAGACCATAAATCCTGCTTTGTTTTGAGGCATGTATTTCTGTGATGCCCCATCCACCAAACACAATCCATCATTGACCAAATAACAGAACATGTTAACAAATTTTTATTCTTTGAGAAAGAATAATCCATTGGAAAAGATACCAGGATTCATAGAAGACCTGAGGTATCTCTGAAAAAACACATTCCCAAAGAGAACATTATGTCTGCCCCTCAAAATTTGAGAATTTCACTTTAACAGATCTTCACCAAATCATAGACATAGATATGAAAATCATTATCAAACTTGATGAAATACACAGAAGGTTTGATGGGAACTTGGCAAATAATTTTACCTATCTCTTGGGTTCCATCTTTTTTGTTGTACTGCACTCTTTTGCCCTCCAAGGAATCCCTGCCTAATTCCAAAGTCACCTCTACTGGAGGACATTCAGGCGTGATGTGGAGGTTGCCTTCAATGGAATCATCATGATGGTGGTAAAGGTACAGGACCGGATCATTCTCGTTGACAATGTAGAAACAGGTCGTTATGGCCTGCACCTCATCTGGGACCATGCCACTCCACTCTTCCTTAGAGCCTGGCATGATGTGGAGGTTGCCTTCCAGGTAGTCATCCAGGAGGTGGTAAATGTACAAGACCGGATCTTTCTTGTAGGTAATATAAAACCAGGTCTTCATGATTGGCACCTCTTCTAGGACCATCCCGTTCCAGTCATTCTTAGAGCCATTTGTGCCCATGAATGTATGTTTCACTGCTCTGCCAACTATGGTGTTTGAGAGATGAGTGTCTGTCACCTGAGGAAATGGCACATTATTAGGCAGGATCTTCAGGTTTAAAATCCTTTCATCACTATGAAGCTCCAAGCCATAGACACAATCAATCCCATCATATTTCAACAAATAGAGAGAGGGATATGTTGGCAGTTGATCTAGAATGATGGCTTTCCAATGGGTGACTGGTTCATTGGCTTCCTTCCAGCCATGAGAAATTCTGCGGCCAACAATATTCTCCAGGGCCTCAAAACTCTTACTAAGTTTTTGCTTCTGGAGCGATGGCCCATTCTTCTTCTGGAGAGGTGGCATGCCACTCATACTAAGAGGCATCCTCATCATGGCGGGAGACTTTCTGAGATAGGCCACAGCACTCCTGTTCCACTGTCTCTTGGCTCTGTTTCTGTGCTTGGGCTTCATAGCTGCCAATCTCTGCATAGGAAGAACTCTTCAGTTTAAATCAGACACAAAGTGGTTTCCTCCACCATAAGTGCCTGCAAGGATAAGAAGGTGAGGATGTGAGGTCAAGGCTCTTTTTAGGAATAACTTTGGAGCAGGTGAAAAAGTCAGGGCTGAATAGATTTGGATACCTAAATGGAATATGTTCTTAAGAAATTAATAGGAAAATTATCAAACTCTTGTCTACAGCTCAGTATATGTGTATCAGAGACATATTCCTGCTGCAAAATGCAATTGACCTCTACTGAGAAACCTACTTCCTGACTTACTACATCAATGAGAGAGGAAGCTATGCCTATACCTAAAGTGAGAAAGAAATATCTGAACAGATGGCAAAGAATTCAAAGAACAGCCACTCCTCTCCTTACCACTCAAGCTACTGGTTAGTTGGCTGATCTATAACCACCTGCCCAAGGTCATGGCACTCCAGTCCACTGGCTCTCTCTATTGTGTCTCCTGATCCAGATCCAGGTTGATTACATAAAGATATTCTGTATCTTCATTAGAGAAGTGAGTACTGTGAGTCAAACTGCCAAAAGAAAGAAACATTAGTCTGTGCAACAGCACCTATTAGAAATAATTATCTTTTAAAACACATATGGACAAAGAGGATCTTTGCCATTTAAGTGGACTGAGGAATCGGACATTTTTAGCAAAGATAGAGTGGGGAGAATACCTGACATTAACCATCCCCCAGCTGTCAAATATAGGAGCTGTTAACGACATAAATTTTGGACCCAGAGCAGATTTGAAAGAAACCTTTCTTTGACTACAGATGTCCTAGTTGCTTCCTAAACATATTTACCAAAAGAAAATATCTTGGCTCTCTAGATTCCAACTTCTGGAAATTCGGTTGAACAGTTGAGGAGCACAAGAGCTGAACTGACCTCCTCACCCACCATGAAGATAGTAAGCTCACCTTCACAGAAGACCAGTGCTTCATGTGGAACAGAGTTGCCACCCCCAACCAAAGCTTTGTGACATCATCAAGGCTCTACTTATGTCATAAAACTCCTCCTAGCCAGGTTTCTTCCCTACTAACCCCCAGAAATATCCAGCATACAGGTCCTTAAATGCTGCTCATACAGCCCCATGAAGACCCAAAATAAAAACCCCAATCTTCTTCCCAATTACTTGAGTCATATTTTCCAAGTAACTCAACCCCTTTATGTGTTTTTTTTTTCTGTAAAATAATTTTTGGTCTGAGTCAACAACTCACATGAATGTTTTTTTTTCCTATCTCCAATGTCCTCATTGGTTATTTTCTATTGATTTTTCCATTACTTCATAATAATAATTATCAAACTTTCCACTTCTCTTCCTCCTCCCACATTCTTCTTGCTCCGCAAATAAACCTCTCCACTCAAACACCAGTCGAAATACAGGGCAGGGTACTTTGAGCTGTGGGAAGTCCAATCCATCCCTTCATCCATCCAGATTTAGCAAGGTATGCATCCACAAAAAATATGATCACAAAAAGCCAGTGTATGATATGCAGACAATTGCAAGTGCCATTATCTTTAGCTTCTCCGTCTGCCCCAATTGTCAGCCACATTCACAGCTTCCAGTTTGATCCCATGTTCTTTCATTCCCAGGTCACTGGATTAGTTGAAATCCCCTTAGTTCAGGCACAGTGTCTCATAGTGTGGACCAAGCCCTTATATTCCTGACATCCTTGCTCTTTTTCTCCATCCATCTGCTCTTCCACTGGAGCTTGGAAGCTCCATCTAGGTTTCTGATTTTGACCCTGACTTGATCTCCATCATTTGCCAAACAAAAGTTCCATGGTGGTTTTCAAGATAGTCAGTCATCAGTCTGACTATGGACAAGGCACACATAGTTCCTAGGGACATGTCACAGTGCGGTCAACTTCTCCTCCCTGCTTAAGTACCTAGAGAGGGTCACCCTATGGCCTTCTGAGAACCACTCGAGAGATATCGATCTTGACATCCCCAGAATGGCCCCATAAATTGAGATATCATCAGTGTATGTGCATTAACTTGTGTGTGTTTGTGTGTGTGTATTTAAATCACAATAACAAATGGATTGTAATATTGAAGTTTCTTCTCATCTTGAGAAGAATATTTGCTACAGAAACACTCTCACAGTAATAGTGAGAGTGTAAACTATCTAAGAAAGGAGAAATAACTGGAGGAATCCCCCAGGAGTTAGGCTCAGTGTCCCAGGAATTACGCCCAAGGAAAGTCAATGAACTCAGTGATGGAAGATAAAACCCAGCCTAAATAAAACCCTAAATCATTTAGGTGGAACATGAGATACTCTTACAACAGTTACAAGAGGTCTAAAATGCCTGGACTGGAACATAAGGGGAACACAATGACTTGGAGCTGAGAGTGCATGGCAAAACTGATTGGATCTGGCAAAAATTATGTAAGCATACCAAGGAAACCACCAGTGGGACAAAACCCTAAGAAATCTGTATGACAACATATCATGTTGAACATAATGAGATTTATAGACAAAGGAAAGATCTCAATTATGTCACTGTCACACAGGTGATGATGAACCAGTTCCATCGTAGAGTGACTCCCTGCTGTGTTTAAGATAACCTGTCAATTCTGTCTAGTCAGTTACAAGGAAATTTGCATTAATTGCACAGATTAACTATCAGCATCATTTACTGCACAATCAAAGGCAAGGCAAAGAAATCATAGACATGTTGTTGAATGCTGATGATGTTATTGGGAGTTTTGATGGGTTTTTTTCTTAAAGCGAAATCATCGGTGACTCTCATGCATGAAGCAGATACTTTCTCTGTGATGTTTCCTGAATAGCCACTGAGATACCAGCCCATTGAGTTGTGGTCTCTCTCTCTTTTAAAAAGCAACTTCTACCTTCAGCTTGATCTCTTGCTTGAGCTTCCCTTCCGGCTACTAGGCTCCTTTTCTGATCCTGCAGAGGGCTTTTGTAAGGGATTGTGATCTCTAAGTTTTTCCCCTTTCAAGAACTAATCATTCTATTAATCACAATTCTAAACTGCTGTGGGAGATTGTTTGTGACTTATGCCTTCACATGTAATACAAGCGACCTGTGTGTATAGGGTCTTCTCTCTGTTCATGTAGGGAAGGCATGGCAGCAGGAGTAGATGGCTGCTCATTCTCTGTAAGGAAATCAGTAAACAGTGGGGACCAAGTACAAGGATGTCCTGAAATATTAAGTCTTGTACTTTCAAGGTCCCAAAGCCTCCAGCTAAGTTCAGGGTCACGACAATCTCCAAAACCCACCGAGCATGAAGTATTCAGAACCAGAAGCCTGTGTGTGCCATATCACGTAAATTCATCGTGAGTACACCAATCTGTTTTTTTTTTCAATTCTAAATTATTTTGTCCCATCAGAACGATCTATATTACCAATTAACCAAATTTGCTGCATCTTTGGTGTCCTAGAATTGCTTTAAATTGTTGCTGGGACAGTCTTACAAAACTTCCTGTGCTGTTATGAGACCTTAAGGGGACAGCACTTATTTCAGAAATCAAAGGCAGTTGGGTTCAATCCTATGGTTAGCTGTTAGCTAGACACTGGAAGGATGGATTTGACTAAGAAAGGGAGACAGCATACATGGAGGCAGGTAACCTTTCCTTTGCAAAATGACCAATTTTGAGGCCTTACTTCAGGCTCTTCTCTTCTCCTAATCTTGGTTTTTTTATTAGTTTAGGAGAAGAATTAAAACTCCATTTACAGTATCTGTGAACCTGAATGAGTTAAGTATGTGTGACCAACTTGATGTCTGCCTGTCTGTCAACAGGGCCAGAGTTCAGGGGCATCTGATGCATAGCACAGGGATGTCAGCCATCAATCTCTGGTCCACCTAACTCTACAGCATTAGAGTTGTCATGGTTGCTCATCTGATCTTCCTCATATGATCTCCATTCACAGAGATGTCAGAAAAATCCTCCCCTGAGAGTGCAAGTTCTTTACAAATGAAAGATTATACAACAGAAGACACATGGGAGATTTATATGGGCAAGCTGTTGAAAGGATAAAGTGACAGAAGAAGTTTATTCATTAATTAAAGAAAGAATCCGCTTCAGCTGATAGGATAGAACATAGGTAGGTGGAGTAAACAAAATAGAATGCCGGGAGGAAGAGGTAGTGAGCTCAGAGAAGCCATGCTCCCCTCTCCCCGGCAGATGCCATAGCTCTGCTCTCTGAGGCAGATGTCGATGCAGCCAGCCACCATGTCAGACATGCTGAATTTTTCCTGGTAAGTGCACCTCATTATACTACACTGATTATTAGAATTGGGTTAAAATGCTGAATCTAATGGGCCAGCAGTGTTTAAAAGAATACAGTTTTTGTGTATTTATTTCAGGCATAACCTTCATGCGGCCGTGGTGCTGGGGACACAGCCTCGCTGCTCAAATAACTACAGAATGGCTTGCAGCCTTGTGGACAACTGAATCCACTGAAAGCCTGAGAATGCTTGGGAAAGTGTAAAGCATGTTTTCTTGGTAGCAGCGATTTCTCAGTCTGCTCTGCTTGCTAGAAGAAAGCAAGGGCTCTCATCTAAAAGAGGCTTGCTGACTCAGCTTCAGCTGCAAAACCCTGCAGCCCTTAAAAGGCCCTGCCACAAAACAGTTAAATGTTGTTGATAAAAGCCAACTGAATGCTTGTATGTTTTCAGCAGTAGCAGGAAAAAAAAACTGTGTTGTTTTAAAATGCCGGCTTTCTGGGCCATCCTGCCTGGGCAAACTCTGACTGTTTGAGGAAGGACGGCCAGCTACAGAAAGAGGGCTTGAGTGTTGTCTGTTGCAGCCTCTTTGATGGCAAGGACCTTGAAACACTGTAGACTTGTGGCACTGAATGCGGCTCTGTTCGGTACCTCAGCCACAAGGTTGGAATGGCAGAAAGCTAAGGAATGGGCTACATCTGGCCAGCAAAGCCACGGCTTTAGTCCTACTGAGATTGCTTGGTAAATGAAAGACTCATGTGGTCAGAAACACAGAGAGAGAAATAGAGTAAAGAGAGATTCAAAGACAAAGAAAATTTTTAAATGATTTACAGTGTGTTAAAAATATGTGCAGGCTAAAATTTGAAGTTCTTAAAGTTAAAAAAAGGAAGAGAGTTGTTGGGTGTGGTAGTACACACCTGTAAACCCAACATATGGGAGGCAGAGGGAGATTGACCTCTGTACCTTCAAGGTGAGGTAGCACACGCCTTTAATCCCAGTGCCTTGAAGGCAGAGACAAACAGATCTTTGTGAGTTCAATGTGTAGTAGCATACACCTTTAATCCCAATGCCTGAAAGGCAGAGAGAGGCATATCTCTGAGACTTCAAGGACAGACAGGTATACAGAGTTATTCCAGGTCAAAGATACAGAGAACCTGTCTCAAAAGGCAAAAAATAAAAAGGAGAAATAAACAAAATTGAAGCGCACAAAGATGGAAAATTCACAGCGAATTTTGATATTGTATGCTATTATGCTCTTTTTGAATCATTTGAATTTTGAGGCAGTAGCAATAGCTGCTAAAAGATGTTTCTTTATAAAAGCTGCTGAAATAATCCAACATAGATATTTTGAAAATGCCTTGACTTTGAAATTTGGATCTAAGGACATGATGCTTTGGAAAGGAGTCTCTATTTTGTTTTCACAGAGGGTGATAGTCTGTGGATGCCTCTATCCTAATATGGTAGGATGAACCACGCCCTACTTAAAGGTTGCTGTGAACACCTTTAAAAAATTGCTTCGCTCAACTGCCAACTGAGATAAATCAATAATGATGCCACCATTCAGCAGGAAGCATTTTGGAGAGAAGAAACTGCACCCACGTTCCCAAATATGTCTTATAAACGTTCTTTTACATTTAAAGTGGGATGTGATATAGATATGAATATTTGCATTAGTATAGATTTTGCTTTACTGATAGAGATTTAGGTCAATTTTGTTATATGTATATGCATTTTTGATCTTCATTAAGGTATTGTGATTGTGTAGTTCATTTAAAAATATAATGTATATAGGTTATTAATGGATAATCATTAATAATAGTCAAGTTTGTAGTCATGTTAGTTAGATTTTCTAGCTACATAGATATATTTATATATATTTCAGTCAGATTGGCATTATTCATAATTCTCTAGACTACAAAATAGGCTATTTAATGTTTAAGTACCTTAGGGTTTTTCATGACAGTGAGACACTCTACTCTTGGCAGCACATATCTACTTCAGGAAGAAGATGGGCATCACAGAGGATCCTTATGGAGTTTGATAGCCATTTGGGGAAGAAACTGCTCTTGCCTGGATTGTTGCATAAACTGTACACAGAAAACACTCAGAGAGAGGACTACTGAACTTGCCTAAAGGTGAGATGATCTTTTCATGTTCCTGATTCAGGAAAGGGTCAGCAAAACATTCTTCAAGACAAGCAGATAGTGACTGCCTTTGAAATTTCCTGCTTCATGGAAATGTCTGCTGGAAACTATGGGCCTGTAGGCTGAGGATGGAAACACCAACGGTACAGAGGAACTTTGGGTGACTGTCCAGGCAGCGAGATGTCTCTGTCATTTCTAGAGTTTGAAAATGGCTTACTTTTTGTTTGCTTAGGTAATACTGTATTATTCTGGAGTCTCTGATGGAGTTGATAGTTATAGTTTTCTATTGTTATGATAAAAGATAAAATAGATATAAATATTGTAACTGTAATTCTTGCTTGATAACTGTTTTGTTATATGTAATTTTGCTTTGTTAAAGTTAAAGATTCCGTTCTTGTTTAAACAGAAATAGGAGTAATGATGGAGTATAGGTCATTGGTTAATTAAATAAAGAAACTGTTTGGCCTGAAAGGTTAGAACATAGGTGGGTGGAATAAACATAAGAGAATGCTGGGAGGAATAGGAATTGAGTTTAGAGATACCATGCACCTCTCCCATGGGCAGAAATGGTAGCTCTGCACTCTGAGGCAGATGGCGATACAGCCAGCCACCAGGTCAGACATGCTAAATCTTTCCTTCTAAGCGCACCACGTGCTGCAACATACATTATTAGACATGGGTTAAGAGGCTGAAAATAATGGGGCAGGCAGTGTTGAAATGAATAGTTTTGTGTTGTTATTTCGGAGCATGACCTACACGGCGGCCACATGGGGATGCAGCCCTGCTGCTCAAATTTCTAGAATCAAGGGGGAAATGGAAGAAGGGAAGAAAGAAGAGAGAGAGACAAGGAAGAATGGATGAATTCAATCATTCCTTGGAAAAATGAGTGAACCAATGAATGAGGAGACCTAGTAGGAAAAAATGTGCTGCATTCCCTCAGAGAGTCAGGTCAAATTAAGGATTGACAAGGTTTTCCACTAAGGAGGAGGCTTATTCCATTTTACCTTCTTTGTGCTCCAGGCCCACCCACAAGAGTGATGATGAGGACAGGGAGAAGAAGCGGAGAGGGTGTACCAGAATTCCCTGGTACAATTTCTCACCCAAATTGTAGCCAAATCACCTGACCTGGGACAGCTGATCTACATGCTGGACCTTAACTCCCAGTTTGACAACTCTAACATTTTAACCATGTTTGTGAAGATGAAGGAACCAAAAATAGCCCAGTTACAGGATGGCAGGTTCCTTCCAGGATGGGAGTCAGACATCAGTACCATACTGGTATTTGGCGGTTTGATGGGTGTGTGGGGTCTTTGCCAGACTCCACCTAGCATCATGGATTCCCTACTTTACTGATATTATGGAGTTCGGTGCATTCATCATATGTGTGCATGTCACACACTAGTGGGCATCATATGTACATGTTTATCCTGTGAGTGGGTGAGTGTGTTCATGAGTTTTATAGCCCAAGTGAAGGGGTTAAATCAGCTCCCTTTAGAGGGCGGGGTTTGCCTCAGGCGAATCCCTGCCAATAAAGGGTGCGCGGAGAGGCGGCTAGCCCCTTTTTTGTTCCTCGCTACCTGTGCTACGCTGGAACTTTGGTTCAGTAAGTTTAACAATAAACTGGTAAATATTCTTTGATATCTGCATTGCCTTTATTTTGTGCGGGAACATCTGGCGCCTGCCCCGTGGGGCTTTGCCGAGAACTGGCCCCGAATCGGAGTCTCTTGCTCCCCCGGTCACTGCGGCGGTCTCTCTGGGCGCGCGCGGAAGAAGTTGAGATTCTGAGCAGTCTCTCTGGGCGCGCGCTGAAACAGCTGAGATTCTGAGCGACTCGATTTTCCCTGCTGCTTGTTAGAGTATCAAGCAGTGAGTTTGATATCGACAGAGCCTTTTTAACAGCGCCTAAGCCTCTGTTCCGAGCCGCCCCGGCCAGATTTCCCGTGCCTGCCCGCCGGCGCGCGCGCTGCCTGTGTCTGCTGCTCCCCCTCCCACCGCCGCCAGCGCTCAGGTGACGTGACAGCGGCCTGAGAGCCCCGGCAAAAAATACTTATCAGCCTGGTGTCTGTTTCAATTTTGTTTTTGAGTCTTTTTATTTCAGATTTAGGACACGTGGATTCAACTGGACTCTTTCGCCACCACTGGCAGGAACCAGTTATTACAGGTAAGAGAACTTTTTCTTTTCTAAATAATTTCTGAGAACGTGACCGCAGCCTATTTCAATAGTTATTTTGAGTGCACCATTTGGGAGATCTTACAAGAGGTGTCTACCACACCACATATATGGATATTCCTGGGATTCTTAATTTTCCTTAGCACTATTTGGTTTGATAATAGGAAAATGATCAAATCTCTTAAGGCAGAGGTTGAACGTTTGAAAACTATTGAGAGCGACAACAATCTTCTCAAGAATCAGTTTGAAGTTCTCCAGGAAGAAAACAAATCTTTGTTTAACATGACTTGGTTAACTGAGCAAAATCTAGAAAAAGTACAGGTTGATGTTAAGGAGAAATTCATTACTATGGAAGAAGGAACAGCTGAATTAGATCGTAAGTTTCAGCAGTCCCTTTCTGATGTTAAGGAGAAATTCATTACTATGGAAGAAGGAACAGCTGAATTAGATCGTAAGTTTCAGCAGTCCCTTTCTGATGTTAAGGAGAAATTCATTACTATGGAAGAAGGAACAGCTGAATTAGATCGTAAGTTTCAGCTGTCCCTTTCTGTAGGAACTGAAACGTTAACTGAGAGAATCAAAACTGCTGAATGTGACAATCGAATTTTGTCTAAAGCTTATGACAGATTGGCGGAAAGATTGTCAATACAAGAAGGCACGGTTTATGCCATAAAAATTATGTCCAAAGATGACAAGTTATCTCTACTGGACAAATTTCATACTCTAGAATCCTCAATGAAGGCTTTAGAACATAATTCTGGGCAGGAGATTCAGACATTACAAAAAGCAATGGTGAATAGAATTGAAAAGATTGAGGAATTTCTAAATTCTGATGAAGAAGAGCAAAGGGTAGAAAGGCAAATTTTAACTACATCTGTGGATAAATCCCTCCGGGAAAATTTTCACAAAGCTCTACCTACAGCTCTACATGCCTTTCCTGTAATAACAACAGAAAAGGTGGTTGGTTCCAGAAACCCTAGGGTCATCAAGGAAGATACATGGGAGCCTGTCCGTATGAATGATCTCAAAGAAATTAAACAGGCCATCATGTCTTTTGGGATGCACTCCCCTTTTGTTAAAGAGATGCTAAAATCTTGGGCCACAACAAGCAAAGCAACCCCCTTGGACTGGCTCCAGCTGAGCTCCGCGGTCCTTGAGAGTGGACCGCAATTAAAATGGAAATGCTTATTCAGGCAAGAGGCTAGACTTTTAGAACAGCAGGAAAAGGCGAAGGGAATTGACGTTTCCCTAGATAAAATTCTAGGTGAAGGGCTCTTTTCAGACCCTCAGGAACAAGCTAATTTGGATGAAAACATACTCTCCATGTGTACTACAGCAGCCTTAAGGGCTTGGGACAGAGTACAAGACCCAGGACAGAGAATGGAATCATTTGTCACAGTTAAACAGGGTCAGAGAGAACCCTTTAGTGACTTTTTACAAAGATTAACAAAGGCTGTACAAATGGGGATACCTGACCCAGAAGCAAGACGTATAATAATTCAGTCTTTGGCTTACGAAAATGCTAATGTGGAATGCAAAAGGATCTTGAGGCCTTTAATGTTCAGATCAGCGTCCTTGGAAGAATGGGTCTTGCATACACTAGATGTTGACACATTTGACTATGGCACTGAAGCATGGGTAGAAGAAGCAATTTCCAATGGTAAAACGAGACACCAGAATACCAAATGTTTTAATTGTGGCAAAATGGGTCATATGAAAAGGAATTGTAAACAACGGGTTTTCAGAAATAATAATAATGCGTCTTCTAGAAATAACAGGAATAGAAGGAATCAGCCTTCAGGTTTATGTAGAATATGTGGGAAGGGCAGACACTGGACGAATGAATGCAGGTCTACAAGAGATAGACAAGGCAACCTGATACAGATGGGAAACATTAGAGGGGGGGCCTCTCAGGCCCCCATGGCAAACATGGTTCAGACATTCCCAGTTTCTGCAGAGAACATGCCTCGTCAGGACAATTAGAAAGCCACATGCCTACTGTTACAAGCAATAGTAATCAGAAAGATGAGTTACGTGTGTTTTGGCAAACTTCTATAAATGATCAAAGACCTAAGCTGAGAGTGTGTGTAAATGGCATTTTTATTACTGGCCTACTGGACACAGGTGCTGATGTAAGTATCATTACCCCCAGAATCTTGGCATCCATATTGGCCTCTTCAGAATGTAAATGTTCAGCTCCTGGGAATTGGAACCTTATCTCGAGTAAGGCAGAGCACGAGATGGGTTGAATGTATAGGGCCTGAGGGACAAATAGGAAAATTAAGGCCTTATGTAGCCAATATTGCAATGAATTTATGGGGTCGTGACCTATTACAACAATGGAATACTCAAATTAACATTCCTGCTACTTCTAGAGCCCATATTTCTGAAAGGAATATTAAAAGTTATTACAAAAGGACAAAACCGGCCATTAGGGCTGTGCAGGAACAAGCAATTGATGTCCCTTCAGAAATACCAACAGCCTTGCCTCTAAAATGGTTGACTGAGAAACCAATATGGACAAAGCAATGGCCTTTAGCTGAGGAAAAGCTACAGGCTTTAGAACAGCTGGTACAAGAGCAACTAGATGCTGGACATATAGAAGAATCTACCAGCCCTTGGAATTCTCCTGTATTTGTGGTTAAGAAAAAATCAGGTAAATGGAGAATGGTGACAGATCTCAGGGCCATCAACAAGGTTATTCAACCTATGGGCCCTCTGCAATCTGGAATTCCATTGCCCTCTTTATTACCAAAAGGATGGCCTCTCATAGTTATTGATTTAAAGGATTGTTTTTTCACTATACCTTTGCAAAAAAGAAGATAGAGAAAAATTTGCCTTCACAGTGCCTACTTATAACAATTCTCAACCTTCGAGGAGGTACCACTGGACCGTCCTCCCCCAGGGTATGTTAAATAGCCCCTCCCTGTGCCAATATTTTGTGAACCAACCATTGCAAATAATATGCAAGAAATTTCCCAAATCTAGTGTATACCATTACATGGATGACATATTGTTATCTGATTCAAACATAGATACCTTGAACAGACTGTTTGAAGAAATACAGATACTGTTACCTAAATGGGGATTGCAAATTGCTCCTGAAAAGATTCAGAAGGGAGATTCTGTTAATTATTTAGGTTATAGAATAGGTTTGCAAAAAATTAAGACACAGAAGGCACAAATTTGGAGAGATCGCTTACGGACTCTTAATGACTTTCAAAGACTGTTAGGAGACATTTCCAGTTTACGACCAACTATTGGGATAACACCTGATCTAATAATTCATTTGAACAAGACCTTGGATGGTGATAAAGATTTAAACAGTCCCAGAGAATTAACAGCTGAAGCAGAAAAGGAACTGACAAAATAAAGGCAATGCAGATATCAAAGAATATTTACTAGTTTATTGTTAAACTTACTGAACCAAAGTTCCAGCGTAGCACAGGTAGCGAGGAACAAAAAAGGGGCGAGCCGCCTCTCCGCGCACCCTTTATTGGCAGGGATTCGCCTGAGGCAAACCCCGCCCTCTAAAGGGAGCTGATTTAACCCCTTCATCTCCCCCTTTTGTCTAAATAAGACACAACTAAACCAAATATAACTATAACAATAATAACAAATGATAAATATAACAAACAATATTGAGAGCAAAAGTTTTGCTAAAGAGTAACTACAATTAAATAATCTTCAACTCCATCAAAGATCTGAGAAGGGAGTAAATATTACTTAACAAAAAAGAGATATCCAAAATGTGCAACAAATGACAGAGACAACTGACTGCCTGGGCAATCACCCAAAATCTCGTTTGAAATGTTGAGTCAACCAACTTTGGCTAAGGCCTAACATAACTGACATACCATTCTCAAATGCAAGGAACTTTCTTAGGATTATCCTACCCTGTCTTGGCAAGATAAGACAATCCTGTTTATATCTTAGTCAGTAGTTGAGGTATGGGTTTTTCTTAACCCAAAGGCCAGTTCTGCCAGGAAGACAAGCTCCCAGTGGAGTGTCTTTGGTGCTCAACGTTCTCTCAGGAGTAGAGTGGTGTTGCCAGGAGTAAATTGTGTCTCGATGGCACAGAATTCTAGGTTAGGTTAAAGGCCATTTTCTACAGCTCTTCAAAGAGGCTGAAGATTATACTATCTATACTGAAAATAATCTCTATGTATCTAAAAGACCTGATTAACCTAAAAATAATATGACAAACATGTAATTCTCAATACCTATCTAATTTGAAAACTAAGGGAATAAACAATTGTGCAATGTATGAAGACAATGATCTTCACCTGTAAACAATGTCATTACTTATCAAATGTAAACAATGTTATTACATAAATAGTACCAGAGGTAGAAATGTACATTGTGATATGATAGATGTATCCATACAATATAAGCATACTCTTATACCAA
Source organism: Microtus pennsylvanicus (assembly GCF_037038515.1). Taxonomy (NCBI): domain Eukaryota; kingdom Metazoa; phylum Chordata; class Mammalia; order Rodentia; family Cricetidae; genus Microtus; species Microtus pennsylvanicus. The sequence goes on from NC_134602.1 coordinate 16,763,500, forward strand.
AATAGAGGTAGGAACACTCACATTCAATATTCAATATATCAATATACAAGAAACAGTACCAACATAATTTTCTAAAAACAGTAAGTCACAAATACCAATCATCCCATCAACCCAGTTAATCCCCCCTTTTTTTATCCCTAATTACATACAATATCTCCCCATCCCCTCACTCCTAAACCAACCACTAAAAGATGTCCCTAACCCTGTGGGCAAACTCTGTTGGGAGAGGGGACGTCGTCCTCTTAGATTGCTTCTAGCTGACATGGGGGCGACGTTCTTCTTAGGGGCCCCTGTGAAAGCAAACGATGGTAAAATTCCCAAATTAACCTTTGACTTAAGAAAATTATAACTAGTCTCTGTGTGTTTCGAGAAGGTCCGGCCAGAGCGTTGTCAAAAATGTGCATCATATGAAATTGTCTCTTGCAGTTGGTACCAAAAAACAGGTCTAAAATTAGTGCTTAAAAAAAAAATTCATGACGTCATAAAAACCAGATTGAGTTGATGTTGTGGGGCCCCATCTTCATCCTGGAAACTTCAAAAATTACTGTAGGAAAATATGTTGCTTGTTATGGGAAATTTAAACATTAACAACAAGGACTTATACTGACATATAAAGAAAGACACAGATGTGAGGGAAGGCAAAGAAAGTTTATCAAGTATAAAATTATTCTTATTCTGTCCCATTTCATGGCTCCTGACCTGAGACAGAAACTTTGAAATACCTCTTATCAACAGGCTTGGAATTGAAGAAGGACTGAGCCATAGTCCAACTCCAAAACCAGCTCTACACATTTATAAAGAAGTGTTCAATAAAACATATAATTATATATATATATATATATATATATATATATATATATATATATATGAAATCAATACTTACGATATGTATAGAATTTTATTGTTGATGTTTAATGGGTCGTAACTATTTTCCATCCATCAGTAATTAAATATTCAGGGTCCCTCAAATTCTTTGGAGATGAATATTTTCCTGTGGAGATACGAAAAGAACCCTGCCCCCATCCTATTAGTAATCCTTACCATCTGTACGTCGGTCATCCTTGTGAATGAATTGTTATTTATCTTTTCCAAGTGACTTCCCTTCCTCAAACCGAACCTTTATTAATTTTGACAGTATCCATAATTTTTCCTCACCTGTGGAGATAAGAGCAAAACCCCTTCCCCAACGCAGCACATCTCCTGGCTTCCATTGTGAGGTCAGTACATCCTTGAAATAAACTGGTTGATTTAGTTCAGCAGACTTTTCCATTATCCAATGTCTTTCTGCAGCCATCGTTCCCTTCTCGTTAGCGTTGAGAAAATTCAAGGTTAACAAAGCATTATGTAACCTATTTCTAGGGGTGTTTTCCACTCCTTTCTGTTTGTTCAACATATCCTTTATAGTTCGATTTGATCTTTCTATGACTGCTTGACCTGTAGGATTGTATGGTATACCTATAACATGCTTGATATTGTAATGATCAAAAAACCGTTTCATCTTCCTAGAGACATAAGCAGGACCATTATCTGTCTTTATTTGTGTAGGTATACCCAGGATAGCCATGACTTCTAATAAATGAGTGATTACTGAATCAGCTTTTTCTGAACTTAAAGCAGTTGCCCACTGAAAGCCTGAATAAGTGTCGATGGTGTGATGAACATACTTCAATTTGCCAAATTCTGCAAAGTGGAACACATCCATCTGCCAGATTTCATTTCTATGAGTGCCCTTTGGATTAACTCCTGCTGGCAGTGGCGTTTGGTTATAGAAAGAGCAGGTAGGGCATTTCTTCACAATCTCCTTAGCTTGTTGCCATGTAATAGAAAACTCTCTCTTCAAAACTTTGCTATTAACATGATGTTTTTTATGAAATTCAGAGGCTTGAAGCACACTACCAATCAATAATTGATCAATTTCTGCATTACCTTGTGCTGGAGGACCTGGCAGACCCGTATGGGATCGGATGTGTGTTATGTACATAGGGCAGAGCCGGTTCCTTACAGGATGGGGGTCAGACATCAGTACCATACTGGTGTTTGGCGGTTTGATGGGTGTGTGGGGTCTTTGCCAGACTCCACCTAGCATCATGGATTCCCTACTTTACTGATATTATGGAGTTCGGTGCATTCATCATATGTGTGCATGTCACACACTAGTGGGCATTATATGTACATGATTATCCTGTGTGAGGGTGAGTGTGTTCATGAGTTTTATAGCCCAAGTACTACAGAACATGATCAATGAAAGGGAACACTGTTTTCCAGATATGGCAGGGCAATTATTTAAATGAACTGACAAGGGTTGGATGGCATGGATAAGACCTATGAGAGTTCAAGGCATACCGAATCCAGGCATGACAAAGTAGGTGGCAGACAGAATTCTGGCAAAACTAAGTAGGTAGCTTGATGTCCAACTTACTGGAGAAGAGCAACTGAGCGGAGACACTTTTCACTAAGCAACATGCTCTAGTGGAGATCAAACATCCTTTGACTTACAGCCAGTACGAATTAAACCATTCATCAAATGAAACCTAATTTTCTCTGATTTTGAGTATACATTTGTGTCCCTTCCTGATTAATCTACTCTTTATCCTCTTAAGTCCCAATACCTCACGCTGATATCGGTCACATCTTTCCATTTGACATGGTTTTCCCTCAAGCTTTGTACCGCCCCGAGATCATACAACTTTTTGTCCCCTCTTCACTGCTTCCTTAACAGCCATCTAGTCCTTTACCACACCACGCATCCCCAGTCCTTTACTCTCCAAGGGGAAAAGACCATAAATCCTGCTTTGTTTTGAGGCATGTATTTCTGTGATGCCCCATCCACCAAACACAATCCATCATTGACCAAATAACACAACATGTTAACAAATTTTTATTCTTTGAGAAAGAATAATCCATTGGAAAAGATACCAGGATTCATAGAAGACCTGAGGTATCTCTGAAAAAAACACGTTCCCAAAGAGAGAATTAAGTCTGCCCCTCAAAATTTGAGAATTTCACTTTAACAGATCTTCACCAAATCATAAACATAGATATGGAAGTCATTATCAAACTTGATGAAATACACAGAAGATTTGTTGGGAACTTGGCAAATAATTTTACCTATCTCTTGGGTTCCATCTTTTTTGTTGTACTGCACTCTTTTGCCCTGCAAGGAATCCCTGCCTAATTCCAAAGTCACCTCTACTGGAGGACATTCAGGCGTGATGTGGAGGTTGCCTCCAATGGAATCATCATGATGGTAGTAAAGGTACAGGACCGGATCATTCTCGTTGACAATGTAGAAACAGGTCGTTATGGTCTGCACCTCATCTGGGACCACGCCACTCCACTCTTCCTTAGAGCCTGGCATGATGTGGACGTTGCCTTCCAGGTAGTCATCCAGGAGGTGGTAAATGTACAAGACCGGATCTTTCTTGTAGGTAATATAAAACCAGGTCTTCATGATTGGCACCTCTTCTAGGACCATCCCGTTCCAGTCATTCTTAGAGCCATTTGTGCCCATGAATCAATGTTTCACTGCTCTGCCAACTATGGTGTTTGAGAGATGAGTGTCTGTCACCTGAGGAAATGGCACATTGTTAGGCAGGATCTTCAGGTTTAAAATCCTTTCATCACTATGAAGCTCCAAGCCATAGACACAATCAATCCCATCATATTTCAACAAATAGAGAGAGGGATATGTTGGCAGTTGATCTAGAATGATGGCTTTCCAATGGGTGACTGGTTCATTGGCTTCCTTCCAGCCATGAGAAATTCTGCGGCCAACAATATTCTCCAGGGCCTCAAAAGGCTTACTAAGTTTTTGCTTCTGGAGCGATGGCCCATTCTTCTTCTGGAGATGTGGCATGCCTCTCATACTAAGAGGCATCTTCATCATGGCGGGAGACTTTCTGAGATAGGCCACAGCACTCCTGTTCCACTGTCTCTTGGCTCTGTTTCTGTGCTTGGGCTTCATAGCTGCCAATCTCTGCATAGGAAGAACTCTTCAGTTTAAATGAGACACAAAGTGGTTTCCTCCACCATAAGTGCCTGCAAGGATAAGAAGGTGAGCATGTGAGGTCAAGGCTCTTTTTAGGAATAACTTTGGAGCAGGTGAAAAAGGCAGGGCTGAATAGATTTGGATACCTAAATGGAATATGTTCTTAAGAAATTAATAGGAAAATTATCAAACTGTTGTCTACAGCTCAGTATCAGAGACATATTCCTGCTGCAAAATGCAATTGACCTCTACTGAGAAACCTACTTCCTGACTTACTATATCAATGAGAGAGGAAGCTATGCCTATACCTAAAGTGAGAAAGAAATATCTGAACAGATGGCAAAGAATTCAAAGAACAGCCACTCCTCCCCTTACCACTCAAGCTACTGGTTAGTTGGCTGATCTATAACCACCAGCCCAAGGTCATGGCACTCCAGTCCACTGGCTCTCTCTATTGTGTCTCCTGATCCAGATCCAGGTTGATTACATAAAGATATTCTGTATCTTCATTAGAGAAGTGAGTACTGTGAGTCAAACTGCCAAAAGAAAGAAACATTAATCTGTGCAACAGCACCTATTAGAAATAACTATCTTTTAAAACACATATGGACAAAGAGGATCTTTGCCATTTAAGTGGACTGAGGAATTGGACATTTTTAGCAAAGATAGAGTGGGGAGAATACCTGACATTAACCGTCCCCCAGCTATCAAATATAGGAGCTGTTAACGACATAAATTTTGGACCCAGAGCAGATTTGAAAGAAACCTTTCTTTGACTACAGAGGTCCTAGTTGCTTCCTAAACATATTTACCAAAAGAAAATATCTTGGCTCTCTAGATTCCAACTTCTGGAAATTCGGTTGCACAGTTGTGGAGCCCAAGAGCTGAACTGACCTCCTCAGCCACCGTGAAGATAGTAAGCCCACCTTCACAAAAGACTAGTGCTTCATGTGGAACAGAGTTGCCACGCCCAACCAAAGCTTTGTGACATCATCAAGGCTCTACTTATGTCATAAAACTCCTCCTAGCCAGGTTTCTTCCCTAGTAACCCCCAGAAATATCCAGCACACAGGTCCTAAAATGCTGCTCATACAGCCCCATGAAGACCCAAAATAAAAACCCCAATCTTCTTCCCAATTACTTGAGTCATAATTTCCAAGCAACTCAACCCCTTTATGTGTTTTTTTTTTTTTCTGTAAAATAATTTTTGGTCTGAGTCAACAACTCACATGAATGTTTTTTTTCCTAGCTCCAATGTCCTCATTGGTTATTTTCTATTGATATTTCCATTACTTCATAATAATAATTATCAAACTTTCCACTTCTCTTCCTCCTCCCACATTCTTCTTGCTCCGCAAATAAACCTCTCCACTCAAACACCAGTCCAAATAGAGGGCAGGGTACTTTGAGCTGTGGGAAGTCCAAGCCCACCCTTCATCCATCCAGATTTAGCAAGGTATGCATCCACAAAAAATATGATCACAAAAAGCCAGTGTATGATATGCAGACAATTGCAAGTGCCATTATCTTTGGCTTCTCCGTCTGCCCCAATTGTCAGCCACATTCAGAGCTTCCAGTTTGATCCCATGTTCTTTCATTCCCAGGTCACTGGATTAGTTGAAATCCCCTTAGTTCAGGCACAGTGTCTCATAGTGTGGACCAAGCCCTTATATTCCGGACATCCTTGCTCTTTTTCTCCATCCATCTGCTCTTCCACTGGAGCTTGGAAGCTCCATCTAGTTTTCTGATTTTGACCCTGACTTGATCTCCATCATTTGCCAAACAAAAGTTCCATGGTGGTTTTCAAGATAGTCAGTCATCAGTCTGACTATGGGACAAGGCACAGATAGTTCCTAGGGACATGTCACAGTGCGGACAATTTCTCCTCCCTGTTTAAGTACCTAGAGAGGGTCACCCTATGGCCTTCTGAGAACCACTCGAGAGATATCGATCTTGACATCCAGAGAATGGCCCCATAAATTGAGATATCATCAGTGTATGTGAATTAACTTGTGTGTGTTTGTGTGTGTGTATTTAAATCACAATAACTAATGGATAGTAATATTGAAGTTTCTTCTCATCTTGAGAAGAATATTTGCTACAGAAACACTCTCACAGTAATAGTGAGAGTGTAAACTGTCTCATCAAGGAGAAATAACTGGAGGAATCCCCCAGGAGTTAGGCTCAGTGTCCCAGGAATTACGCCCAAGGAAAGTCAATGAACTCAGTGATGGAAGATAAAACCCAGCCTAAATAAAACCCTAAATCATTTAGGTGGAACATGAGATATTCTTACAACAGTTACAAGAGGTCTAAAATGCCTGGACTGGAACATAAGGGGAACACAATGACGTGGAGCTGAGAGTGCATGGCAAAACTGATTGGATCTGGCAAAAATTATGTAAGCATACCAAGGAAACCACCAGTGGGACAAAACCCTAAGAAATCTGTATGACAACATATCATGTTGAACATAATGAGATTTATAGACAAAGGAAAGATCTTAATTATGTCACTGTCACACAGGTGATGATGAACCAGTTCCATCATAAGGTGACTCCTTGCTGTGTTTAAGATAACCTGTCAATTCTGTCTAGTCAGTTACAAGAAAATTTGCATTAATTGCACAGATTAACTATCAGCATCATTTACTGCACAATCAAAGGCAAGGCAAAGAAATCATAGACATGTTGTTGAATGCTGATGATGTTATTGGGAGTTTTGATGGTTTTTTTTCTTAAAGGGAAATCATCGGTGACTCTCATGCATGAAGCAGATCCTTTCACTGTGATGTTTCCTGAATAGCCACTGAGATACCAGCCCATTGAGTTGTGGTCTCTCTCTCTTTTAAAAAGCAACTTCTACCTTCAGCTTGATCTCTTGCTTGAGCTTCCCTTCCGGCTACTAGGCTCCTTTTCTGATCCTGCAGAGGGCTTTTGTAAGGGATTGTGATCTCTAAGTTTTTCCCCTTTCAAGAACTAATCATTCTATTAATCACAATTCTAAACTGCTGTGGGAGTTTGTTTGTGACTTATGCTTTCATATGTGATACAAGCGACCTGTGTGTATAGGGTCTTCTCTCTGTTCATGTGGGGAAGGCATGGCAGCAGGAGTAGATGGCTGCTCATTCTCTGTAAGGAAATCAGTAAACAGTGGGCACCAAGTACAAGGATGTCCTGAAATATTAAGTCTTGTCCTTTCAAGGCCCCAAAGCCTCCAGCTAGGTTCAGGGTCACGACAATCTCCAAAACCCAACGAGCATGAAGTATTCAGAACCAGAAGCCTGTGTGTGCCATATCACATAAATTCATCGTGAGTACACCAATCTGTTTTTTTTTTTAATTCTAAATTATTTTGTCCCATCAGAACGATCTATATTACCAATTAACCAAATTTGCTGCATCTTTGGTGTCCTAGAATTGCTTTAAATTGTTGCTAGGACAGTCTTACAAACCTTCCTGTGCTGTTATGAGACCTTAAGGGGACAGCACTTATTTCAGAAATCAAAGGCAGGTGGGTTCAATCCTATGGTTAGCTGTTAGCTAAACACTGGAAGGATGGATTTGACTAAGAAAGGGAGACAGCATACATGGAGGCAGGTAACCTTTCCTTTGCAAAATGACCCATTTTGAGGCCTTACTTCAGGCTCGTCTCTTCTTCTAATCTTGGTTTTTTTTATTAGTTTAGGAGAAGAATTAAAACTCCATTTACAGTATCTGTGAACTCGAGTTAAGTATGTGTGACCAACTTGATGTCTGCCTGTCTGTCAACAGGGCCAGAGTTCAGGGGCATCTGATGCATAGCACAGGAATATCAGCCATCAATCTCTGGTCCACCTAACTCTACAGCATTAGAGTGGTCATGGTTGCTCATCTGATCTTCCTCATATGATCTCCATCCACAGAGATGTCAGAAAAATCCTCCTTTGAGAGTGCAAGTTCTTTACAAATGAAAGATTATACAACAGAAGACACATGGGAGATTTCTATGGGCCAGCTGTTGAAAGGATAAAGTGACAGAAGAAGTTTATTGATTAATTAAAGAAAGAATCCGCTTCAGCTGATAGGTTAGAACATAGGTAGGTGGAGTAAACAAAATAGAATGCCGGGAGGAAGAGGGAGTGAGCTCAGAGAAGCCATGCTCCCCTCTCCCCGGCAGATGTCATAGCTCTGCTCTCTGAGGCAGATGTCGATGCAGCCAGCCACCATGTCAGACATGCTGAATTTTTCCTGGTAAGTGCACCTCGTTATACTACACTGATTATTAGAAATGCGTTAAAATGCTGAATCTAATGGGCCAGCAGTGTTTAAAAGAATACAGTTTTTGTGTATTTATTTCAGGCATAACCTTCATGCGGCCGTGGTGCTGGGGACACAGCCTCGCTGCTCAAATAACTACAGAATGGCTTGCAGCCTTTTGGACAACTGAATCCACTGAAAGCCTGAGAATGCTTGGGAAAGTGTAAAGCATGTTTTCTTGGTAGCAGCGATTTCTCGGTCTGCTCTGCTTGCTAGAAGAAAGCAAGGGCTCTCATCTAAAAGAGGCTTGCTGACTCAGCTTCAGCTGCAAAACCCTGCAGCCCTTAAGAGGTCCTGCCACAAAACATTTAAATGGTGTTGATAAAAGCCAACTGAATGCTTGTATGTTTTCAGCAGTAGCAGGAAAAAAAACTGTGTTGTTTTAAAATGCCGGCTTTCTGGGCCACCCTGCCTGGGCAAACTCTGACTGTTTGAGGAAGGAGGGCCAGCTACAGAAAGAGGGCTTGAGTGTTGTCTGTTGCAGCCTCTTTGATGGCAAGGACCTTGAAACACTGTAGACTTGTGGCACTGAATGCGGCTCTGTTCGGTACCTCAGCCACAAGGTTGGAATGGCAGAAAGCTAAGGAATGGGCTACATCTGGCCAGCAAAGCCACGGCTTTAGTCCTACTGAGATTGCTTGGTAAATGAAAGACTCATGTGGTCAGAAAAACAGAGAGAGACATAAAGTAAACAAGGATTCAAAGACAAAGAAAATTTTTAAATGATTTACAGTGTGTTAAAAATATGTGCAGGGTAAAATTTGAAGTTCTTAAAGTTAAAAAAAGGAAGAGAGTTGTTGGGTGTGGTAGTACACACCTGTAAACCCAACACATGGGAGGCAGAGGGAGATTGACCTCTGTACCTTCAAGGTGAGGTAGCACACGGCTTTAATCCCAGTGCCTTGAAGGCAGAGACAAACAGATCTTTGCGAGTTCAATGTGTAGTAGCATACACCTTTAATCCCAATGCCTGAAAGGCAGAGAGAGGCAGATCTCTGAGACTTCAAGGACAGACAGGTATACAGAGTTATTCCAGGTCAAAGATACAGAGAACCTGTCTCAAAAGGCAAAAAATAAAAAGGAAAAATAAACAAAATAGAGGTTAAATTGAAGCGCACAAAGATGGAAAATTCACAGCGAATTTTGATATTGTATGCTATTATGCTCGTTTAGAATCATTTGAATTTTGAGGCAGTAGCAATAGCTGCTAAAAGATATTTCTTTATAAAAGCTGCTGAAATAATCCAACATAGATATTTTGAAAATGCCTTGACTTTGAAATTTGGATCTAAGGACATGATGCTTTGGAAAGGAGTTTCTATTTTGTTTTCACAGAGGGTGATAGTCTGTGGATGCCTCTATCCTAATATGGTAGGATGGACCACGCCCTACTTAAAGGTTGCTGTGAACACCTTTAAAAAATTGCTTCGCTCAACTGCCAACTGAGATCAATCAATAATGATGCCACCATTCAGCAGGAAGCATTTTGGAGAGAAGAAACTGCACCCACGTTCCCAAATATGGCTTATTAACGTTCTTTTACATTTAAAGTGGGATGTGATATAGATATGAATATTTGCATTCGTATAGATTTTGCTTTACTGATAGAGATTTTAGGTCAATTGTGTTATATGTATATGCATTTTTGATCTTCATTAAGGTATTGTGATTGTGTAGTTCATTTAAAAATATAATGTATATAGGTTATTAATGGATAATCATTCATAATAGTCAAGTTTGTAGTCATGTTAGTTAGATTTTCTAGCTACATAGATATATATATTTCAGTTAGATAGGCATTATTCATATCTCTCTAGACTACAAAATAGGCTATTTAATGTTTTAGTACCTTAGGGTTTTTCATGACAGTGAGACACTCTACTCTTGGCAGCACATATCTACTTCAGGAAGAAGATGGGCATCATAGAGGATCCTTATGGAGTTTGATAGCCATTTGGGGAAGAAACTGCTCTTGCCTGGATTGTTGCATAAACTGTACACAGAAAACACTCAGAGAGAGGACTACTGAACTTGCCTAAAGGTGAGATGATCTTTTCGTGTTCCTGATTCAGGAAAGGGTCAGCAAAACATTCTTCAAGACAAGCAGATAGAGACTGCCTTTGAAATTTCCTGCTTCATGGAAATGTCTGCTGGAAACTATGGGCCTGTAGGCTGAGGATGGAAATCCCAACGGTACAGAGGAACTTTGGGTGACTGTCCAGGCAGCGAGATGCCTCTGTCATTTCTAGAGTTTGAAAATGGCTTACTTTTTGTTTGCTTAGGTAATACTGTATTATTCTGGAGTCTCTGATGGAGTTGAAGAATAGATAGATAGTTATAGTTTTCCATTGTTATGATAAAAGATAAAATAGATATAAATATTGTAACTGTAATTCTTGCTTGATAACTGTTTTGTTATATGTAATTTTGCTATGTTAAAGATAAAGATTCCGTTCTTGTTTAAACAGAAAAAGGAGTAATGATGGAGTATAGGTCATTGGTTAATTAAATAAAGAAACTGTTTGGCCTGAAAGGTTGGAACATAGGTGGGTGGAATAAACATAAGAGAATGCTGGGAGGAATAGGAATTGAGCTTAGAGATGCCATGCACCTCTGCCATGGGCAGAAATGGTAGCTCTGCACTCTGAGGCAGATGGCGATACAGCCAGCCACCAGGTCAGACATGCTAAATCTTTCCTTCTAAGCGCACCTCGTGCTGCAACATACATTATTAGACATGGGTTAAGAAGCTGAAAATAATGGGGCAGGCAGTGTTGAAATGAATAGTTTTGTGTTGTTATTTCGGAGCATAACCTTACAAGGGGGCCCCATGGGGATGCAGCCCTGCTGCTCAAATTTCTACAATCAAGGGGGAAATGGAAGAAGGGAAGGAAGAAGAGAGAGAGACAAGGAAGAATGGATGAATTCAATCATTCCTTGGAAAAATGAGTGAACCAATGAATGAGGAGACCTAGTAGGAAAAAATGTGCTGCATTCCCTCAGAGAGTCAGGTCAAATTAAGGATTGACAAGGTTTTCCACTAAGGAGGAGGCTTATTCCATTTTACCTTCTTTGTGCTCCAGGCCCACCCACAAGAGTGATGATGAGGACAGGGAGAAGAAGAGGAGAGGGTGTACCAGAATTCCCTGGTACAATTTCTCACCCAAATTGTAGCCAAATCACCTGACCTGGGACAGCTGATCTACATGCTGGACCCTAACTCCCAGTTTGACAACTCTCACATTTTAACCAAGTTTGTGAAGATGACGGAACCAAAAATAGCCCAGTTACAAGATGGCAGGTTCCTTACAGGATGGGAGTCAGATATCAGTACCATACTGGTATTTGGCGGTTTGATGGGTGTGTGGGGTCTTTGCCAGACTCCACCTAGCATCATGGATTCCCTACTTTACTGATATTATGGAGTTCGGTGCATTCATCATATGTGTGCATGTCACACACTAGTGGGCATCATATGTACATGTTTATCCTGTGTGTGGGTGAGTGTGTTTTATAGCCCAAGTACTACAGAACATGATCAATGAAAGGGAACACTGTTTTCCAGATATGGCAGGGCAATTATTTAAATGAACTGACAAGGGTTGGATGGCATGGATAAGACCTATGAGAGTTCAAGGCATACCGAATCCAGGCATGACAAAGTAGGTGGCAGACAGAATTCTGGCAAAACTAAGTAGGTAGCTTGATGTCCAACTTACTGGAGAAGAGCAACTGAGCGGAGACACTTTTCACTAAGCAACATGCTCTAGTGGAGATCAAACATCCTTTGACTTACAGCCAGTACGAATTAAACCATTCATCAAATGAAACCTAATTATCTCTGATTTTGAGTATACATTTGTGTCCCTTCCTGATTAATCTACTCTTTATCCTCTTAAGTCCCAATACCTCACGCTGATATCGGTCACATCTTTCCATTTGACATGGTTTTCCCTCAAGCTTCGTACTGCCCCGAGATCATACAACTTTTTGTCCCCTCTCCACTGCTTCCTTGACAGCCATCTTGTCCTTTACCACACCACGCATCCTCAGTCCTTTACTCTCCAAGGGGAAAAGACCATAAATCCTGCTTTGTTTTGAGGCATGTATTTCTGTGATGCCCCATCCACAAACACAATCCATCATTGACCAAATAATACAACATGTTAACAAATTTTTATTCTTTGAGAAAGAATAATCCATTGGAAAAAATACCAGGATTCATAGAAGACCTGAGGTATCTCTGAAAAAAACACATTCCCAAAGAGAGAATTAAGTCTGCCCCTCAAAATTTGAGAATTTCACTTTAACAGATCTTCACCAAATCATACACATAGATATGGAAGTCATTATCAAACTTGATGAAATACACAGAAGGTTTGTTGGGAACTTGGCAAATAATTTTACCTATCTCTTGGGTTCCATCTTTTTTGTTGTACTGCACTCTTTTGCCCTCCAAGGAATCCCTGCCTAATTCCAAAGTCACCTCTACTGGAGGACATTCAGGCGTGATGTGGAGGTTGCCTTCAATGGAATCATCATGATGGTGGTAAAGGTACAGGACCGGATCATTCTCGTTGACCATGTAGAGACAGGTCGTTATGGCCTGCACCTCATCTGGGACCACGCCACTCCACTCTTCCTTAGAGCCTGGCATGATGTGGAAGTTGCCTTCCAGGTAGTCATCCAGGAGGTGGTAAATGTACAAGACCGGATCTTTCTTGTAGGTAATATAAAACCAGGTCTTCATGATTGGCACCTCTTCTAGGACCATCCCGTTCCAGTCATTCTTAGAGCCATTTGTGCCCATGAATGTATGTTTCACTGCTCTGCCAACTATGGTGTTTGAGAGATGAGTGTCTGTCACCTGAGGAAATGGCACATTATTAGGCAGGATCTTCAGGTTTAAAATCCTTTCATCACTATGAAGCTCCACGCCATAGACACAATCAATCCCATCATATTTCAACAAATAGAGAGAGGGATATGTTGGCAGTTGATCTAGAATGATGGCTTTCCAATGGTGACTGGTTCATTGGCTTCCTTCCAGCCATGAGAAATTCTGCGGCCAACAATATTCTCCAGGGCCTCAAAAGGCTTACTAAGTTTTTGCTTCTGGAGCGATGGCCCATTCTTCTTCTGGAGATGTGGCATGCAACTCATACTAAGAGGCATCTTCTTCATGGCGGGAGACTTTCTGAGATAGGCCACAGCACTCCTGTTCCACTGTCTCTTGGCTCTGTTTCTGTGCTTGGGCTTCATAGCTGCCAATCTCTGCATAGGAAGAACTCTTCAGTTTAAATCAGACACAAAGTGGTTTCCTCCACCATAAGTGCCTGCAAGGATAAGAAGGTGAGGATGTGAGGTCAAGGCTCTTTTTAGGAATAACTTTGGAGCAGGTGAAAAAGGCAGGGCTGAATAGATTTGGATACCTAAATGGAATATGTTCTTAAGAAATTAATAGGAAAAGTATCAAACTCTTGTCTACAGCTCAGTATATGTGTATCAGAGACATATTCCTGCTGCAAAATGCAATTGACCTCTACTGAGAAACCTACTTCCTGACTTACTATATCAATGAGAGACGAAGCTATGCCTATACCTAAAGTGAGAAAGAAATATCTGAACAGATGGCAAAGAATTCAAAGAACAGCCACTCCTCTCCTTACCACTCAAGCTACGGGTTAGTTGGCTGATCTATAACCACCTGCCCAAGGTCATGGCACTCCAGTCCACTGGCTCTCTCTATTGTGTCTCCTGATCCAGATCCAGGTTGATTACATAAAGATATTCTGTATCTTCATTAGAGAAGTGAGTACTGTGAGTCAAACTGCCAAAAGAAAGAAACATTAATCTGTGCAACAGCACCTATTAGAAATAATTATCTTTTAAAACACATATGGAAAAAGAGGATCTTTGCCATTTCAGTGGACTGAGGAATTGGACATTTTTAGCAAAGATAGAGTGGGGAGAATACCTGACATTAACCGTCCCCCAGCTATCAAATATAGGAGCTGTTAACGACATAAATTTTGGACCCAGAGCAGATTTGAAAGAAACCTTTCTTTGACTACAGAGGTCCTAGTTGCTTCCTAAACATATTTACCAAAAGAAAATATCTTGGCTCTCTAGATTCCAACTTCTGGAAATTCGGTTGAACAGTTGTGGAGCCCAAGAGCTGAACTGACCTCCTCAGCCACCGTGAAGATAGTAAGCCCACCTTCACAGAAGACTAGTGCTTCATGTGCAACAGAGTTGCCACCCCCAACCAAAGCTTTGTGACATCATCAAGGCTCTACTTATGTCATAAAACTCCTCCTAGCCAGGTTTCTTCCCTACTAACCCCCAGAAATATCCAGCATACAGGTCCTAAAATGCTGCTCATACAGCCCCATGAAGACCCAAAATAAAAACCCCAATCTTCTTCCCAATTACTTGAGTCATATTTTCCAAGTAACTCAACCTTTTTATGTGTGTGTTTTTTTTTTCTGTATAATAATTTTTGGTCTGAGTCAACAACTCACATGAATGTTTTTTAATCCTAACTCCAATGTCCTCATTGGTTATTTTCTATTGATTTTTCCATTACTTCATAATAATAATTATCAAACTTTCCACTTCTCTTCCTCCTCCCACATTCTTCTTGCTCCGCAAATAAACCTCTCCACTCAAATACCAGTCCAAATAGAGGGCAGGGTACTTTGAGCTGTGGGAAGTCCAAGCCCACCCTTCATCCATCCTGATTTAGCAAGGTATGCATCCACAAAAAATATGATCACAAAAAGCCAGTGTATGATATGCAGACAAGTGACAGTGCCATTATCTTTGGCTTCTCCGTCTGCCCCAATTGTCAGCCACATTCAGAGCTTCCAGTTTGATCCCATGTTCTTTCATTCCCAGGTCACTGGATTAGTTGAAATCCCCTTAGTTCAGGCACAGTGTCTCATAGTGTGGACCAAGCCCTTATATTCCTGACATCCTTGCTCTTTTTCTCCATCCATCTGCTCTTCCACTGGAGCTTGGAAGCTCCATCTAGTTTTCTGATTTTGACCCTGACTTGATCTCCATCATTTGCCAAACAAAAGTTCCATGGTGGTTTTCAAGATAGTCAGTCATCAGTCTGACTAAGGGACAAGGCACACATAGTTCCTAGGGACATGTCACAGTGCGGTCAAATTCTCCTCCCTGCTTAAGTACCTAGAGAGGGTCACCCTATGGCCTTCTGAGAACCACTCGAGAGATATCGATCTTGACATCCCCAGAATGGCCCCATAAATTAAGATATCATCAGTGTATGTGAATTAACTTGTGTGTGTTTGTGTATGTGTATTTTAATCACAATAACAAATGGATTGTAATATTGAAGTTTCTTCTCATCTTGAGAAGAATATTTGCTACAGAAACACTCCCACAGTAATAGTGAGAGTGTAAACTGTCTCATCAAGGAGAAATAACTGGAGGAATCCCCCAGGAGTTAGGCTCAGTGTCCCAGGAATTACGCCCAAGGAAAGTCAATGAACTCAGTGATGGAAGATAAAACCCAGCCTAAATAAAACCCTAAATCATTTAGGTGGAACATGAGATACTCTTACAACAGTTACAAGAGGTCTAAAATGCCTGGACTGGAACATAAGGGGAACACAAGGACGTGGAGCTGAGAGTGCATGGCAAAACTGATTGGATCTGGCAAAAATTATGTAAGCATACAAAGGAAACCACCAATGGGACAAAACCCTAACAAATCTGTATGACAACATATCATGTTGAACATAATGAGATTTATAGACAAAGGAAAGATCTTAATTATGTCACTGTCACACAGGTGATGATGAACCAGTTCCATCGTAGAGTGACTCCCTGCTGTGTTTAAGATAACCTGTCAATTCTGTCTAGTCAGTTACAAGGAAATTTGCATTAAGTGCACAGATTAACTATCAGCATCATTTAATGCACAATCAAAGGCGAGGCAAAGAAATCATAGACATGTTGTTGAATGCTGATGATGTTATTGGGAGTTTTGATGGGTTTTTTTCTTAAAGGGAAATCATCGGTGACTCTCATGCATGAAGCAGATCCTTTCTCTGTGATGTTTCCTGAATAGCCACTGAGATACCAGCCCATTGAGTTGTGGTCTCTCTCTCTTTTAAAAAGCAACTTCTACCTTCAGCTTGATCTCTTGCTTGAGCTTCCCTTCCGGCTACTAGGCTCCTTTTCTGATCCTGCAGAGGGTTTTTGTAAGGGATTGTGATCTCTAAGTTTTTCCCCTTTCTAGAACTAATCATTCTATTAATCACAATTCTAAACTGCTGTGGGAGTTTGTTTGTGACTTATGCCTTCACATGTGATACAAGCGACCTGTGTGTATAGGGTCTTCTCTCTGTTCATGTGGGGAAGAGATGGCAGCAGGAGTAGATGGCTGCTCATTCTCTGTAAGGAAATCAGTAAACAGTGGGGACCAAGTACAAGGATGTCCTGAAATATTAAGTCTTGTCCTTTCAAGGCCCCAAAGCCTCCAGCTAGGTTCAGGGTCACGACAATCTCCAAAACCCACCGAGCATGAAGTATTCAGAACCAGAAGCCTGTGTGTGCCATATCACATAAATTCATCATGAGTACACCAATCTGTTTTTTTTTTAATGCTACATTATTTTGTCCCATCAGAACGATCTATATTACGAATTACCCAAATTTGCTGCATCTTTGGTGTCCTAGAATTGCTTTAAATTGTTGCTGGGACAGTCTTACAAACCTTCCTGTGCTGTTATGAGACCTTAAGGGGACAGCACTTATTTCAGAAATCAAAGGCAGTTGGGTTCAATCCTATGGTTAGCTGTTAGCTAGACACTGGAAGGATGGATTTGACTAAGAAAGGGAGACAGCATACATGGAGGCAGGTAACCTTTCCTTTGCAAAATGACCCATTTTGAGGCCTTACTTCAGGCTCTTCTCTTCTCCTAATCTTGGTTTTTTTATTAGTTTAGGAGAAGAATTAAAACTCCATTTACAGTATCTGTGAACCTGAATGAGTTAAGTATGTGTGACCAACTTGATGTCTGCCTGTCTGTCAACAGGGCCAGAGTTCAGGGGCATCTGATGCATAGCACAGGAATGTCAGCCATCAATCTCTGGTCCACCTAACTCTACAGCATTAGAGTTGTCATGGTTGCTCATCTGATCTTCCTCATATGATCTCCATCCACAGAGATGTCAGAAAAATCCTCCCCTGAGAGTGCAAGTTCTTTACAAATGAAAGATTATACAACAGAAGACACATGGGAGATTTATATGGGCAAGCTGTTGAAAGGATAAAGTGACAGAAGAAGTTTATTGATTAATTGAAGAAAGAATCCGCTTCAGCTGATAGGTTAGAACATAGGTAGGTGGAGTAAACAAAATAGAATGCCGGGAGGAAGAGGTAGTGAGCTCAGAGAAGCCATGCTCCCCTCTCCCCGGCAGATGCCATAGCTCTGCTCTCTGAGGCAGATGTCGATGCAGCCAGCCACCATGTCAGACATGCTGAATTTTTCATGGTAAGTGCAACTCGTTATACTACACTGATTATTAGAAATGGGTTAAAATGCTGAATCTAATGGGCCAGCAGTGTTTAAAAGAATACAGTTTTTGTGTATTTATTTCAGGCATAACCTTCATGCGGCTGTGGTGCTGGGGACACAGTCTCTCTGCTCAAATAACTACAGAATGGAATGCAGCCTTGTGGACAACTGAATCCACTGAAAGCCTGAGAAAGCTTGGGAAAGAGTAAAGCATGTATTCTTGGTAGTAGCGATTTCTCGGTCTGCTCTGCTTGATAGAAGAAAGCAAGAGCTCTCATCTAAAAGAGGCTTGCTGACTCAGCTTCAGCTGCAAAACCCTGCAGCCCTTAAGAGGTCCTGCCACAAAACATTTAAATGGTGTTGATAAAAGCCAACTGAATGCTTGTATGTTTTCAGCAGTAGCAGGAAAAAAAACTGTGTTGTTTTAAAATGCCGGCTTTCTGGGCCATCCTGCCTGGGCAAACTCTGACTGTTTGATGAAGGAGGGGCAGCTACAGAAAGAGGACTTGAGTGTTGTCTGTAGCAGCCTCATTGATGGCAAGGACCTTGAAACACTGTAGACTTGTGGCACTGAATGCGGCTCTGTTCGGTACCTCAGCCACAAGGTTGGAATGGCAGAAAGCTAAGGAATGGGCTACATCTGGCCAGCAAAGCCACGGCTTTAGTCCTACTGAGATTGCTTGGTAAATGAAAGACTCATGTGGTCAGAAAAACAGAGAGAGAAATAGAGTAAAGAGAGATTCAAAGACAAAGAAAATTTTTAAATGATTGACAGTGTGTTAAAAATATGTGCAGGGTAAAATTTGAAGTTCTTAAAGTTAAAAAAGGAAGAGAGTTGGTGGGTGTGGTAGGACACACCTGTAAACCCAACACATGGGAGGCAGAGGGAGATTGACCTCTGTACCTTCAAGGTGAGGTAGCACATGCCTTTAATCCCAGTGCCTTGAAGGCAGAGACAAACAGATCTTTGTGAGTTCAATGTGTAGTAGCATACACCTTTAATCCCAATGCCTGAAAGGCAGAGAGAGGCAGATCTCTGAGACTTCAAGGACAGACAGGTATACAAGGTTATTCCAGGTCAAAGATACAGAGAACCTGTCTCAAAAGGCAAAAAATAAAAAGGAAAAATAAACAAAATAGAGGTTAAATTGAAGCGCACAAAGATGGAAAATTCACAGCGAATTTTGATATTGTATGCTATTATGCTGTTTTTGAATCATTTGAATATTGAGGCAGTAGCAATAGCTGCTAAAAGATGTTTCTTTATAAAAGCTGCTGAAATAATCCAACATAGATATTTTGAAAATGCCTTGACTTTGAAATTTGGATCTAAGGACATGATGCTTTGGAAAGGAGTTTCTATTTTGTTTTCACAGAGGGTGATAGTCTGTGGATGCCTCTATCCTAATATGGTAGGATGGACCACGCCCTACTTAAAGGTTGCTGTGAACACCTTTAAAAAATTGCTTCGCTCAACTGCCAACTGAGATAAATCAATAATGATGCCACCATTCAGCAGGAAACATTTTGGAGAGAAAAAACTGCACCCACATTCCCAAATATGGCTTATAAACATTCTTTTACATTTAAAGTGGGATGTGATATAGACATGAATATTTGCATTAGTATAGATTTTGCTTTACTGATAGAGATTTTAGGTCAATTGTGTTATATGTATATGCATTTTTGATCTTCATTAAGGTATTGTGATTGTGTAGTTCATTTAAAAATATAATGTATATAGGTTATTAATGGATAATCATTCATAATAGTCAAGTTTGTAGTCATGTTAGTTAGATTTTCTAGCTACATAGATATATATATTTCAGTTAGATAGGCATTATTCATATCTCTCTAGACTACAAAATAGGCTATTTAATGTTTTAGTACCTTAGGGTTTTTCATGACAGTGAGACACTCTACTCTTGGCAGCACATATCTACTTCAGGAAGAAGATGGGCATCAAAGAGGATCCTTATGGATTTTGATAGCCATTTGGGGAAGAAACTGCTCTTGCCTGGATTGTTGCATAAACTGTACACAGAAAACACTCAGAGAGAGGACTACTGAACTTGCCTAAAGGTGAGATGATCTTTTCGTGTTCCTGATTCAGGAAAGGGTCAGCAAAACATTCTTCAAGACAAGCAGATAGTGACTGCCTTTGAAATTTCCTGCTTCATGGAAATGTCTGCTGGAAACTATGGGCCTGTAGGCTGAGGGTGGAAACACCAACGGTACAGAGGAACTTTGGGTGACTGTCCAGGCAGCGAGATGTCTCTGTCATTTCTAGAGTTTGAAAATGGCTTACTTTTTGTTTGCTTAGGTAATACTGTATTATTCTGGAGTCTCTGATGGAGTTGAAGGATAGATAGATAGTTATAGTTTTCCATTGTTATGATAAAAGATAAAATAGATGTAAATATTGTAACTGTAATTCTTGCTCGATAACTGTTTTGTTATATGTAATTTTGCTATGTTAAAGTTAAAGATTCCGTTCTTGTTTAAACAGAAATAGGAGTAATGATGGAGTATAGGTCATTGGTTAATTAAATAAAGAAACTGTTTGGCCTGAAAGGTTAGAACATAGGTGGGTGGAATAAACATAAGAGAATGCTGGGAGGAATAGGAATTGAGCTTAGAGATGCCATGCACCTCTCCCATGGGCAGAAATGGTAGCTCTGCACTCTGAGGCAGATGGCGATACAGCCAGCCACCAGGTCAGACATGCTAAATCTTTCCTTCTAAGCGCATCTCGTGCTGCAACATACATTATTAGACATGGGTTAAGAGGCCTAAAATAATGGAGTAGGCAGTGTTGAAATGAATAGTTTTGTGTTGTTATTTCGGAGCATAACCTTACAAGGCGGCCCCATGGGGATGCAGCCCTGCTGCTCAAATTTCTACAATCAAGGGGGAAATGGAAGAAGGGAAAAAAGAAGAGAGAGAGACAGGGAAGAATGGATGAATTCAATCATTCGTTGGAAAAATGAGTGAAGCAATGAATGAGAAGACGTAGTAGGAAAAAATGTGCTGCATTCCCTCAGAGTGTCAGGTCAAATTAAGGATTGACAAGGTTTTCCACTAAGGAGGAGGCTTATTCTATTTTACCTTCTTTGTGCTCCAGGCCCACCCACAAGAGTGATGATGAGGACAGGGAGAAGAAGAGGAGAGTGTGTACCAGAATTCCTTGGTACAATTTCTCACCCAAATTGTATCCAAATCACCTGACCTGGGACAGCTGATCTATATGCTGGACCCTAACTCCCAGTTTGACAACTCTAACATTTTAACCAAGTTTGTGAAGATGAAGGAACCAAAAATAGCCCAGTTACAGGATGGCAGGTTCCTTACAGGATGGGAGTCAGACATCAGTACCATACTGGTATTTGGCGGTTTGATGGGTGTGTGGGGTCTTTGCCGGACTCCTCCTAGCATCATGGATTCCCTACTTTACTGATATTATGGAGTTCGGTGCATTCATCATATGTGTGCATGTCACACACTAGTGGGCATCATATGTACATGTTTATCCTGTGTGTGGGTGAGTGTGTTCATGAGTTTTGTAGCCCAAGTACTACAGAACATGATCAATGAAAGGGAACACTGTTTTCCAGATATGGCAGGGCAATTATTTAAATGAACTGACAAGGGTTGGAGGGCATGGATAAGACCTATGAGAGTTCAAGGCATACCGAATCCAGGCATGACAAAGTAGGTGGCAGACAGAATTCTGGCAAAACTAAGTAGGTAGCTTGATGTCCAACTTACTGGAGAAGAGCAACTGAGCGGAGACACTTTTCACTAAGCAACATGCTCTAGTGGAGATCAAACATCCTTTGACTTACAGCCAGTACGAATTAAACCTTTCATCAAATGAAACCTAATTTTCTCTGATTTTGATTATACATTTGTTTCCCTTCCTGATTAATCTACTCTTTATCCTCTTAAGTCCCAATACCTCACACTGATATCGGTCACATCTTTCCATTTGACATGGTTTTCCCTCAAGCTTCATACCGCCTCGAGATCATACAACTTTTTGTCCCCTCTCCACTGCTTCCTTGACAGCCATCTTGTCCTTTACCACACCACGCTTCCCCAGTCTTTTACTCTCCAAGGGAAAAGACCATAAATCCTGCTTTGTTTTGAGGCATGTATTTCTGTGATGCCCCATCCACCAAACACAATCCATCATTGACCAAATAACACAACATGTTAACAAATTTTTATTCTTTGAGAAAGAATAATCCATTGGAAAAGATACCAGCATTCATAGAAGACCTGAGGTATCTCTGAAAAAACACATTCCCAAAGAGAGAATTAAGTCTGCCCCTCAAAATTTGAGAATTTCACTTTAACAGATCTTCACCAAATCATAGACATAGATATGGAAGTCATTATCAAACTTGATGAAATACACAGAAGGTTTGTTGGGAACTTGGCAAATAATTTTACCTATCTCTTGGGTTCCATCTTTTTTGTTGTACTGCACTCTTTTGCCCTGCAAGGAATCCCTGCCTAATCCCAAAGTCACCTCTACTGGAGGACATTCAGGCGTGATGTGGAGGTTGCCTTCAATGGAATCATCATGATGGTGGTAAAGGTACAGGACCGGATCATTCTCGTTGACAATGTAGAAACAGATCGTTATAGTCTGCACCTCATCTGGGACCATGCCACTCCACTCTTCCTTAGAGCCTGGCAGATGTGGAGGTTGCCTTCCAGGTAGTCATCCAGGAGGTGGTAAATGAACAAGACCGGATCTTTCTTGTAGGTAATATAAAACCAGGTCTTCATGATTGGTACCTCTTCTAGGACCATCCTGTTCCAGTCATTCTTAGAGCCATTTGTGCCCATGAATGTATGTTTCACTGCTCTGCCAACTATGGTGTTTGAGAGATGAGTGTCTGTCACCTGAGGAAATGGCACATTATTAGGCAGGATCTTCAGGTTTAAAATCCTTTCATCACTATGAAGCTCCAATCCCATCATATTTCAACAAATAGAGAGAGGGATATGTTGGCAGTTGATCTAGAATGATGGCTTTCCAATGGGTGACTGGTTCATTGGCTTCCTTCCAGCCATGAGAAATTCTGCGGCCAACAATATTCTCCAGGGCCTCAAAAGGCTTACTAAGTTTTTGCTTCTGGAGCGATGGCCCATTCTTCTTCTGGAGATGTGGCATGCAACTCATACTAAGAGGCATCTTCATCAGGCGGGAGACTTTCTGTGATAGGCCACAGCACTCCTGTTCCACTGTCTCTTGGCTCTGTTTCTGTGCTTGGGCTTCATAGCTGCCAATCTCCGCATAGGAAGAACTCTTCAGTTTAAATCAGACACAAAGTGGTTTCCTCCACCATAAGTGCCTGCAAGGATAAGAAGGTGAGCATGTGAGGTCAAGGCTCTTTTTAGGAATAACTTTGGAGCAGATGAAAAAGGCAGGGCTGAATAGATTTGGATACCTAAATGGAATATGTTCTTAAGAAATTTATAGGAAAATTATCAAACTCTTGTCTACAGCTCAGTATATGTGTATCAGAGACATATTCCTGCTGCAAAATGCAATTGACCTCTACTGAGAAACCTACTTCCTGACTTACTATATCAATGAGAGAGGAAGCTATGTCTATACATAAAGTGAGAAAGAAATATCTGAACAGATGGCAAAGAATTCAAAGAACAGCCACTCCTCTCCTTACCACTCAAGCTACTGGTTAGTTGGCTGATCTATAACCACCTGCCCAAGGTCATGGCACTCCAGTCCACTGGCTCTCTCTATTGTGTCTCCTGATCCAGATCCAGGTTGATTACATAAAGGTATTCTGTATCTTCATTAGAGAAGTGAGTACTGTGAGTCAAACTGCCAAAAGAAAGAAACATTAATCTGTGCAACAGCACCTATTAGAAATAATTATCTTTTAAAACACATAGGGACAAAGAGGATCTTTGCCATTTAAGAGGACTGAGGAATTGGACATTTTTAGCAAAGATAGAGTGGGGAGAAGACCTGACATTAACCGTCCCCCAGCTATCAAATATAGGAGCTGTTAACGACATACATTTTGGACCCAGAGCAGATTTGAAAGAAACCTTTCTTTGACTACAGAGGTCCTAGTTGCTTCCTAAACATATTTACCAAAAGAAAATATCTTGGCTCTCTAGATTCCAACTTCTGGAAATTCGGTTGAACAGTTGTGGAGCCCAAGAGCTGAACTGACCTCCTCAGCCACCGTGAAGATAGTAAGCCCACCTTCACAGAAGACTAGTGCTTCATGTGCAACAGAGTTGCCACCCCCAATCAAAGCTTTGTGACATCATCAAGGCTCTACTTATGTCATAAAACTCCTCCTAGCCAGGTTTCTTCCCTACTAACCCCCAGAAATATCCAGCATACAGGTCCTAAAATGCTGCTCATACAGCCCCATGAAGACCCAAAATAAAAACCCCAATCTTCTTCCCAATTACTTGAGTCATATTTTCCAAGTAACTCAACCCCTTTATGTCTTTTTTATTTTTCTGTAAAATAATTTTTGACTGAGTCAACAACTCACGTGAATGTTTTTTTTCCTACCTCCAATGTCCTCATTGGTTATTTTCTATTGATTTTTCCATTACTTCATAATAATAATTATCAAACGTTCCACTTCTCTTCCTCCTCCCACATTCTTCTTGCTCCGCAAATAAACCTCTCCACTCAAACACCAGTCCAAATAGAGGGCAGGGTACTTTGAGCTGTGGGAAGTCCAAGCCCACCCTTCATCCATCCAGATTTAGCAAGGTATGCATCCACAAAAAATATGATCACAAAAAGCCAGTGTATGATATGCAGACAAGGGACAGTGCCATTATCTTTGGCTTCTCCGTCTGCCCCAATTGTCAGCCACATTCAGAGCTTCCAGTTTGATCCCATGTTCTTTCATTCCCAGGTCACTGGATTAGTTGAAATCCCCTTAGTTCAGGCACAGTGTCTCATAGTGTGGACCAAGCCCTTATATTCCTGACATCCTTGCTCTTTTTCTCCATCCATCTGCTCTTCCACTGGAGCTTGGAAGCTCCATCTAGTTTTCTGATTTTGACCCTGACTTGATCTCCATCATTTGCCAAACAAAAGTTCCATGGTGGTTTTCAAGATAGTCAGTCATCAGTCTGACTATGGGACAAGGCACACATAGTTCCAAGGGACATGTCACAGTGCGGTCAACTTCTCCTCCCTGCTTAAGTACCTAGAGAGGGTCACCCTATGGCCTGAGAACCACTCGAGAGATATCGATCTTGACATCCCCAGAATGGCCCCATAAATTGAGATATCATCAGTGTAAGTGCATTAACTTGTGTGTGTTTGTGTGTGTGTATTTAAATCACAATAACAAATGGATTGTAATATTGAAGTTTCTTCTCATCTTGAGAAGAATATTTGCTACAGAAACACTCTCACAGTCATAGTGAGAGTGTAAACTATCTAAGAAAGGAGAAATAACTGGAGGAATCCCCCAGGAGTTAGGCTCAGTGTCCCAGGAATTACACCCAACGAAAGTCAATGAACTCAGTGATGGAAGATAAAACCCAGCCTAAATAAAACCCTAAATCATTTAGGTGGAACATGAGATACTCTTACAACAGTTACAAGAGGTCTAAAATGCCTGGACTGGAACATAAGGGGAACACAATGACGTGGAGCTGAGAGTGCATGGCAAAACTGATTGGATCTGGCAAAAATTATGTAAGCATACCAAGGAAACCACCAGTGGGACAAAACCCTAAGAAATCTGTATGACAACATATCATGTTGAACATAATGAGATTTATAGACAAAGGAAAGATCTTAATTATGTCACTGTCACACAGGTGATGATGAACCAGTTCCATCGTAGAGTGACTCCCTGCTGTGTTAAAGATAACCTGTCAATTCTGTCTAGTCAGTTACAAGGAAATTTGCATTAAGTGCACAGATTAACTATCAGCATCATTTACTGCACAATCAAAGGCAAGGCAAAGAAATCATAGACATGTTGTTGAATGCTGATGATGTTATTGGGAGTTTTGATGGGTTTTTTTCTTAAAGGGAAATCATCGGTGACTCTCATGCATGAAGCAGATCCTTTCTCTGTGATGTTACCTGAATAGCCACTGAGATACCAGCCCATTGAGTTGTGGTCTCTCTCTCTTTTAAAAAGCAACTTCTACCTTCAGCTTGATCTCTTGCTTGAGCTTCCCTTCCGGCTACTAGGCTCCTTTTCTGATCCTGCAGAGGGCTTTTGTCAGGGATTGTGATCTCTACGTTTTTCCCCTTTCAAGAACTTATCATTCTATTAATCACAATTCTAAACTGCTGTGGGAGTTTGTTTGTGACTTATGCCTTCACATGTGATACAAGCGACCTGTGTGTATAGGGTCTTCTCTCTGTTCATGTGGGGAAGGCATGGCAGCAGGAGTAGATGGCTGCTCATTCTCTGTAAGGAAATCAGTAAACAGTGGGCACCAAGTACAAGGATGTCCTGAAATATTAAGTCTTGTCCTTTCAAGGCCCCAAAGCCTCCAGCTAGGTTCAGGGTCACGACAATCTCCAAAACCCAACGAGCATGAAGTATTCAGAACCAGAAGCCTGTGTGTGCCATATCACATAAATTCATCGTGAGTACACCAATCTGTTTTTTTTTTTTTAATTCTAAATTATTTGTCCCATCAGAACGATCTATATTACCAATTAACCAAATTTGCTGCATCTTTGGTGTCCTAGAATTGCTTTAAATTGTTGCTGGGACAGTCTTACAAACCTTCCTGTGCTGTAATGAGACCTTAAGGGGACAGCACTTATTTCAGAAATCAAAGGCAGTTGGGTTCAATCCTATGGTTAGCTGTTAGCTAGACACTGGAAGGATGGATTTGACTAAGAACGGGAGACAACATACATGGAGGCAGGTAACCTTTCCTTTGCAAAATGACCCATTTTGAGGCCTTACTTCAGGCTCTTCTCTTCTCCTAATCTTGGTTTTTTTATTAGTTTAGGAGAAGAATTAAAACTCCATTTACAGTATCTGTGAACCTGAATGAGTTAAGTATGTGTGACCAACTTGATGTCTGCCTGTCTGTCAACAGGGCCAGAGTTCAGGGGCATCTGATGCATAGCACAGGAATGTCAGCCATCAATCTCTGGTCCACCTAACTCTACAGCATTAGAGTTGTCATGGTTGCTCATCTGATCTTCCTCATATGATCTCCATCCACAGAGATGTCAGAAAAATCCTCCCCTGAGAGTGCAAGTTCTTTACAAATGAAAGATTATACAACAGAAGACACATGGGAGATTTATATGGGCAAGCTGTTGAAAGGATAAAGTGACAGAAGAAGTTTATTGATTAATTAAAGAAAGAATCTGCATCAGCTGATAGGTTAGAACATAGGTAGGTGGAGTAAACAAAATAGAATGCCGGGAGGAAGAGGTAGTGAGCTCAGAGAAGCCATGCTACCCTCTCCCCGGCAGATGCCATAGCTCTGCTCTCTGAGGCAGATGTCGATGCAGTCAGCCACCATGTCAGACATGCTGAATTTTTCCTGGTAATTGCACCTCTTTATACTACACTGATTATTAGAAATGGGTTAAAATGCTGAATCTAATGGGCCAGCAGTGTTTAAAAGAATACAGTTTTGTGTATTTATTTCAGGCATAACCTTCATGCGGCCGTGGTGCTGGGGACACAGCCTCGCTGCTCAAATAACTACAGAATGATCTTGCAGCCTTGTGGACAACTGAATCCACTGAAAGCCTAGAAAGCTTGGGAAAGAGTAAAGCATGTTTTCTTGTTAGCAGCGATTTCTCGGTCTGCTCTCCTTGCTAGAAGAAAGCAAGGGCTCTCATCTAAAAGAGGCTTGCTGACTCAGCTTCAGCTGCAAAACCCTGCAGCCCTTAAGAGGTCCTGCCACAAAACAGTTAAATGGTGTTGATAAAAGCCAACTGATTGCTTGTATGTTTTTCAGCATTAGCAGGAAAAAAGACTGTGTTGTTTTAAAATGCCGGCTTTCTGGGCCATCCTGCCTGGGCAAACTCTGACTGTTTGAGGAAGGAGGGCCAGCTACAGAAAGAGGGCTTGAGTGTTGTCTGTTGCAGCCTCTTTGATGGCAAGGACCTTGAAACACTGTAGACTTGTGGCACTGAATGCAGCTCTGTTCGGTACCTCAGCCACAAGGTTGGAATGGCAGAAAGCGAAGGAAAGGGCTACATCTGGCCAGCAAAGCCACGGCTTTAGTCCTACTGAGATTGCTTGGTAAATGAAAGACTCATGTGGTCAGAAAAACAGAGAGAGAAATAGAGTAAAGAAAGATTCAAAGACAAAGAAAATTTTTAAATGATTTACAGTGTGTTAAAAATATGTGCAGGCTAAAATTTGAAGTTCTTAAAGTTAAAAAAAAGGAAGAGAGTTGTTGGGTGTGGTAGTACACTCCTGTAAACCCAACACATGGGAGGCAGAGGGAGATTGACCTCTGTACCTTCAAGGTGAGGTAGCACACGCCTTTAATCCCAGTGCCTTGAAGGCAGAGACAAACAGATCTTTGTGAGTACAATGTGTAGTAGCATACACCTTTAATCCCAATGCCTGAAAGGCAGAGAGAGGCAGATCTCTGAGACTTCAAGGACAGACAGGTATACAAGGTTATTCCAGGTCAAAGATACAGAGAACCTGTCTCAAAAGGCAAAAAATAAAAAGGAAAAATAAACAAAATAGAGGTTAAATTGAAGCGCACAAAGATGGAAAATTCACAGCGAATTTTGATATTGTATGCTATTATGCTTTTTTTGAATCATTTGAATTTTGAGGCAGTAGCAATAGCTGCTAAAAGATGTTTCTTTATAAAAGCTGCTGAAATAATCCAACATAGATATTTTGAAAATGCCTTGACTTTGAAATTTGGATCTAAGGACATGATGCTTTGGAAAGGAGTTTCTATTTTGTTTTCACAGAGGGTGATAGTCTGTGGATGCCTCTATCCTAATATGGTAGGATGGACCACGCCCTACTTAAAGGTTGCTGTGAACACCTTTAAAAAATTGCTTCGCTCACCTGCCAACTGAGATAAATCAATAATGATGCCACCATTCAGCAGGAAACATTTTGGAGAGAAAAAACTGTACCCACATTCCCAAATATGGCTTATAAACATTCTTTTACATTTAAAGTGGGATGTGATATAGATATGAATATTTGCATTAGTATAGATTTTGCTTTACTGATAGAGATTTTAGGTCAATTGTGTTATATGTATATGCATTTTTGATCTTAATTAAGGTATTGTGATTGTGTAGTTCATTTAAAAATATAATGTATATAGGTTATTAATGGATAATCATTAATAATAGTCAAGTTTGTAGTCATGTTAGTTAGATTTTCTAGCTACATAGAGATATATATTTCAGTTAGATAGGCATTATTCATATCTCTCTAGACTACAAAATACGCTATTTAATGTTTTAGTACCTTAGGGTTTTTCACGACAGTGAGACACTCTACTCTTGGCAGCACATATCTACTTCAGGAAGAAGGTGGACATCAAAGAGGATCCTTATGGAGTTTGATAGCCATTTGGGGAAGAAACTGCTCTTGCCTGGATTGTTGCATAAACTGTACACAGAAAACACTCAGAGAGAGGACTACTGAACTTGCCTAAAGGTGAGATGATCTTTTCGTGTTCCTGATTCAGGAAAGGGTCAGCAAAACATTCTTCAAGACAAGCAGATAGTGACTGCCTTTGAAATTTCCTGCTTCATGTAAATGTCTGCTGGAAACTATGGGCCTGTAGGCTGAGGGTGGTAACACCAACGGTACAGAGGAACTTTGGGTGACTCTCCAGGCAGTGAGATGTCTCTGTCATTTCTAGAGTTTGAAAATGGCTTACTTTTTGTTTGCTTAGGTAATACTGTATTATCCTGGAGTCTCTGATGGAGTTGAAGAATAGATAGATAGTTATAGTTTTCCATTGTTATGATAAAAGATAAAATAGATATAAATATTGTAACTGTAATTCTTGCTTGATAACTGTTGTGTTATATGTAATTTTGCTATGTTAAAATTAAAGATTCCGTTCTTGTTTAAACAGAAATAGGAGTAATGATGGAGTATAGGTCATTGGTTAATTAAATAAAGAAACTGTTTGGCCTGAAAGGTTAGAACATAGGTGGGTGGAATAAACATAAGAGAATGCTGAGAGGAATAGGAATTGAGCTTAGAGATGCCATGCACCTCTCCCATGGGCAGAAATGGTAGCTCTGCACTCTGAGGCAGATGGCGATACAGCCAGCCACCAGGTCAGACATGCTAAATCTTTCCTTCTAAGCGCACCTCGTGCTGCAACATACATTATTAGACATGGGTTAAGAGGCTGAAAATAATGGGGCAGGCAGTGTTGAAATGAATAGTTTTGTGTTGTTATTTCGGAGCATAACCTTACAAGGAGGCCCCATGGGGATGCAGCCCTGCTGCTCAAATTTCTACAATCAAGGGGGAAATGGAAGAAGGGAAGAAAGAGGAGAGAGAGACAAGGAAGAATGGATGAATTCAATCATTCCTTGGAAAAATGAGTGAACCAATGAATGAGGAGTCCTAGTAGGAAAAAATGTGCTGCATTCCCTCAGAGAGTCAGGTCAAATTAAGGATTGACAAGGTTTTCCACTAAGGAGGAGGCTTATTCCATTTTACCTTCTTTGTGCTCCAGGCCCACCCACAAGAGTGATGATGAGGACAGGGAGAAGAAGAGGAGAGGGTGTAACAGAATTCCCTGGTACAACTTCTCACCCAAATTGTAGCCAAATCACCTGACCTGGGCCAGCTGATCTACATGCTGGACCTTACCTCCCAGTTTGACCACTCTAACATTTTAACCAAGTTTGTGAAGATGAAGGAACCAAAAATAGCCCAGTTACAGGATGGCAGGTTCCTTACAGGATGGGAGTCAGACATCAGTACCATACTGGTATTTGGCAGTTTGATGGGTGTGTGGGGTCTTTGCCAGACTCCACCTAGCATCATGGATTCCCTACTTTACTGATATTATGGAGTTCGGTGCATTCATCATATGTGTGCATGTCACACACTAGTGGGCATCATATGTACATGTTTATCCTGTGTGAGGGTGAGTGTGTTCATGAGTTTTATAGCCCAAGTACTACAGAACATGATCAATGAAAGGGAACACTGTTTTCCAGATATGGCAGGGCAATTATTTAAATGAACTGACAAGGGTTGGATGGCATGGATAAGACCTATGAGAGTTCAAGGCATACCGAATCCAGGCATGACAAAGTAGGTGGCAGACAGAATTCTGGCAAAACTAAGTAGGTAGCTTGATGTCCAACTTACTGGAGAAGAGCAACTGAGCGGAGACACTTTTCACTAAGCAACATGCTCTAGTGGAGATCAAACATCCTTTGACTTACAGCCAGTACGAATTAAACCATTCATCAAATGAAACCTAATTTTCTCTGATTTTGAGTATACATTTGTGTCCCTTCCTGATTAATCTACTCTTTATCCTCTTAAGTCCCAATACCTCACGCTGATATCGGTCACATCTTTCCATTTGACATGGTTTTCCCTCAAGCTTTGTACCGCCCCGAGATCATACAACTTTTTGTCCCCTCTTCACTGCTTCCTTAACAGCCTTCTAGTCCTTTACCACACCACGCATCCCCAGTCCTTTACTCTCCAAGGGGAAAAGACCATAAATCCTGCTTTGTTTTGAGGCATGTATTTCTGTGATGCCCCATCCACCAAACACAATCCATCATTGACCAAATAACACAACATGTTAACAAATTTTTATTCTTTGAGAAAGAATAATCCATTGGAAAAGATACCAGGATTCATAGAAGACCTGAGGTATCTCTGAAAAAAACACGTTCCCAAAGAGAGAATTAAGTCTGCCCCTCAAAATTTGAGAATTTCACTTTAACAGATCTTCACCAAATCATAAACATAGATATGGAAGTCATTATCAAACTTGATGAAATACACAGAAGGTTTGTTGGGAACTTGGCAAATAATTTTACCTATCTCTTGGGTTCCATCTTTTTTGTTGTACTGCACTCTTTTGCCCTGCAAGGAATCCCTGCCTAATTCCAAAGTCACCTCTACTGGAGGACATTCAGGCGTGATGTGGAGGTTGCCTTCAATGGAATCATCATGATGGTGGTAAAGGTACAGGACCGGATCATTCTCGTTGACAATGTAGAAACAGGTCGTTATGGTCTGCACCTCATCTGGGACCACGCCACTCCACTCTTCCTTAGAGCCTGGCATGATGTGGACGTTGCCTTTCAGGTAGTCATCCAGGAGGTGGTAAATGTACAAGACCGGATCTTTCTTGTAGGTAATATAAAACCAGGTCTTCATGATTGGCACCTATTCTAGGACCATCCCGTTCCAGTCATTCTTAGAGCCATTTGTGCCCATGAATGAATGTTTCACTGCTCTGCCAACTATGGTGTTTGAGAGATGAGTGTCTGTCACCTGAGGAAATGGCACATTGTTAGGCAGGATCTTCAGGTTTAAAATCCTTTCATCACTATGAAGTTCCAAGCCATAGACACAATCAATCCCATCATATTTCAACAAATAGAGAGAGGGATATGTTGGCAGTTGATCTAGAATGATGGCTTTCCAATGGGTGACTGGTTCATTGGCTTCCTTCCAGCCATGAGAAATTCTGCGGCCAACAATATTCTCCAGGGCCTCAAAAGGCTTACTAAGTTTTTGCTTCTGGAGCGATGGCCCATTCTTCTTCTGGAGATGTGGCATGCAACTCATACTAAGAGGCATCTTCATCGTGGCGGGAGACTTTCTGTGATAGGCCACAGCACTCCTGTTCCACTGTCTCTTGGCTCTGTTTCTGTGCTTGGGCTTCATAGCTGCCAATCTCCGCATAGGAAGAACTCTTCAGTTTAAATCAGACACAAAGTGGTTTCCTCCACCATAAGTGCCTGCAAGGATAAGAAGGTGAGCATGTGAGGTCAAGGCTCTTTTTAGGAATAACTTTGGAGCAGATGAAAAAGGCAGGGCTGAATAGATTTGGATACCTAAATGGAATATGTTCTTAAGAAATTTATAGGAAAATTATCAAACTCTTGTCTACAGCTCAGTATCAGAGACATATTCCTGCTGCAAAATGCAATTGACCTCTACTGAGAAACCTACTTCCTGACTTACTATATCAATGAGAGAGGAAGCTATGCCTATACATAAAGTGAGAAAGAAATATCTGAACAGATGGCAAAGAATTCAAAGAACAGCCACTCCTCCCCTTACCACTCAAGCTACTGGTTAGTTGGCTGATCTATAACCACCAGCCCAAAGTCATGGCACTCCAGTCCACTGGCTCTCTCTATTGTGTCTCCTGATCCAGATCCAGGTTGATTACATAAAGATATTCTGTATCTTCATTAGAGAAGTGAGTACTGTGAGTCAAACTGCCAAAAGAAAGAAACATTAATCTGTGCAACAGCACCTATTAGAAATAATTATCTTTTAAAACACATATGGAGAAAGAGGATCTTTGCCATTTAAGTGGACTGAGGAATTGGACATTTTTAGCAAAGATAGAGTGGGGAGAATACCTGACATTAACCGTCCCCCAGCTATCAAATATAGGAGCTGTTAACGACATAAATTTTGGACCCAGAGCAGATTTGAAAGAAACCTTTCTTTGACTACAGAGGTCCTAGTTGCTTCCTAAACATATTTACCAAAAGAAAATATCTTGGCTCTCTAGATTCCAACTTCTGGAAATTCGGTTGCACAGTTGTGGAGCCCAAGAGCTGAACTGACCTCCTCAGCCAGCGTGAAGATAGTAAGCCCACCTTCACAAAAGACTAGTGCTTCATGTGGAACAGAGTTGCCACGCCCAACCAAAGCTTTGTGACATCATCAAGGCTCTACTTATGTCATAAAACTCCTCCTAGCCAGGTTTCTTCCCTACTAACCCCCAGAAATATCCAGCACACAGGTCCTAAAATGCTGCTCATACAGCCCCATGAAGACCCAAAATAAAAACCCCAATCTTCTTCCCAATTACTTGAGTCATAATTTCCAAGCAACTCAACCCCTTTATGTGTTTTTTTTTTTCTGTAAAATAATTTTTGGTCTGAGTCAACAACTCACATGAATGTTTTTTTTCCTAGCTCCAATGTCCTCATTGGTTATTTTCTATTGATATTTCCATTACTTCATAATAATAATTATCAAACTTTCCACTTCTCTTCCTCCTCCCACATTCTTCTTGCTCCGCAAATAAACCTCTCCACTCAAACACCAGTCCAAATAGAGGGCAGGGTACTTTGAGCAGTGGGAAGTCCAAGCCCACCCTTCATCCATCCAGATTTAGCAAGGTATGCATCCACAAAAAATATGATCACAAAAAGCCAGTGTATGATATGCAGACAATTGCAAGTGCCATTATCTTTGGCTTCTCCGTCTGCCCCAATTGTCAGCCACATTCAGAGCTTCCAGTTTGATCCCATGTTCTTTCATTCCCAGGTCACTGGATTAGTTGAAATCCCCTTAGTTCAGGCACAGTGTCTCATAGTGTGGACCAAGCCCTTATATTCCGGACATCCTTGCTCTTTTTCTCCATCCATCTGCTCTTCCACTGGAGCTTGGAAGCTCCATCTAGTTTTCTGATTTTGACCCTGACTTGATCTCCATCATTTGCCAAACAAAAGTTCCATGGTGGTTTTCAAGATAGTCAGTCATCAGTCTGACTATGGGACAAGGCACAGATAGTTCCTAGGGACATGTCACAGTGCGGACAATTTCTCCTCCCTGTTTAAGTACCTAGAGAGGGTCACCCTATGGCCTTCTGAGAACCACTCGAGAGATATCGATCTTGACATCCAGAGAATGGCCCCATAAATTGAGATATCATCAGTGTATGTGAATTAACTTGTGTGTGTTTGTGTGTGTGTATTTAAATCACAATAACTAATGGATAGTAATATTGAAGTTTCTTCTCATCTTGAGAAGAATATTTGCTACAGAAACACTCTCACAGTAATAGTGAGAGTGTAAACTGTCTCATCAAGGAGAAATAACTGGAGGAATCCCCCAGGAGTTAGGCTCAGTGTCCCAGGAATTACGCCCAAGGAAAGTCAATGAACTCAGTGATTGAAGATAAATCCCAGCCTAAATAAAACCCTAAATCATTTAGGTGGAACATGAGATATTCTTACAACAGTTACAAGAGGTCTAAAATGCCTGGACTGGAACATAAGGGGAACACAATGAAGTGGAGCTGAGAGTGCATGGCAAAACTGATTGGATCTGGCAAAAATTATGTAAGCATACCAAGGAAACCACCAGTGGGACAAAACCCTAAGAAATCTGTATGACAACATATCATGTTGAACATAATGAGATTTATAGACAAAGGAAAGATCTTAATTATGTCACTGTCACACAGGTGATGATGAACCAGTTCCATCATAAGGTGACTCCTTGCTGTGTTTAAGATAACCTGTCAATTCTGTCTAGTCAGTTACAAGAAAATTTGCATTAATTGCACAGATTAACTATCAGCATCATTTACTGCACAATCAAAGGCAAGGCAAAGAAATCATAGACATGTTGTTGAATGCTGATGATGTTATTGGGAGTTTTGATGGGTTCTTTTCTTAAAGGGAAATCATCGGTGACTCTCATGCATGAAGCAGATCCTTTCTCTGTGATGTTTCCTGAATAGCCACTGAGATACCAGCCCATTGAGTTGTGGTCTCTCTCTCTTTTAAAAAGCAACTTCTACCTTCAGCTTGATCTCTTGCTTGAGCTTCCCTTCCGGCTACTAGGCTCCTTTTCTGATCCTGCCGAGGGCTTTTGTAAGGGATTGTGATCTCTAAGTTTTTCCCCTTTCAAGAACTAATCATTCTATTAATCACAATTCTAAACTGCTGTGGGAGTTTGTTTGTGACTTATGCTTTCATATGTGATACAAGCGACCTGTGTGTATAGGGTCTTCTCTCTGTTCATGTGGGGAAGGCATGGCAGCAGGAGTAGATGGCTGCTCATTCTCTGTAAGGAAATCAGTAAACAGTGGGCACCAAGTACAAGGATGTCCTGAAATATTAAGTCTTGTCCTTTCAAGGCCCCAAAGCCTCCAGCTAGGTTCAGGGTCACGACAATCTCCAAAACCCACCGAGCATGAAGTATTCAGAACCAGAAGCCTGTGTGTGCCATATCACATAAATTCATCGTGAGTACACCAATCTGTTTTTTTTTTAATGCTACATTATTTTGTCCCATCAGAACGATCTATATTACCAATTACCCAAATTTGCTGCATCTTTGGTGTCCTAGAATTGCTTTAAATTGTTGCTGGGACAGTCTTACAAACCTTCCTGTGCTGTTATGAGACCTTAAGGGGACAGCACTTATTTCAGAAAGCAAAGGCAGTTGGGTTCAATCCTATGGTTAGCTGTTAGCTAGACACTGGAAGGATGGATTTGACTAAGAAAGGGAGACAGCATACATGGAGGCAGGTAACCTTTCCTTTGCAAAATGACCCATTTTGAGGCCTTACTTCAGGCTCTTCTCTTCTCCTAATCTTGGTTTTTTTATTAGTTTAGGAGAAGAATTAAAACTCCATTTACAGTATCTGTGAACCTGAATGAGTTAAGTATGTGTGACCAACTTGATGTCTGCCTGTCTGTCAACAGGGCCAGAGTTCAGGGGCATCTGATGCATAGCACAGGAATGTCAGCCATCAATCTCTGGTCCACCTAACTCTACAGCATTAGAGTTGTCATGGTTGCTCATGTGATCTTCCTCATATGATCTCCATCCACAGAGATGTCAGAAAAATCCTCCCCTGAGAGTGCAAGTTCTTTACAAATGAAAGATTATACAACAGAAGACACATGGGAGATTTATATGGGCAAGCTGTTGAAAGGATAAAGTGACAGAAGAAGTTTATTGATTAATTAAAGAAAGAATCCGCTTCAGCTGATAGGTTAGAACATAGGTAGGTGGAGTAAACAAAATAGAATGCCGGGAGGAAGAGGTCGTGAGCTCAGAGAAGCCATGCTCCCCTCTCCCCGGCAGATGCCATAGCTCTGCTCTCTGAGGCAGATGTCGATGCAGCCAGCCACCATGTCAGACATGCTGAATTTTTCATGGTAAGTGCAACTCGTTATACTACACTGATTATTAGAAATGGGTTAAAATGCTGAATCTAATGGGCCAGCAGTGTTTAAAAGAATACAGTTTTTGTGTATTTATTTCAGGCATAACCTTCATGCGGCTGTGGTGCTGGGGACACAGTCTCGCTGCTCAAATAACTACAGAATGGAATGCAGCCTTGTGGACAACTGAATCCACTGAAAGCCTGAGAAAGCTTGGGAAAGAGTAAAGCATGTTTTCTTGGTAGTAGCGATTTCTCGGTCTGCTCTGCTTGCTAGAAGAAAGCAAGGGCTCTCATCTAAAAGAGGCTTGCTGACTCAGCTTCAGCTGCAAAACCCTGCAGCCCTTAAGAGGTCCTGCCACAAAACATTTAAATGGTGTTGATAAAAGCCAACTGAATGCTTGTATGTTTTCAGCAGTAGCAGGAAAAAAAACTGTGTTGTTTTAAAATGCCGGCTTTCTGGGCCATCCTGCCTGGGCAAACTCTGACTGTTTGATGAAGGAGGGGCAGCTACAGAAAGAGGACTTGAGTGTTGTCTGTTGCAGCCTCTTTGATGGCAAGGACCTTGAAACACTGTAGACTTGTGGCACTGAATGCGGCTCTGTTCGGTACCTCAGCCACAAGGTTGGAATGGCAGAAAGCGAAGGAAAGGGCTACATCTGGCCAGCAAAGCAACGGCTTTAGTCCTACTGAGATTGCTTGGTAAATGAAAGACTCATGTGGTCAGAAAAACAGAGAGAGAAATAGAGTAAAGAGAGATTCAAAGACAAAGAAAATTTTTAAATGATTTACAGTGTGTTAAAAATATGTGCAGGCTAAAATTTGAAGTTCTTAAAGTTAAAAAAAAGGAAGAGAGTTGTTGGGTGTGGTAGTACACTCATGTAAACCCAACACATGGGAGGCAGAGGGAGATTGACCTCTGTACCTTCAAGGTGAGGTAGCACACGCCTTTAATCCCAGTGCCTTGAAGGCAGAGACAAACAGATCTTTGTGAGTACAATGTGTAGTAGCATACACCTTTAATCCCAATGCCTGAAAGGCAGAGAGAGGCAGATCTCTGAGACTTCAAGGACAGACAGGTATACAAGGTTATTCCAGGTCAAAGATACAGAGAACCTGTCTCAAAAGGCAAAAAATAAAAAGGAAAAATAAACAAAATAGAGGTTAAATTGAAGCGCACAAAGATGGAAAATTCACAGCGAATTTTGATATTGTATGCTATTATGCTGTTTTTGAATCATTTGAATTTTGAGGCAGTAGCAATAGCTGCTAAAAGATGTTTCTTTATAAAAGCTGCTGAAATAATCCAACATAGATATTTTGAAAATGCCTTGACTTTGAAATTTGGATCTAAGGACATGATGCTTTGGAAAGGAGTTTCTATTTTCTTTTCACAGAGGGTGATAGTCTGTGGATGCCTCTATCCTAATATGGTAGGATGGACCACGCCCTACTTAAAGGTTGCTGTGAACACCTTTAAAAAATTGCTTCGCTCAACTGCCAACTGAGATAAACCAATAATGATGCCACCATTCAGCAGGAAACATTTTGGAGAGAAAAAACTGTACCCACATTCCCAAATATGGCTTATAAACATTCTTTTACATTTAAAGTGGGATGTGATATAGATATGAATATTTGCATTAGTATAGATTTTGCTTTACTGATAGAGATTTTAGGTCAATTGTGTTATATGTATATGCATTTTTGATCTTAATTAAGGTATTGTGATTGTGTAGTTCATTTAAAAATATAATGTATATAGGTTATTAATGGATAATCATTAATAATACTCAAGTTTGTAGTCATGTTAGTTAGATTTTCTAGCTACATAGATATATATATTTCAGTTAGATAGGCATTATTCATATCTCTCTAGACTACAAAATACGCTATTTAATGTTTTAGTACCTTAGGGTTTTTCACGACAGTGAGACACTCTACTCTTGGCAGCACATATCTACTTCAGGAAGAAGGTGGACATCAAAGAGGATCCTTATGGAGTTTGATAGCCATTTGGGGAAGAAACTGCTCTTGCCTGGATTGTTGCATAAACTGTACACAGAAAACACTCAGAGAGAGGACTACTGAACTTGCCTAAAGGTGAGATGATCTTTTCGTGTTCCTGATTCAGGAAAGGGTCAGCAAAACATTCTTCAAGACAAGCAGATAGTGACTGCCTTTGAAATTTCCTGCTTCATGGAAATGTCTGCTGGAAACTATGGGCCTGTAGGCTGAGGGTGGAAACACCAACGGTACAGAGGAACTTTGGGTGACTCTCCAGGAAGTGAGATGTCTCTGTCATTTCTAGAGTTTGAAAATGGCTTACTTTTTGTTTGCTTAGGTAATACTGTATTATCCTGGAGTCTCTGATGGAGTTGAAGAATAGATAGATAGTTATAGTTTTCCATTGTTATGATAAAAGATAAAATAGATATAAATATTGTAACTGTAATTCTTGCTTGATAACTGTTGTGTTATATGTAATTTTGCTATGTTAAAATTAAAGATTCCGTTCTTGTTTAAAAAGAAATAGGAGTAATGATGGAGTATAGGTCATTGGTTAATTAAATAAAGAAACTGTTTGGCCTGAAAGGTTAGAACATAGGTGGGTGGAATAAACATAAGAGAATGCTGAGAGGAATAGGAATTGAGCTTAGAGATGCCATGCACCTCTCCCATGGGCAGAAATGGTAGCTCTGCACTCTGAGGCAGATGGCGATACAGCCAGCCACCAGGTCAGACATGCTAAATCTTTCCTTCTAAGTGCACCTCGTGCTGCAACATACATTATTAGACATGGGTTAAGAGGGTGAAAATAATGGGGCAGGCAGTGTTGAAATGAATAGTTTTGTGTTGTTATTTCGGAGCATAACCTTACAAGGCGGCCCCATGGGGATGCAGCCCTGCTGCTCAAATTTCTACAATCAAGGGGGAAATGGAAGAAGGGAAGAAAGAGGAGAGAGAGACAAGGAAGAATGGATGAATTCAATCATTCATTGGAAAAATGAGTGAACCAATGAATGAGGAGACCTAGTAGGAAAAAATGTGCTGCATTCCCTCAGAGAGTCAGGTCAAATTAAGGATTGACAAGGTTTTCCACTAAGGAGGAGGCTTATTCCATTTTACCTTCTTTGTGCTCCAGGCCCACCCACAAGAGTGATGATGAGGACAGGGAGAAGAAGAGGAGAGGGTGTACCAGAATTCCCTGGTACAACTTCTCACCCAAATTGTAGCCAAATCACCTGACCTGGGACAGCTGATCTACATGCTGGACCTTACCTCCCAGTTTGACCACTCTAACATTTTAACCAAGTTTGTGAAGATGAAGGAACCAAAAATAGCCCAGTTACAGGATGGCAGGTTCCTTACAGGATGGGAGTCAGACATCAGTACCATACTGGTATTTGGCGGTTTGATGGGTGTGTGGGGTCTTTGCCAGACTCCACCTAGCATCATGGATTCCCTACTTTACTGATATTATGGAGTTCGGTGCATTCATCATATGTGTGCATGTCACACACTAGTGGGCATTATATGTACATGTTTATCCTGTGTGAGGGTGAGTGTGTTCATGAGTTTTATAGCCCAAGTACTACAGAACATGATCAATGAAAGGGAACACTGTTTTCCAGATATGGCAGGGCAATTATTTAAATGAACTGACAAGGGTTGGATGGCATGGATAAGACCTATGAGAGTTCAAGGCATACCGAATCCAGGCATGACAAAGTAGGTGGCAGACAGAATTCTGGCAAAACTAAGTAGGTAGCTTGATGTCCAACTTACTGGAGAAGAGCAACTGAGCGGAGACACTTTTCACTAAGCAACATGCTCTAGTGGAGATCAAACATCCTTTGACTTACAGCCAGTACGAATTAAACCATTCATCAAATGAAACCTAATTTTCTCTGATTTTGAGTATACATTTGTGTCCCTTCCTGATTAATCTACTCTTTATCCTCTTAAGTCCCAATACCTCACGCTGATATCGGTCACATCTTTCCATTTGACATGGTTTTCCCTCAAGCTTTGTACCGCCCCGAGATCATACAACTTTTTGTCCCCTCTTCACTGCTTCCTTAACAGCCATCTAGTCCTTTACCACACCACGCATCCCCAGTCCTTTACTCTCCAAGGGGAAAAGACCATAAATCCTGCTTTGTTTTGAGGCATGTATTTCTGTGATGCCCCATCCACCAAACACAATCCATCATTGACCAAATAACACAACATGTTAACAAATTTTTATTCTTTGAGAAAGAATAATCCATTGGAAAAGATACCAGGATTCATAGAAGACCTGAGGTATCTCTGAAAAAAACACGTTCCCAAAGAGAGAATTAAGTCTGCCCCTCAAAATTTGAGAATTTCACTTTAACAGATCTTCACCAAATCATAAACATAGATATGGAAGTCATTATCAAACTTGATGAAATACACAGAAGATTTGTTGGGAACTTGGCAAATAATTTTACCTATCTCTTGGGTTCCATCTTTTTTGTTGTACTGCACTCTTTTGCCCTCCAAGGAATCCCTGCCTAATTCCAAAGTCACCTCTACTGGAGGACATTCAGGCGTGATGTGGAGGTTGCCTCCAATGGAATCATCATGATGGTGGTAAAGGTACAGGACCGGATCATTCTCGTTGACAATGTAGAAACAGGTCGTTATGGTCTGCACCTCATCTGGGACCACGCCACTCCACTCTTCCTTAGAGCCTGGCATGATGTGGACGTTGCCTTCCAGGTAGTCATCCAGGAGGTGGTAAATGTACAAGACCGGATCTTTCTTGTAGGTAATATAAAACCAGGTCTTCATGATTGGCACCTCTTCTAGGACCATCCCGTTCCAGTCATTCTTAGAGCCATTTGTGCCCATGAATCAATGTTTCACTGCTCTGCCAACTATGGTGTTTGAGAGATGAGTGTCTGTCACCTGAGGAAATGGCACATTGTTAGGCAGGATCTTCAGGTTTAAAATCCTTTCATCACTATGAAGCTCCAAGCCATAGACACAATCAATCCCATCATATTTCAACAAATAGAGAGAGGGATATGTTGGCAGTTGATCTAGAATGATGGCTTTCCAATGGGTGACTGGTTCATTGGCTTCCTTCCAGCCATGAGAAATTCTGCGGCCAACAATATTCTCCAGGGCCTCAAAAGGCTTACTAAGTTTTTGCTTCTGGAGCGATGGCCCATTCTTCTTCTGGAGATGTGGCACGCCTCTCATACTAAGAGGCATCTTCATCATGGCGGGAGACTTTCTGAGATAGGCCACAGCACTCCTGTTCCACTGTCTCTTGGCTCTGTTTCTGTGCTTGGGCTTCATAGCTGCCAATCTCTGCATAGGAAGAACTCTTCAGTTTAAATGAGACACAAAGTGGTTTCCTCCACCATAAGTGCCTGCAAGGATAAGAAGGTGAGCATGTGAGGTCAAGGCTCTTTTTAGGAATAACTTTGGAGCAGGTGAAAAAGGCAGGGCTGAATAGATTTGGATACCTAAATGGAATATGTTCTTAAGAAATTAATAGGAAAATTATCAAACTCTTGTCTACAGCTCAGTATCAGAGACATATTCCTGCTGCAAAATGCAATTGACCTCTACTGAGAAACCTACTTCCTGACTTACTATATCAATGAGAGAGGAAGCTATGCCTATACATAAAGTGAGAAAGAAATATCTGAACAGATGGCAAAGAATTCAAAGAACAGCCACTCCTCCCCTTACCACTCAAGCTACTGGTTAGTTGGCTGATCTATAACCACCAGCCCAAGGTCATGGCACTCCAGTCCACTGGCTCTCTCTATTGTGTCTCCTGATCCAGATCCAGGTTGATTACATAAAGA
This sequence comes from Microtus pennsylvanicus, assembly GCF_037038515.1. Taxonomy (NCBI): domain Eukaryota; kingdom Metazoa; phylum Chordata; class Mammalia; order Rodentia; family Cricetidae; genus Microtus; species Microtus pennsylvanicus. The sequence continues at coordinate 16,806,347 of NC_134602.1, forward strand.
TATTCTGTATCTTCATTAGAGAAGTGAGTACTGTGAGTCAAACTGCCAAAAGAAAGAAACATTAATCTGTGCAACAGCACCTATTAGAAATAATTATCTTTTAAAACACATATGGACAAAGAGGATCTTTGCCATTTAAGTGGACTGAGGAATTGGACATTTTTAGCAAAGATAGAGTGGGGAGAATACCTGACATTAACCGTCCCCCAGCTATCAAATATAGGAGCTGTTAACGACATAAATTTTGGACCCAGAGCAGATTTGAAAGAAACCTTTCTTTGACTACAGAGGTCCTAGTTGCTTCCTAAACATATTTACCAAAAGAAAATATCTTGGCTCTCTAGATTCCAACTTCTGGAAATTCGGTTGCACAGTTGTGGAGCCCAAGAGCTGAACTGACCTCCTCAGCCACCGTGAAGATAGTAAGCCCACCTTCACAAAAGACTAGTGCTTCATGTGGAACAGAGTTGCCACGCCCAACCAAAGCTTTGTGACATCATCAAGGCTCTACTTATGTCATAAAACTCCTCCTAGCCAGGTTTCTTCCCTAGTAACCCCCAGAAATATCCAGCACACAGGTCCTAAAATGCTGCTCATACAGCCCCATGAAGACCCAAAATAAAAACCCCAATCTTCTTCCCAATTACTTGAGTCATAATTTCCAAGCAACTCAACCCCTTTATGTGTTTTTTTTTTTTTCTGTAAAATAATTTTTGGTCTGAGTCAACAACTCACATGAATGTTTTTTTTCCTAGCTCCAATGTCCTCATTGGTTATTTTCTATTGATATTTCCATTACTTCATAATAATAATTATCAAACTTTCCACTTCTCTTCCTCCTCCCACATTCTTCTTGCTCCGCAAATAAACCTCTCCACTCAAACACCAGTCCAAATAGAGGGCAGGGTACTTTGAGCTGTGGGAAGTCCAAGCCCACCCTTCATCCATCCAGATTTAGCAAGGTATGCATCCACAAAAAATATGATCACAAAAAGCCAGTGTATGATATGCAGACAATTGCAAGTGCCATTATCTTTGGCTTCTCCGTCTGCCCCAATTGTCAGCCACATTCAGAGCTTCCAGTTTGATCCCATGTTCTTTCATTCCCAGGTCACTGGATTAGTTGAAATCCCCTTAGTTCAGGCACAGTGTCTCATAGTGTGGACCAAGCCCTTATATTCCGGACATCCTTGCTCTTTTTCTCCATCCATCTGCTCTTCCACTGGAGCTTGGAAGCTCCATCTAGTTTTCTGATTTTGACCCTGACTTGATCTCCATCATTTGCCAAACAAAAGTTCCATGGTGGTTTTCAAGATAGTCAGTCATCAGTCTGACTAAGGGACAAGGCACAGATAGTTCCTAGGGACATGTCACAGTGCGGACAATTTCTCCTCCCTGTTTAAGTACCTAGAGAGGGTCACCCTATGGCCTTCTGAGAACCACTCGGGAGATATCGATCTTGACATCCAGAGAATGGCCCCATAAATTGAGATATCATCAGTGTATGTGAATTAACTTGTGTGTGTTTGTGTGTGTGTATTTAAATCACAATAACTAATGGATAGTAATATTGAAGTTTCTTCTCATCTTGAGAAGAATATTTGCTACAGAAACACTCTCACAGTAATAGTGAGAGTGTAAAATGTCTCATCAAGGAGAAATAACTGGAGGAATCCCCCAGGAGTTAGGCTCAGTGTCCCAGGAATTACGCCCAAGGAAAGTCAATGAACTCAGTGATGGAAGATAAAACCCAGCCTAAATAAAACCCTAAATCATTTAGGTGGAACATGAGATATTCTTACAACAGTTACAAGAGGTCTAAAATGCCTGGACTGGAACATAAGGGGAACACAATGACGTGGAGCTGAGAGTGCATGGCAAAACTGATTGGATCTGGCAAAAATTATGTAAGCATACCAAGGAAACCACCAGTGGGACAAAACCCTAAGAAATCTGTATGACAACATATCATGTTGAACATAATGAGATTTATAGACAAAGGAAAGATCTTAATTATGTCACTGTCACACAGGTGATGATGAACCAGTTCCATCATAAGGTGACTCCTTGCTGTGTTTAAGATAACCTGTCAATTCTGTCTAGTCAGTTACAAGAAAATTTGCATTAATTGCACAGATTAACTATCAGCATCATTTACTGCACAATCAAAGGCAAGGCAAAGAAATCATAGACATGTTGTTGAATGCTGATGATGTTATTGGGAGTTTTGATGGTTTTTTTTCTTAAAGGGAAATCATCGGTGACTCTCATGCATGAAGCAGATCCTTTCACTGTGATGTTTCCTGAATAGCCACTGAGATACCAGCCCATTGAGTTGTGGTCTCTCTCTCTTTTAAAAAGCAACTTCTACCTTCAGCTTGATCTCTTGCTTGAGCTTCCCTTCCGGCTACTAGGCTCCTTTTCTGATCCTGCAGAGGGCTTTTGTAAGGGATTGTGATCTCTAAGTTTTTCCCCTTTCAAGAACTAATCATTCTATTAATCACAATTCTAAACTGCTGTGGGAGTTTGTTTGTGACTTATGCTTTCATATGTGATACAAGCGACCTGTGTGTATAGGGTCTTCTCTCTGTTCATGTGGGGAAGGCATGGCAGCAGGAGTAGATGGCTGCTCATTCTCTGTAAGGAAATCAGTAAACAGTGGGCACCAAGTACAAGGATGTCCTGAAATATTAAGTCTTGTCCTTTCAAGGCCCCAAAGCCTCCAGCTAGGTTCAGGGTCACGACAATCTCCAAAACCCAACGAGCATGAAGTATTCAGAACCAGAAGCCTGTGTGTGCCATATCACATAAATTCATTGTGAGTACACCAATCTGTTTTTTTTTTTTTAATTCTAAATTATTTTGTCCCATCAGAACGATCTATATTACCAATTAACCAAATTTGCTGCATCTTTGGTGTCCTAGAATTGCTTTAAATTGTTGCTAGGACAGTCTTACAAACCTTCCTGTGCTGTTATGAGACCTTAAGGGGACAGCACTTATTTCAGAAATCAAAGGCAGGTGGGTTCAATCCTATGGTTAGCTGTTAGCTAAACACTGGAAGGATGGATTTGACTAAGAAAGGGAGACAGCATACATGGAGGCAGGTAACCTTTCCTTTGCAAAATGACCCATTTTGAGGCCTTACTTCAGGCTCGTCTCTTCTTCTAATCTTGGTTTTTTTTTATTAGTTTAGGAGAAGAATTAAAACTCCATTTACAGTATCTGTGAACTCGAGTTAAGTATGTGTGACCAACTTGATGTCTGCCTGTCTGTCAACAGGGCCAGAGTTCAGGGGCATCTGATGCATAGCACAGGAATATCAGCCATCAATCTCTGGTCCACCTAACTCTACAGCATTAGAGTGGTCATGGTTGCTCATCTGATCTTCCTCATATGATCTCCATCCACAGAGATGTCAGAAAAATCCTCCTTTGAGAGTGCAAGTTCTTTACAAATGAAAGATTATACAACAAAAGACACATGGGAGATTTCTATGGGCCAGCTGTTGAAAGGATAAAGTGACAGAAGAAGTTTATTGATTAATTAAAGAAAGAATCCGCTTCAGCTGATAGGTTAGAACATAGGTAGGTGGAGTAAACAAAATAGAATGCCGGGAGGAAGAGGGAGTGAGCTCAGAGAAGCCATGCTCCCCTCTCCCCGGCAGATGTCATAGCTCTGCTCTCTGAGGCAGATGTCGATGCAGCCAGCCACCATGTCAGACATGCTGAATTTTTCCTGGTAAGTGCACCTCGTTATACTACACTGATTATTAGAAATGCGTTAAAATGCTGAATCTAATGGGCCAGCAGTGTTTAAAAGAATACAGTTTTTGTGTATTTATTTCAGGCATAACCTTCATGCGGCCGTGGTGCTGGGGACACAGCCTCGCTGCTCAAATAACTACAGAATGGCTTGCAGCCTTTTGGACAACTGAATCCACTGAAAGCCTGAGAATGCTTGGGAAAGTGTAAAGCATGTTTTCTTGGTAGCAGCGATTTCTCGGTCTGCTCTGCTTGCTAGAAGAAAGCAAGGGCTCTCATCTAAAAGAGGCTTGCTGACTCAGCTTCAGCTGCAAAACCCTGCAGCCCTTAAGACGTCCTGCCACAAAACATTTAAATGGTGTTGATAAAAGCCAACTGAATGCTTGTATGTTTTCAGCAGTAGCAGGAAAAAAAACTGTGTTGTTTTAAAATGCCGGCTTTCTGGGCCACCCTGCCTGGGCAAACTCTGACTGTTTGAGGAAGGAGGGCCAGCTACAGAAAGAGGGCTTGAGTGTTGTCTGTTGCAGCCTCTTTGATGGCAAGGACCTTGAAACACTGTAGACTTGTGGCACTGAATGCGGCTCTGTTCGGTACCTCAGCCACAAGGTTGGAATGGCAGAAAGCTAAGGAATGGGCTACATCTGGCCAGCAAAGCCACGGCTTTAGTCCTACTGAGATTGCTTGGTAAATGAAAGACTCATGTGGTCAGAAAAACAGAGAGAGACATAAAGTAAACAAGGATTCAAAGACAAAGAAAATTTTTAAATGATTTACAGTGTGTTAAAAATATGTGCAGGGTAAAATTTGAAGTTCTTAAAGTTAAAAAAAGGAAGAGAGTTGTTGGGTGTGGTAGTACACACCTGTAAACCCAACACATGGGAGGCAGAGGGAGATTGACCTCTGTACCTTCAAGGTGAGGTAGCACACGGCTTTAATCCCAGTGCCTTGAAGGCAGAGACAAACAGATCTTTGCGAGTTCAATGTGTAGTAGCATACACCTTTAATCCCAATGCCTGAAAGGCAGAGAGAGGCAGATCTCTGAGACTTCAAGGACAGACAGGTATACAGAGTTATTCCAGGTCAAAGATACAGAGAACCTGTCTCAAAAGTCAAAAAATAAAAAGGAAAAATAAACAAAATAGAGGTTAAATTGAAGCGCACAAAGATGGAAAATTCACAGCGAATTTTGATATTGTATGCTATTATGCTCGTTTAGAATCATTTGAATTTTGAGACAGTAGCAATAGCTGCTAAAAGATATTTCTTTATAAAAGCTGCTGAAATAATCCAACATAGATATTTTGAAAATGCCTTGACTTTGAAATTTGGATCTAAGGACATGATGCTTTGGAAAGGAGTTTCTATTTTGTTTTCACAGAGGGTGATAGTCTGTGGATGCCTCTATCCTAATATGGTAGGATGGACCACGCCCTACTTAAAGGTTGCTGTGAACACCTTTAAAAAATTGCTTCGCTCAACTGCCAACTGAGATCAATCAATAATGATGCCACCATTCAGCAGGAAGCATTTTGGAGAGAAGAAACTGCACCCACGTTCCCAAATATGGCTTATTAACGTTCTTTTACATTTAAAGTGGGATGTGATATAGATATGAATATTTGCATTCGTATAGATTTTGCTTTACTGATAGAGATTTTAGGTCAATTGTGTTATATGTATATGCATTTTTGATCTTAATTAAGGTATTGTGATTGTGTAGTTCATTTAAAAATATAATGTATATAGGTTATTAATGGATAATCATTCATAATAGTCAAGTTTGTAGTCATGTTAGTTAGATTTTCTAGCTACATAGATATATATATTTCAGTTAGATAGGCATTATTCATATCTCTCTAGACTACAAAATAGGCTATTTAATGTTTTAGTACCTTAGGGTTTTTCATGACAGTGAGACACTCTACTCTTGGCAGCACATATCTACTTCAGGAAGAAGATGGGCATCATAGAGGATCCTTATGGAGTTTGATAGCCATTTGGGGAAGAAACTGCTCTTGCCTGGATTGTTGCATAAACTGTACACAGAAAACACTCAGAGAGAGGACTACTGAACTTGCCTAAAGGTGAGATGATCTTTTCGTGTTCCTGATTCAGGAAAGGGTCAGCAAAACATTCTTCAAGACAAGCAGATAGAGACTGCCTTTGAAATTTCCTGCTTCATGGAAATGTCTGCTGGAAACTATGGGCCTGTAGGCTGAGGATGGAAATCCCAACGGTACAGAGGAACTTTGGGTGACTGTCCAGGCAGCGAGATGCCTCTGTCATTTCTAGAGTTTGAAAATGGCTTACTTTTTGTTTGCTTAGGTAATACTGTATTATTCTGGAGTCTCTGATGGAGTTGAAGAATAGATAGATAGTTATAGTTTTCCATTGTTATGATAAAAGATAAAATAGATATAAATATTGTAACTGTAATTCTTGCTTGATAACTGTTTTGTTATATGTAATTTTGCTATGTTAAAGATAAAGATTCCGTTCTTGTTTAAACAGAAAAAGGAGTAATGATGGAGTATAGGTCATTGGTTAATTAAATAAAGAAACTGTTTGGCCTGAAAGGTTGGAACATAGGTGGGTGGAATAAACATAAGAGAATGCTGGGAGGAATAGGAATTGAGCTTAGAGATGCCATGCACCTCTGCCATGGGCAGAAATGGTAGCTCTGCACTCTGAGGCAGATGGCGATACAGCCAGCCACCAGGTCAGACATGCTAAATCTTTCCTTCTAAGCGCACCTCGTGCTGCAACATACATTATTAGACATGGGTTAAGAAGCTGAAAATAATGGGGCAGGCAGTGTTGAAATGAATAGTTTTGTGTTGTTATTTCGGAGCATAACCTTACAAGGGGGCCCCATGGGGATGCAGCCCTGCTGCTCAAATTTCTACAATCAAGGGGGAAATGGAAGAAGGGAAGGAAGAAGAGAGAGAGACAAGGAAGAATGGATGAATTCAATCATTCCTTGGAATAATGAGTGAACCAATGAATGAGGAGACCTAGTAGGAAAAAATGTGCTGCATTCCCTCAGAGAGTCAGGTCAAATTAAGGATTGACAAGGTTTTCCACTAAGGAGGAGGCTTATTCCATTTTACCTTCTTTGTGCTCCAGGCCCACCCACAAGAGTGATGATGAGGACAGGGAGAAGAAGAGGAGAGGGTGTACCAGAATTCCCTGGTACAATTTCTCACCCAAATTGTAGCCAAATCACCTGACCTGGGACAGCTGATCTACATGCTGGACCCTAACTCCCAGTTTGACAACTCTCACATTTTAACCAAGTTTGTGAAGATGACGGAACCAAAAATAGCCCAGTTACAAGATGGCAGGTTCCTTACAGGATGGGAGTCAGATATCAGTACCATACTGGTATTTGGCGGTTTGATGGGTGTGTGGGGTCTTTGCCAGACTCCACCTAGCATCATGGATTCCCTACTTTACTGATATTATGGAGTTCGGTGCATTCATCATATGTGTGCATGTCACACACTAGTGGGCATCATATGTACATGTTTATCCTGTGTGTGGGTGAGTGTGTTTTATAGCCCAAGTACTACAGAACATGATCAATGAAAGGGAACACTGTTTTCCAGATATGGCAGGGCAATTATTTAAATGAACTGACAAGGGTTGGATGGCATGGATAAGACCTATGAGAGTTCAAGGCATACCGAATCCAGGCATGACAAAGTAGGTGGCAGACAGAATTCTGGCAAAACTAAGTAGGTAGCTTGATGTCCAACTTACTGGAGAAGAGCAACTGAGCGGAGACACTTTTCACTAAGCAACATGCTCTAGTGGAGATCAAACATCCTTTGACTTACAGCCATTACGAATTAAACCATTCATCAAATGAAACCTAATTATCTCTGATTTTGAGTATACATTTGTGTCCCTTCCTGATTAATCTACTCTTTATCCTCTTAAGTCCCAATACCTCACACTGATATCGGTCACATCTTTCCATTTGACATGGTTTTCCCTCAAGCTTCGTACCGCCCCGAGATCATACAACTTTTTGTCCCCTCTCCACTGCTTCCTTGACAGCCATCTTGTCCTTTACCACACCACGCATCCTCAGTCCTTTACTCTCCAAGGGGAAAAGACCATAAATCCTGCTTTGTTTTGAGGCATGTATTTCTGTGATGCCCCATCCACCAAACACAATCCATCATTGACCAAATAATACAACATGTTAACAAATTTTTATTCTTTGAGAAAGAATAATCCATTGGAAAAAATACCAGGATTCATAGAAGACCTGAGGTATCTCTGAAAAAAACACATTCCCAAAGAGAGAATTAAGTCTGCCCCTCAAAATTTGAGAATTTCACTTTAACAGATCTTCACCAAATCATACACATAGATATGGAAGTCATTATCAAACTTGATGAAATACACAGAAGGTTTGTTGGGAACTTGGCAAATAATTTTACCTATCTCTTGGGTTCCATCTTTTTTGTTGTACTGCACTCTTTTGCCCTCCAAGGAATCCCTGCCTAATTCCAAAGTCACCTCTACTGGAGGACATTCAGGCGTGATGTGGAGGTTGCCTTCAATGGAATCATCATGATGGTGGTAAAGGTACAGGACCGGATCATTCTCGTTGACCATGTAGAGACAGGTCGTTATGGCCTGCACCTCATCTGGGACCACGCCACTCCACTCTTCCTTAGAGCCTGGCATGATGTGGAGGTTGCCTTCCAGGTAGTCATCCAGGAGGTGGTAAATGTACAAGACCGGATCTTTCTTGTAGGTAATATAAAACCAGGTCTTCATGATTGGCACCTCTTCTAGGACCATCCCGTTCCAGTCATTCTTAGAGCCATTTGTGCCCATGAATGTATGTTTCACTGCTCTGCCAACTATGGTGTTTGAGAGATGAGTGTCTGTCACCTGAGGAAATGGCACATTATTAGGCAGGATCTTCAGGTTTAAAATCCTTTCATCACTATGAAGCTCCACGCCATAGACACAATCAATCCCATCATATTTCAACAAATAGAGAGAGGGATATGTTGGCAGTTGATCTAGAATGATGGCTTTCCAATGGTGACTGGTTCATTGGCTTCCTTCCAGCCATGAGAAATTCTGCGGCCAACAATATTCTCCAGGGCCTCAAAAGGCTTACTAAGTTTTTGCTTCTGGAGCGATGGCCCATTCTTCTTCTGGAGATGTGGCATGCAACTCATACTAAGAGGCATCTTCTTCATGGTGGGAGACTTTCTGAGATAGGCCACAGCACTCCTGTTCCACTGTCTCTTGGCTCTGTTTCTGTGCTTGGGCTTCATAGCTGCCAATCTCTGCATAGGAAGAACTCTTCAGTTTAAATCAGACACAAAGTGGTTTCCTCCACCATAAGTGCCTGCAAGGATAAGAAGGTGAGGATGTGAGGTCAAGGCTCTTTTTAGGAATAACTTTGGAGCAGGTGAAAAAGGCAGGGCTGAATAGATTTGGATACCTAAATGGAATATGTTCTTAAGAAATTAATAGGAAAAGTATCAAACTCTTGTCTACAGCTCAGTATATGTGTATCAGAGACATATTCCTGCTGCAAAATGCAATTGACCTCTACTGAGAAACCTACTTCCTGACTTACTATATCAATGAGAGAGGAAGCTATGCCTATACCTAAAGTGAGAAAGAAATATCTGAACAGATGGCAAAGAATTCAAAGAACAGCCACTCCTCTCCTTACCACTCAAGCTACGGGTTAGTTGGCTGATCTATAACCACCTGCCCAAGGTATGGCACTCCAGTCCACTGGCTCTCTCTATTGTGTCTCCTGATCCAGATCCAGGTTGATTACATAAAGATATTCTGTATCTTCATTAGAGAAGTGAGTACTGTGAGTCAAACTGCCAAAAGAAAGAAACATTAATCTGTGCAACAGCACCTATTAGAAATAATTATCTTTTAAAACACATATGGAAAAAGAGGATCTTTGCCATTTCAGTGGACTGAGGAATTGGACATTTTTAGCAAAGATAGAGTGGGGAGAATACCTGACATTAACCGTCCCCCAGCTATCAAATATAGGAGCTGTTAACGACATAAATTTTGGACCCATAGCAGATTTGAAAGAAACCTTTCTTTGACTACAGAGGTCCTAGTTGCTTCCTAAACATATTTACCAAAAGAAAATATCTTGGCTCTCTAGATTCCAACTTCTGGAAATTCGGTTGAACAGTTGTGGAGCCCAAGAGCTGAACTGACCTCCTCAGCCACCGTGAAGATAGTAAGCCCACCTTCACAGAAGACTAGTGCTTCATGTGCAACAGAGTTGCCACCCCCAACCAAAGCTTTGTGACATCATCAAGGCTCTACTTATGTCATAAAACTCCTCCTAGCCAGGTTTCTTCCCTACTAACCCCCAGAAATATCCAGCATACAGGTCCTAAAATGCTGCTCATACAGCCCCATGAAGACCCAAAATAAAAACCCCAATCTTCTTCCCAATTACTTGAGTCATATTTTCCAAGTAACTCAACCTTTTTATGTGTGTGTTTTTTTTTTTCTGTATAATAATTTTTGGTCTGAGTCAACAACTCACATGAATGTTTTTTAATCCTAACTCCAATGTCCTCATTGGTTATTTTCTATTGATTTTTCCATTACTTCATAATAATAATTATCAAACTTTCCACTTCTCTTCCTCCTCCCACATTCTTCTTGCTCCGCAAATAAACCTCTCCACTCAAACACCAGTCCAAATAGAGGGCAGGGTACTTTGAGCTGTGGGAAGTCCAAGCCCACCCTTCATCCATCCTGATTTAGCAAGGTATGCATCCACAAAAAATATGATCACAAAAAGCCAGTGTATGATATGCAGACAAGTGACAGTGCCATTATCTTTGGCTTCTCCGTCTGCCCCAATTTTCAGCCACATTCAGAGCTTCCAGTTTGATCCCATGTTCTTTCATTCCCAGGTCACTGGATTAGTTGAAATCCCCTTAGTTCAGGCACAGTGTCTCATAGTGTGGACCAAGCCCTTATATTCCTGACATCCTTGCTCTTTTTCTCCATCCATCTGCTCTTCCACTGGAGCTTGGAAGCTCCATCTAGTTTTCTGATTTTGACCCTGACTTGATCTCCATCATTTGCCAAACAAAAGTTCCATGGTGGTTTTCAAGATAGTCAGTCATCAGTCTGACTAAGGGACAAGGCACACATAGTTCCTAGGGACATGTCACAGTGCGGTCAACTTCTCCTCCCTGCTTAAGTACCTAGAGAGGGTCACCCTATGGCCTTCTGAGAACCACTCGAGAGATATCGATCTTGACATCCCCAGAATGGCCCCATAAATTAAGATATCATCAGTGTATGTGAATTAACTTGTGTGTGTTTGTGTATGTGTATTTTAATCACAATAACAAATGGATTGTAATATTGAAGTTTCTTCTCATCTTGAGAAGAATATTTGCTACAGAAACACTCCCACAGTAATAGTGAGAGTGTAAACTGTCTCATCAAGGAGAAATAACTGGAGGAATCCCCCAGGAGTTAGGCTCAGTGTCCCAGGAATTACGCCCAAGGAAAGTCAATGAACTCAGTGATGGAAGATAAAACCCAGCCTAAATAAAACCCTAAATCATTTAGGTGGAACATGAGATACTCTTACAACAGTTACAAGAGGTCTAAAATGCCTGGACTGGAACATAAGGGGAACACAAGGACGTGGAGCTGAGAGTGCATGGCAAAACTGATTGGATCTGGCAAAAATTATGTAAGCATACAAAGGAAACCACCAATGGGACAAAACCCTAACAAATCTGTATGACAACATATCATGTTGAACATAATGAGATTTATAGACAAAGGAAAGATCTTAATTATGTCACTGTCACACAGGTGATGATGAACCAGTTCCATCGTAGAGTGACTCCCTGCTGTGTTTAAGATAACCTGTCAATTCTGTCTAGTCAGTTACAAGGAAATTTGCATTAAGTGCACAGATTAACTATCAGCATCATTTAATGCACAATCAAAGGCGAGGCAAAGAAATCATAGACATGTTGTTGAATGCTGATGATGTTATTGGGAGTTTTGATGGGTTTTTTTCTTAAAGGGAAATCATCGGTGACTCTCATGCATGAAGCAGATCCTTTCTCTGTGATGTTTCCTGAATAGCCACTGAGATACCAGCCCATTGAGTTGTGGTCTCTCTCTCTTTTAAAAAGCAACTTCTACCTTCAGCTTGATCTCTTGCTTGAGCTTCCCTTCCGGCTACTAGGCTCCTTTTCTGATCCTGCAGAGGGTTTTTGTAAGGGATTGTGATCTCTAAGTTTTTCCCCTTTCAAGAACTAATCATTCTATTAATCACAATTCTAAACTGCTGTGGGAGTTTGTTTGTGACTTATGCCTTCACATGTGATACAAGCGACCTGTGTGTATAGGGTCTTCTCTCTGTTCATGTGGGGAAGAGATGGCAGCAGGAGTAGATGGCTGCTCATTCTCTGTAAGGAAATCAGTAAACAGTGGGGACCAAGTACAAGGATGTCCTGAAATATTAAGTCTTGTCCTTTCAAGGCCCCAAAGCCTCCAGCTAGGTTCAGGGTCACGACAATCTCCAAAACCCACCGAGCATGAAGTATTCAGAACCAGAAGCCTGTGTGTGCCATATCACATAAATTCATCGTGAGTACACCAATCTGTTTTTTTTTTAATGCTACATTACTTTGTCCCATCAGAACGATCTATATTACCAATTACCCAAATTTGCTGCATCTTTGGTGTCCTAGAATTGCTTTAAATTGTTGCTGGGACAGTCTTACAAACCTTCCTGTGCTGTTATGAGACCTTAAGGGGACAGCACTTATTTCAGAAATCAAAGGCAGTTGGGTTCAATCCTATGGTTAGCTGTTAGCTAGACACTGGAAGGATGGATTTGACTAAGAAAGGGAGACAGCATACATGGAGGCAGGTAACCTTCCCTTTGCAAAATGACCCATTTTGAGGCCTTACTTCAGGCTCTTCTCTTCTCCTAATCTTGGTTTTTTTATTAGTTTAGGAGAAGAATTAAAACTCCATTTACAGTATCTGTGAACCTGAATGAGTTAAGTATGTGTGACCAACTTGATGTCTGCCTGTCTGTCAACAGGGCCAGAGTTCAGGGGCATCTGATGCATAGCACAGGAATGTCAGCCATCAATCTCTGGTCCACCTAACTCTACAGCATTAGAGTTGTCATGGTTGCTCATCTGATCTTCCTCATATGATCTCCATCCACAGAGATGTCAGAAAAATCCTCCCCTGAGAGTGCAAGTTCTTTACAAATGAAAGATTATACAACAGAAGACACATGGGAGATTTATATGGGCAAGCTGTTGAAAGGATAAAGTGACAGAAGAAGTTTATTGATTAATTAAAGAAAGAATCCGCTTCAGCTGATAGGTTAGAACATAGGTAGGTGGAGTAAACAAAATAGAATGCCGGGAGGAAGAGGTAGTGAGCTCAGAGAAGCCATGCTCCCCTCTCCCTGGCAGATGCCATAGCTCTGCTCTCTGAGGCAGATGTCGATGCAGCCAGCCACCATGTCAGACATGCTGAATTTTTCATGGTAAGTGCAACTCGTTATACTACACTGATTATTAGAAATGCGTTAAAATGCTGAATCTAATGGGCCAGCAGTGTTTAAAAGAATACAGTTTTTGTGTATTTATTTCAGGCATAACCTTCATGCGGCTGTGGTGCTGGGGACACAGTCACGCTGCTCAAATAACTACAGAATGGAATGCAGCCTTGTGGACAACTGAATCCACTGAAAGCCTGAGAAAGCTTGGGAAAGAGTAAAGCATGTTTTCTTGGTAGTAGCGATTTCTCGGTCTGCTCTGCTTGATAGAAGAAAGCAAGGGCTCTCATCTAAAAGAGGCTTGCTGACTCAGCTTCAGCTGCAAAACCCTGCAGCCCTTAAGAGGTCCTGCCACAAAACATTTAAATGGTGTTGATAAAAGCCAACTGAATGCTTGTATGTTTTCAGCAGTAGCAGGAAAAAAAACTGTGTTGTTTTAAAATGCCGGCTCTCTGGGCCATCCAGCCTGTTCAAACTCTGACTGTTTGAGGAAGGAGGGCCAGCTACAGAAAGAGGGCTTGAGTGTTGTCTGTAGCAGCCTCTTTGATGGCAAGGACCTTGAAACACTGTAGACTTGTGGCACTGAATGCGGCTCTGTTCGGTACCTCAGCCACAAGGTTGGAATGGCAGAAAGCTAAGGAATGGTCTACATCTGGCCAGCAAAGCCACGGCTTTAGTCCTACTGAGATTGCTTGGTAAATGAAAGACTCATGTGGTCAGAAAAACAGAGAGAGAAATAGAGTAAAGAGAGATTCAAAGACAAAGAAAATTTTTAAATGATTTACAGTGTGTTAAAAATATGTGCAGGCTAAAATTTGAAGTTCTTAAAGTTAAAAAAGGAAGAGAGTTGGTGGGTGTGGTAGGACACACCTGTAAACCCAACACATGGGAGGCAGAGGGAGATTGACCTCTGTACCTTCAAGGTGAGGTAGCACACGCCTTTAATCCCAGTGCCTTGAAGGCAGAGACAAACAGATCTTTGTGAGTTCAATGTGTAGTAGCATACACCTTTAATCCCAATGCCTGAAAGGCAGAGAGAGGCAGATCTCTGAGACTTCAAGGACAGACAGGTATACAAGGTTATTCCAGGTCAAAGATACAGAGAACCTGTCTCAAAAGGCAAAAAATAAAAAGGAAAAATAAACAAAATAGAGGTTAAATTGAAGCGCACAAAGATGGAAAATTCACAGCGAATTTTGATATTGTATGCTATTATGCTGTTTTTGAATCATTTGAATTTTGAGGCAGTAGCAATAGCTGCTAAAAGATGTTTCTTTATAAAAGCTGCTGAAATAATCCAACATAGATATTTTGAAAATGCCTTGACTTTGAAATTTGGATCTAAGGACATGATGCTTTGGAAAGGAGTTTCTATTTTGTTTTCACAGAGGGTGATAGTCTGTGGATGCCTCTATCCTAATATGGTAGGATGGACCACGCCCTACTTAAAGGTTGCTGTGAACACCTTTAAAAAATTGCTTCGCTCAACTGCCAACTGAGATAAATCAATAATGATGCCACCATTCAGCAGGAAACATTTTGGAGAGAAAAAACTGCACCCACATTCCCAAATATGGCTTATAAACATTCTTTTACATTTAAAGTGGGATGTGATATAGACATGAATATTTGCATTAGTATAGATTTTGCTTTACTGATAGAGATTTTAGGTCAATTGTGTTATATGTATATGCATTTTTGATCTTAATTAAGGTATTGTGATTGTGTAGTTCATTTAAAAATATAATGTATATAGGTTATTAATGGATAATCATTCATAATAGTCAAGTTTGTAGTCATGTTAGTTAGATTTTCTAGCTACATAGATATATATATTTCAGTTAGATAGGCATTATTCATATCTCTCTAGACTACAAAATAGGCTATTTAATGTTTTAGTACCTTAGGGTTTTTCATGACAGTGAGACACTCTACTCTTGGCAGCACATATCTACTTCAGGAAGAAGATGGGCATCAAAGAGGATCCTTATGGATTTTGATAGCCATTTGGGGAAGAAACTGCTCTTGCCTGGATTGTTGCATAAACTGTACACAGAAAACACTCAGAGAGAGGACTACTGAACTTGCCTAAAGGTGAGATGATCTTTTCGTGTTCCTGATTCAGGAAAGGGTCAGCAAAACATTCTTCAAGACAAGCAAATAGTGACTGCCTTTGAAATTTCCTGCTTCATGGAAATGTCTGCTGGAAACTATGGGCCTGTAGGCTGAGGGTGGAAACACCAACGGTACAGAGGAACTTTGGGTGACTGTCCAGGCAGCGAGATGTCTCTGTCATTTCTAGAGTTTGAAAATGGCTTACTTTTTGTTTGCTTAGGTAATACTGTATTATTCTGGAGTCTCTGATGGAGTTGAAGGATAGATAGATAGTTATAGTTTTCCATTGTTATGATAAAAGATAAAATAGATATAAATATTGTAACTGTAATTCTTGCTTGATAACTGTTTTGTTATGTGTAATTTTGCTATGTTAAAGTTAAAGATTCCATTCTTGTTTAAACAGAAATAGGAGTAATGATGGAGTATAGGTCATTGGTTAATTAAATAAAGAAACTGTTTGGCCTGAAAGGTTAGAACATAGGTGGGTGGAATAAATATAAGAGAATGCTGGGAGGAATAGGAATTGAGCTTAGAGATGCCATGCACCTCTCCCATGGGCAGAAATGGTAGCTCTGCACTCTGAGGCAGATGGCGATACAGCCAGCCACCAGGTCAGACATGCTAAATCTTTCCTTCTAAGTGCACCTCGTGCTGCAACATACATTATTAGACATGGGTTAAGAGGGTGAAAATAATGGGGCAGGCAGTGTTTAAATGAATAGTTTTGTGTTGTTATTTCGGAGCATAACCTTACAAGGCGGCCCCATGGGGATCCAGCCCTGCTGCTCAAATTTCTACAATCAAGGGGAAATGGAAGAAGGGAAGAAAGAATAGAGAGAGACAAGGAAGAATGGATGGATTCAATCATTCATTGGAAAAATGAGTGAACCAATGAATGAGGAGACCTAGTAGGAAAAAATGTGCTGCATTCCCTCAGAGTGTCAGGTCAAATTAAGGATTGACAAGGTTTTCCACTAAGGAGGAGGCTTATTCCATTATACCTTCTTTGTGCTCCAGGCCCACCCACAAGAGTGATTATGAGGACAGGGAGAAGAAGAGGAGAGGGTGTACCAGAATTCCCTGGTACAATTTCTCACCCAAATTGTAGCCAAATCACCTGACCTGGGACAGCTGATCTACATGCTGGACCCTAACTCCCAGTTTGGCATCTCTAATATTTTAACCAAGTTTGTGAAGATGAAGGAACCAAAAATAGGCCAGTTACAGGATGGCAGGTTCCTTACAGGATGGGAGTCAGACATCAGTACCATACTGGTATTTGGCAGTTTGATGGGTGTGTGGGGTCTTTGCCAGACTCCACCTAGCATCATGGATTCCCTACTTTACTGATATTATGGAGTTCGGTGCATTCATCATATGTGTGCATGTCACACACTAGTGGGCATCATATGTACATGTTTATCCTGTGTGTGGGTGAGTGTGTTCATGAGTTTTATAGCCCAAGTACTACAGAACATGATCAATGAAAGGGAACACTGTTTTCCAGATATGGCAGGGCAATTATTTAAATGAACTGACAAGGGTTGGATGGCATGGATAAGACCTATGAGAGTTCAAGGCATACCGAATCCAGGCATGACAAAGTAGGTGGCAGACAGAATTCTGGCAAAACTAAGTAGGTAGCTTGATGTCCAACTTACTGGAGAAGAGCAACTGAGCGGAGACACTTTTCACTAAGCAACATGCTCTAGTGGAGATCAAACATCCTTTGACTTACAGCCATTACGAATTAAACCATTCATCAAATGAAACCTAATTTTCTCTGATTTTGAGTATACATTTGTGTCCCTTCCTGATTAATGTACTCTTTATCCTCTTAAGTCCCAATACCTGACGCTGATATCGGTCACATCTTTCCATTTGACATGGTTTTCCCTCAAGCTTCATACCGCCCCGAGATCATACAACTTTTTGTCCCCTCTTCACTGCTTTCTTGACAGCCATTTTGTCCTTTACCACACCACGCATCCCCAGTCCTTTACTCTCCAAGGGGAAAAGACCATAAATCCTGCTTTGTTTTGAGGCATGTATTTCTGTGATGCCCCATCCACCAAACACAATCCATCATTGACCAAATAACACAACATGTTAGCAAATTTTTATTCTTTGAGAAAGAATAATCCATTGGAAAAGATACCAGGATTCATAGAAGACCTGAGGTACCTCTGAAAAAACACATTCCCAAAGAGAGAATTAAGTCTGCCCCTCAAAATTTGAGAATTTCACTTTAACAGATCTTCACCAAATCATAGACATAGATATGGAAGTCATTATCAAACTTGATGAAATACACAGAAGGTTTGTTGGGAAGTTGGCAAATAATTTTACCTATCTCTTGGGTTCCATCTTTTTTGTTGTACTGCACTCTTTTGCCCTCCAAGGAATCCCTGCCTAATTCCAAAGTCACCTCTACTGGAGGACATTCAGGCGTGATGTGGAGGTTGCCTTCAATGGAATCATCATGATGGTGGTAAAGGTACAGGACCGGATCATTCTCGTTGACCATGTAGAAACAGGTCATTATGGCCTGCACCTCACCTGGGACCATGCCACTCCACTCTTCCTTAGAGCCTGGCATGATGTGGAGGTTGCCTTCCAGGTAGTCATCCAGGAGGTGGTAAATGTACAAGACCGGATCTTTCTTGTAGGTAATATAAAACCAGGTCTTCATGATTGGCACCTCTTCTAGGACCATCCCGTTCCAGTCATTCTTAGAGCCATTTGTGCCCATGAATCAATGTTTCACTGCTCTGCCAACTATGGTGTTTGAGAGATGAGTGTCTGTCACCTGAGGAAATGGCACATTATTAGGCAGGATCTTCAGGTTTAAAATCCTTTCATCACTATGAAGCTCCAAGCCATAGACACAATCAATCCCATCATATTTCAACAAATAGAGAGAGGGATATGTTGGCAGTTGATCTAGAATGATGGCTTTCCAATGGGTGACTGGTTCATTGGCTTCCTTCCAGCCATGAGAAATTCTGCGGCCAACAATATTCTCCAGGGCCTCAAAAGGCTTACTAAGTTTTTGCTTCTGGAGCGATGGCCCATTCTTCTTCTGGAGATGTGGCATGCAACTCATACTAAGAGGCATCTTCATCATGGTGGGAGACTTTCTGAGATAGGCCACAGCACTCCTGTTCCACTGTCTCTTGGCTCTGTTTCTGTGCTTGGGCTTCATAGCTGCCAATCTCTGCATAGGAAGAACTCTTCAGTTTAAATCAGACACAAAGTGGTTTCCTCCACCATAAGTGCCTGCAAGGATAAGAAGGTGAGGATGTGAGGTCAAGGCTCTTTTTAGGAATAACTTTGGAGCAGGTGAAAAAGGCAGGGCTGAATAGATTTGGATACCTAAATGGAATATGTTCTTAAGAAATTAATAGGAAAAGTATCAAACACTTGTCTACAGCTCAGTATCAGAGACATATTCCTGCTGCAAAATGCAATTGACCTCTACTGAGAAAAATACTTCCTGACTTACTATATCAATGAGAGAGGGAGCTATGCCTATACATAAAGTGAGAAAGAAATATCTGAACAGATGGCAAAGAATTCAAAGAACAGCCACTCCTCTCCTTACCACTCAAGCTACGGGTTAGTTGGCTGATCTATAACCACCTGCCCAAGGTCATGGCACTCCAGTCCACTGGCTCTCTCTATTGTGTCTCCTGATCCAGATCCAGGTTGATTACATAAAGGTATTCTGTATCTTCATTAGAGAAGTGAGTACTGTGAGTCAAACTGCCAAAAGAAAGAAACATTAATCTGTGCAACAGCACCTATTAGAAATAATTATCTTTTAAAACACATATGGACAAAGAGGATCTTTGCCATTTAAGTGGACTGAGGAATTGGACATTTTTAGCAAAGATAGAGTGGGGAGAATACCTGACATTAACCGTCCCCCAGCTATCAAATATAGGAGCTGTTAACGAAATAAATTTTGGACCCAGAGCAGATTTGAAAGAAACCTTTCTTTGACTACAGAGGTCCTAGTTGCTTCCTAAACATATTTACCAAAAGAAAATATCTTGGCTCTCTAGATTCCAACTTCTGGAAATTCGGTTGAACAGTTGTGGAGCCCAAGAGCTGAACTGACCTCCTCAGCCACCGTGAAGATAGTAAGCACACCTTCACAGAATACTAGTGCTTCATGTGGAACAGAGTTGCCACGCCCAACCAAAGCTTTGTGACATCATCAAGGCTCTACTTATGTCATAAAACTCCTCCTAGCAAGGTTTCTTCCCTACTAACCCCCAGAAATATCCAGCATACAGGTCCTAAAATGCTGCTCATACAGCCCCATGAAGACCCAAAATAAAAACCCCAATCTTCTTCCCAATTACTTGAGTCATATTTTCCAAAAACTCAACCCCTTTATGTGTTTTTTTTTCTGTAAAATAATTTTTGGTCTGAGTCAACAACTCACATGAATGTTTTTTTTTCCTAGCTCCAATGTCCTCATTGGTTATTTTCTATTGATTTTTCCATTACTTCATAATAATAATTATCAAACTTTCCACTTCTCTTCCTCCTCCCACATTCTTCTTGCTCCGCAAATAAACCTCTCCACTCAAACACCAGTCCAAATAGAGGGCAGGGTACTTTGAGCTGTGGGAAGTCCAAGCCCACCCTTCATCCATCCTGATTTAGCAAGGTATGCATCCACAAAAAATATGATCACAAAAAGCCAGTGTATGATATGCAGACAAGTGACAGTGCCATTATCTTTGGCTTCTCCGTCTGCCCCAATTTTCAGCCACATTCAGAGCTTCCAGTTTGATCCCATGTTCTTTCATTCCCAGGTCACTGGATTAGTTGAAATCCCCTTAGTTCAGGCACAGTGTCTCATAGTGTGGACCAAGCCCTTATATTCCTGACATCCTTGCTCTTTTTCTCCATCCATCTGCTCTTCCACTGGAGCTTGGAAGCTCCATCTAGTTTTCTGATTTTGACCCTGACTTGATCTCCATCATTTGCCAAACAAAAGTTCCATGGTGGTTTTCAAGATAGTCAGTCATCAGTCTGACTAAGGGACAAGGCACACATAGTTCCTAGGGACATGTCACAGTGCGGTCAACTTCTCCTCCCTGCTTAAGTACCTAGAGAGGGTCACCCTATGGCCTTCTGAGAACCACTCGAGAGATATCGATCTTGACATCCCCAGAATGGCCCCATAAATTGAGATATCATCAGTGTATGTGAATTAACTTGTGTGTGTTTGTGTATGTGTATTTTAATCACAATAACAAATGGATTGTAATATTGAAGTTTCTTCTCATCTTGAGAAGAATATTTGCTACAGAAACACTCCCACAGTAATAGTGAGAGTGTAAACTGTCTCATCAAGGAGAAATAACTGGAGGAATCCCCCAGGAGTTAGGCTCAGTGTCCCAGGAATTACGCCCAAGGAAAGTCAATGAACTCAGTGATGGAAGATAAAACCCAGCCTAAATAAAACCCTAAATCATTTAGGTGGAACATGAGATACTCTTACAACAGTTACAAGAGGTCTAAAATGCCTGGACTGGAACATAAGGGGAACACAAGGACGTGGAGCTGAGAGTGCATGGCAAAACTGATTGGATCTGGCAAAAATTATGTAAGCATACAAAGGAAACCACCAATGGGACAAAACCCTAACAAATCTGTATGACAACATATCATGTTGAACATAATGAGATTTATAGACAAAGGAAAGATCTTAATTATGTCACTGTCACACAGGTGATGATGAACCAGTTCCATCGTAGAGTGACTCCCTGCTGTGTTTAAGATAACCTGTCAATTCTGTCTAGTCAGTTACAAGGAAATTTGCATTAATTGCACAGATTAACTATCAGCATCATTTAATGCACAATCAAAGGCGAGGCAAAGAAATCATAGACATGTTGTTGAATGCTGATGATGTTATTGGGAGTTTTGATGGGTTTTTTTCTTAAAGGGAAATCATCGGTGACTCTCATGAATGAAGCAGATCCTTTCTCTGTGATGTTTCCTGAATAGTCACTGAGATACCAGCCCATTGAGTTGTGGTCTCTCTCTCTTTTAAAAAGCAACTTCTACCTTCAGCTTGATCTCTTGCTTGAGCTTCCCTTCCGGCTACTAGGCTCCTTTTCTGATCCTGCAGAGGGTTTTTGTAAGGGATTGTGATCTCTAAGTTTTTCCCCTTTCAAGAACTAATCATTCTATTAATCACAATTCCAAACTGCTGTGGGAGTTTGTTTGTGACTTATGCCTTCACATGTGATACAAGCGACCTGTGTGTATAGGGTCTTCTCTCTGTTCATGTGGGGAAGGCATGGCAGCAGGAGTAGATGGCTGCTCATTCTCTGTAAGGAAATCAGTAAACAGTGGGCACCAAGTACAAGGATGTCCTGAAATATTAAGTCTTGTCCTTTCAAGGCCCCAAAGCCTCCAGCTAGGTTCAGGGTCACGACAATCTCCAAAACCCACCGAGCATGAAGTATTCAGAACCAGAAGCCTGTGTGTGCCATATCACATAAATTCATCGTGAGTACACCAATCTGTTTTTTTTTTAATGCTACATTACTTTGTCCCATCAGAACGATCTATATTACCAATTACCCAAATTTGCTGCATCTTTGGTGTCCTAGAATTGCTTTAAATTGTTGCTGGGACAGTCTTACAAACCTTCCTGTGCTGTTATGAGACCTTAAGGGGACAGCACTTATTTCAGAAATCAAAGGCAGTTGGGTTCAATCCTATGGTTAGCTGTTAGCTAGACACTGGAAGGATGGATTTGACTAAGAAAGGGAGACAGCATACATGGAGGCAGGTAACCTTTCCTTTGCAAAATGACCCATTTTGAGGCCTTACTTCAGGCTCTTCTCTTCTCCTAATCTTGGTTTTTTTTATTAGTTTAGGAGAAGAATTAAAACTCCATTTACAGTATATGTGAACCTGAATGAGTTAAGTATGTGTGACCAACTTGATGTCTGCCTGTCTGTCAACAGGGCCAGAGTTCAGGGGCATCTGATGCATAGCACAGGAATGTCAGCCATCAATCTCTGGTCCACCTAACTCTACAGCATTAGAGTTGTCATGGTTGCTCATGTGATCTTCCTCATATGATCTCCATCCACAGAGATGTCAGAAAAATCCTCCCCTGAGAGTGCAAGTTCTTTACAAATGAAAGATTATACAACAGAAGACACATGGGAGATTTCTATGGGCCAGCTGTTGAAAGGATAAAGTGACAGAAGAAGTTTATTGATTAATTAAAGAAAGAATCCGCTTCAGCTGATAGGTTAGAACATAGGTAGGTGGAGTAAACTAAATAGAATGCCAGGAGGAAGAGGTAGTGAGCTCAGAGAAGCCATGCTCCCCTCTCCCTGGCAGATGCCATAGCTCTGCTCTCTGAGGCAGATGTCGATGCAGCCAGCCACCATGTCAGACATGCTGAATTTTTCCTGGTAATTGCACCTCATTATACTACACTGATTATTAGAAATGGGTTAAAATGCTGAATCTAATGGGCCAGCAGTGTTTAAAAGAATACAGATTTTGTGTATTTATTTCAGGCATAACCTTCATGCGGCCGTGGTGCTGGGGACACAGCCTCGCTGCTCAAATAACTACAGAATGGCTTGCAGCCTTGTGGACAACTGAATCCACTGAAAGCCTGAGAAAGCTTGGGAAAGAGTAAAGCATGTTTTCTTGGTAGCAGCGATTTCTCGGTCTGCTCTGCTTGCTAGAAGAAAGCAAGGGCTCTCATCTAAAAGAGGCTTGCTGACTCAGCTTCAGCTGCAAAACCCTGCAGCCCTTAAGAGGTCCTGCCACAAAACATTTAAATGGTGTTGATACAAGCCAACTGAATGCTTGTATGTTTTCAGCAGTAGCAGGAAAAAAAACTGTGTTGTTTTAAAATGCCGGCATTCTGGGCCATCCAGCCTGTTCAAACTCTGACTGTTTGAGGAAGGAGGGCCAGCTACAGAAAGAGGGCTTGAGTGTTGTCTGTTGCAGCCTCTTTGATGGCAAGGACCTTGAAACACTGTAGACTTGTGGCACTGAATGCGGCTCTGTTCGGTACCTCAGCCACAAGGTTGGAATGGCAGAAAGCTAAGGAATGGGCTACATCTGGCCAGCAAAGCCACGGCTTTAGTCCTACTGAGATTGCTTGGTAAATGAAAGATTCATGTGGTCAGAAAAACAGAGAGAGAAATAGAGTAAAGAGAGATTCAAAGACAAAGAAATTTTTTAAATGATTTACAGTGTGTTAAAAATATGTGCAGGCTAAAATTTGAAGTTCTTAAAGTTAAAAAAAGGAAGGGAGTTGTTGGGTGTGGTAGTACACACCTGTAAACCCAACACATGGGAGGCAGAGGGAGATTGACCTCTGTACCTTCAAGGTGAGGTAGCACACGCCTTTAATCCCAGTGCCTTGAAGGCAGAGACAAACAGATCTTTGTGAGTTCAATGTGTAGTAGCATACACTTTTAATCCCAATGCCTGAAAGGCAGAGAGAGGCAGATCTCTGAGACTTCAAGGACAGACAGGTATACAGAGTTATTCCAGGTCAAAGATACAGAGAACCTGTCTCAAAAGGCAAAAAATAAAAAGGAAAAGTAAACAAAATAGAGGTTAAATTGGAGCGCACAAAGATGGAAAATTCACAGTGAATTTTGATATTGTATGCTATTATGCTCTTTTTGAATCATTTGAATTTTGAGGCAGAAGCAATAGCTGCTAAAAGATGTTTCTTTATAAAAGCTGCTGAAATAATCCAACATAGATATTTTGAAAATGCCTTGACTTTGAAATTTGGATCTAAGGACATGATGCTTTGGAAAGGAGTTTCTATTTTGTTTTCACAGAGGGTGATAGTCTGTGGATGCCTCTATCCTAATATGGTAGGATGGACGACACCCTACTTAAAGGTTACTCTGAACACCTTTAAAAAATTGCTTCACTCAACTGCCAACTGAGATAAATCAATAATGATGCCACCATTCAGCAGGAAGCATTTTGGAGAGAAAAAACTGCACCCACATTCCCAAATATGGCTTATAAACGTTCTTTGACATTTAAAGTGGGATGTGATATAGATATGAATATTTGCATTAGTATAGATTTTGCTTTACTGATAGAGATTTTAGGTCAATTGTGTTATATGTATATGCATTTTTGATCTTAATTAAGGTATTGTGATTGTGTAGTTCATTTAAAAATATAATGTATATAGGTTATTAATGGATAATCATTAATAATAGTCAAGTTTGTAGTCATGTTAGTTAGATTTTCTAGCTACATAGAGATATATATATATTTCAGTTAGATAGGCATTATTCATATCTCTCTAGACTACAAAGCAGGCTATTTAATGTTTTAGTACCTTAGGGTTTTTCATGACAGTGAGACACTCTACTCTTGGCAGCACATATCTACTTCAGGAAGAAGATGGGCATCAAAGAGGATCCTTATGGAGTTTGATAGCCATTTGGGGAAGAAACTGCTCTTGCCTGGATTGTTGCATAAACTGTACACAGAAAACACTCAGAGAGAGGACTACTGAACTTGCCTAAAGGTGAGATGATCTTTTCGTGTTCCTGATTCAGGAAAGGGTCAGCAAACATTCTTCAAGACAAGCAGATAGTGACTGCCTTTGAAATTTCCTGCTTCATGGAAATGTCTGCTGGAAACTATGGGCCTGTAGGCTGAGGATGGAAACACCAACAGTACAGAGGAACTTTGGGTGACTGTCCAGGCAGCGAGATGTCTCTGTCATTTCTAGAGTTTGAAAATGGCTTACTTTTTGTTTGCTTAGGTAATACTGTATTATTCTGGAGTCTCTAATGGAGTTGAAGAATAGATAGATAGTTATAGTTTTCCATTGTTATGATAAAAGATAAAATAGATATAAATATTGTAACTGTAATTCTTGCTTGATAACTGTTTTGTTATATGTAATTTTGCTATGTTAAAGTTAAAGATTCCGTTCTTGTTTAAACAGAAATAGGAGTAATGATGGAGTATAGGTCATTGGTTAATTAAATAAAGAAACTGTTTGGCCTGAAAGGTTAGAACATAGGTGGGTGGAATAGGAATAGGAATTGAGCTTAGAGATGCCATGCACCTCTCCCATGGGCAGAAATGGTAGCTCTGCACTCTGAGGCAGATGGCGATACAGCGAGCCACCAGGTCAGACATGCTAAATCTTTCCTTCTAAGCGCACCTCGTGCTGCAACATACATTATTAGACATGGGTTAAGAGGCTGAAAATAATGGGGCAGGCAGTGTTGAAATGAATAGTTTTGTGTTGTTATTTCGGAGCATAACCTTACAAGGCGGCCCCATGGGGATGTAGCCCTGCTGCTCAAATTTCTACAATCAAGGGGGAAATGGAAGAAGGGAAGAAAGAAGAGAGAGAGACAAGGAAGAATGGATGAATTCAATCATTCCTTGGAAAAATGAGTGAACCAATGAATGAGGAGACCTAGTAGGAAAAAATGTGCTGCATTCCCTCAGGGAGTCAGGTCAAATTAAGGATTGACAAGGTTTTCCACTAAGGAGGAGGCTTATTCCATTTTACCTTCTTTGTGCTCCAGGCCCACCCACAAGAGTGATTATGAGGACAGGGAGAAGAAGAGGAGAGGGTGTACCAGAATTCCCTGGTACAATTTCTCACCCAAATTGTAGCCAAATCACCTGACCTGGGACAGCTGATCTACATGCTGGACCCTAACTCCCAGTTTGACATCTCTAACATTTTAACCAAGTTTGTGAAGATGAAGGAACCAAAAATAGCCCAGTTACAGGATGGCAGGTTCCTTACAGGATGGGAGTCAGACATCAGTACCATACTGGTATTTAGCGGTTTGATGGGTGTGTGGAGTCTTTGCCAGACTCCACCTAGCATCATGGATTCCCTACTTTACTGATATTATGGAGTTCGGTGCATTCATAATATGTGTGCATGTCACACACTAGTGGGCATCATATGTACATGTTTATCCTGTGTGTGGGTGAGTGTGTTCATGAGTTTTATAGCCCAAGTACTACAGAACATGATCAATGAAAGGGAACACTGTTTTCCAGATATGGCAGGGCAATTATTTAAATGAACTGACAAGGGTTGGATGGCATGGATTAGACCTATGAGAGTTCAAGGCATACCGAATCCAGGCATGACAAAGTAGGTGGCAGACAGAATTCTGGCAAAACTAAGTAGGTAGCTTGATGTCCAACTTACTGGAGAAGAGCAACTGAGCGGAGACACTTTTCACTAAGCAACATGCTCTAGTGGAGATCAAACATCCTTTGACTTACAGCCAGTATGAATTAAACCATTCATCAAATGAAACCTAATTTTCTCTGATTTTGAGTATACATTTGTGTCTCTTCCTGATTAATCTACTCTTTATCCTCTTAAGTCCCAATACCTCACGCTGATATCGGTCATATCTTTCCATTTGACATGGTTTTCCCTCAAGCTTCATACTGCCCCGAGATCATACAACTTTTTGTCCCCTCTCCACTGCTTCCTTGACAGCCATCTTGTCCTTTACCACACCACGCATCCCCAGTCCTTTACTCTCCAAGGGGAAAAGACCATAAATCCTGCTTTGTTTTGAGGCATGTATTTCTGTGATGCCCCATCCACCAAACACAATCCATCGTTGAACAAATAACACAACATGTTAACAAATTTTTATTCTTTGAGAAAGAATAATCCATTGGAAAAGATACCAGGATTCATAGAAGACCTGAGGTATCTCTGAAAAAACACATTACCAAAGAGAGCATTAAGTCTGCCCCTCAAAATTTGAGAATTTCACTTTAACAGATATTCACCAAATCATAGACATAGATATGGAAGTCATTATCAAACTTGATGAAATACACAGAAGGTTTGTTGGGAACTTGGCAAATAATTATACCTATCTCTTGGGTTCCATCTTTTTTGTTGTACTGCACTCTTTTGCCCTCCAAGGAATCCCTGCCTAATTCCAAAGTCACCTCTACTGTTGGACATTCAGGCGTGATGTGGAGGTTGCCTTCAATGGAATCATCATGATGTTGGTAAAGGTACAGGACCGGATCATTCTCGTTGACAATGTAGAAACAGGTCGTTATGGTCTGCACCTCATCTGGGACCACGCCACTCCACTCTTCCTTAGAGCCTGGCATGATGTGGAGGTTGCCTTCCAGGTAGTCATCCAGGAGGTGGTAAATGTACAAGATGGGATCTTTCTTGTAGGTAATATAAAACCAGGTCTTCATGATTGGCACCTCTTCTAGGACCCTCCCGTTCCAGTCATTCTTAGAGCCATTTGTGCCCATGAATGTATGTTTCACTGCTCTGCCAACTATGGTGTTTGAGAGATGAGTGTCTGTCACCTGAGGAAATGGCACATTATTAGGCAGGATCTTCAGGTTTAAAATCCTTTCATCACTATGAAGCTCCAAGCCATAGACACAATCAATCCCATCATATTTCAACAAATAGAGAGAGGGATATGTTGGCAGTTGATCTAGAATGATGGCTTTCCAATGGGTGACTGGTTCATTGGCTTCCTTCCAGTCATGAGAAATTCTGCGGCCAACAATATTCTCTAGGGCCTCAAAAGGCTTACTAAGTTTTTGCTTCTGGAGCGATGGCCCATTCTTCTTCTGGAGATGTGGCATGCAACTCATACTAAGAGGCATCTTCTTCATGGCGGGAGACTTTCTGAGATAGGCCACAGCACTCCTGTTCCACTGTCTCTTGGCTCTGTTTCTGTGCTTGGGCTTCATAGCTGCCAATCTCTGCATAGGAAGAACTCTTCAGTTTAAATCAGACACAAAGTGGTTTCCTCCACCATAAGTGCCTGCAAGGATAAGAAGGTGAGAATGTGAGGTCGAGGCTCTTTTTAGGAATATCTTTGGAGCAGGTGAAAAAGGCAGGGCTGAATAGATTTGGATACCTAAATGGAATATGTTCTTAAGAAATTAATAGGAAAATTATCAAAGTCTTGTCTACAGCTCAGTATATGTGTATCAGAGACATATTCCTGCTGCAAAATGCAATTGACCTCTACTGAGAAACCTACTTCCTGACTTACTATATCAATGAGAGACGAAGCTATGCCTATACCTAAAGTGAGAAAGAAATATCTGAACAGATGGCAAAGAATTCAAAGAACAGCCACTCCTCTCCTTACCACTCAATCTACTGGTTAGTTGGCTGATCTATAACCACCTGCCCAAGGTCATGGCACTCCAGTCCACTGGCTCTCTCTATTGTGTCTCCTGATCCAGATCCAGGTTGATTACATAAAGATATTCTGTATCTTCATTAGAGAAGTGAGTACTGTGAGTCAAACTGCCAAAAGAAAGAAACATTAATCTGTGCAACAGCACCTATTAGAAATAATTATCTTTTAAAACACATAGGGACAAAGAGGATCTTTGCCATTTAAGTGGACTGAGGAATTGGACATTTTTAGCAAAGATAGAGTGGGGAGAATACCTGACATTAACCGTCCCCCAGCTATCAAATATAGGAGCTGTTAACGACATAAATTTTGGACCCAGAGCAGATTTGAAAGAAACCTTTCTTTGACTACAGAGGTCCTAGTTGCTTCCTAAACATATTTACCAAAAGAAAATATCTTGGCTCTCTAGATTCCAACTTCTGGAAATTCGGTTGAACAGTTGTGGAGCCCAAGAGCTGAACTGACCTCCTCAGCCACCGTGAAGATAGTAAGCCCACCTTCACAGAAGACTAGTGCTTCATGTGCAACAGAGTTGCCACCCCCAACCAAAGCTTTGTGACATCATCAAGGCTCTACTTATGTCATAAAACTCCTCCTAGCCAGGTTTCTTCCCTACTAACCCCCAGAAATATCCAGCATACAGGTCCTAAAATGCTGCTCATACAGCCCCATGAAGACCCAAAATAAAAACCCCAATCTTCTTCCCAATTACTTGAGTCATATTTTTCAAGTAACTCAACCCCTTTATGTCTTTTTTTTTTCTGTAAAATAATTTTTCGTCTGAGTCAACAACTCACGTGAATGTTTTTTTCCTACCTCCAATGTCCTCATTGGTTATTTTCTATTGATTTTTCCATTACTTCATAATAATAATTATCAAACTTTCCACTTCTCTTCCTCCTCCCACATTCTTCTTGCTCCGCAAATAAACCTCTCCACTCAAACACCAGTCCAAATAGAGGGCAGGGTACTTTGAGCTGTGGGAAGTCCAAGCCCACCCTTCATCCATCCAGATTTAGCAAGGTATGCATCCACAAAAAATATGATCACAAAAAGCCAGTGTATGATATGCAGACAATTGCAAGTGCCATTATCTTTGGCTTCTCCGTCTGCCACAATTGTCAGCCACATTCAGAGCTTCCAGTTTGATCCCATGTTCTTTCATTCCCAGGTCACTGGATTAGTTGAAATCCCCTTAGTTCAGGCACAGTGTCTCATAGTGTGGACCAAGCCCTTATATTCCTGACATCCTTGCTCTTTTTCTCCATCCGTCTGCTCTTCCACTGGAGCTTGGAAGCTCCATCTAGTTTTCTGATTTTGACCCTGACTTGATCTCCATCATTTGCCAAACAAAAGTTCCATGGTGGTTTTCAAGATAGTCAGTCATCAGTCTGACTATGGGACAAGGCACACATAGTTCCTAGGGACATGTCACAGTGCGGTCAACTTCTCCTCCCTGCTTAAGTACCTAGAGAGGGTCACCCTATGGCCTTCTGAGAACCACTCGAGAGATATCGATCTTGACATCCCCAGAATATCCCCATAAATTGAGATATCATCAGTGTATGTGCATTTACTTGTGTGTGTGTGTTTGTGTGTGTGTATTTAAATCACAATAATAAATGGATTGTAATATGAAGTCTCTTGTCATCTTGAGAAGAATATTTGCTACAGCAACACTCTCACAGTAATAGTGAGAGTGTAAACTATCTAAGAAAGGAGAAATAACTGGAGGAATCCCCCAGGAGTTAGGCTCAGTGTCCCAGGAATTACGCCCAAGGAAAGTCAATGAACTCAGTGATGGAAGATAAAACCCAGCCTAAATAAAACCCTAAATCATTTAGGTGGAACATGAGATACTCTTACAACAGTTACAAGAGGTCTAAAATGCCTGGACTGGAACATAAGGGGAACACAATGACGTGGAGCTGAGAGTGCATGGCAAAACTGATTGGATCTGGCAAAAAATATGTAAGCATACCAAGGAAACCACCAGTGGGACAAAACCCTAAGAAATCTGTATGACATCATATCATGTTGAACATAATGAGATTTATAGACAAAGGAAAGATCTTAATTATGTCACTGTCACACAGGTGATGATGAACCAGTTCCATCGAGGAGTGACTCCCTGTTGTTTATAAGATAACCTGTCAATTCTGTCTAGTCTGTTACAAGGAAATTTGCATTAATTGCACAGATTAACTATCAGCATCATTTAATGCACAATCAAAGGCAAGGCAAAGAAATCATAGACATGTTGTTGAATGCTGATTATGTTATTGGGAGTTTTGATGGGTTTTTTTCTTAAAGGGAAATCATCGGTGACTCTCACGCATGAACAGATCCTTTCTCTGTGATGTTTCCTGAATAGCCACTGAGATACCAGCCCATTGAGTTGTGGTCTCTCTCTCTTTTAAAAAGCAACTTCTACCTTCAGCTTGATCTCTTGCTTGAGCTTCCCTTCCGGCTACTAGGCTCCTTTTCTGATCCTGCAGAGGGCTTTTGTAAGGGATTGTGATCTCTAAGTTTTTCCCCTTTCAAGAACTAATCATTCTATTAATCACAATTCTAAACTGCTGTGGGAGTTTGTTTGTGACTTATGCCTTCACATGTGATACAAGCGACCTGTGTGTATAGGGTCTTCTCTCTGTTCATGTGGGGAAGGCATGGCAGCAGGAGTAGATGGCTGCTCATTCTCTGTAAGGAAATCAGTAAACAGTGGGGACCAAGTACAAGGATGTCCTGAAATATTAAGTCTTGTCCTTTCAAGGCCCCAAAGCCTCCAGCTAGGTTCAGGGTCACGACAATCTCCAAAACCCAACGAGCATGAAGTATTCAGAACCAGAAGCCTGTGTGTGCCATATCACGTAAATTCATCGTGAGTACACCAATCTGTTTTTTTTTAATTCTAAATTATTTTGTCCATCAGAACGATCTATATTACCAATTAACCAAATTTGCTGCATCTTTGGTGTCCTAGAATTGCTTTAAATTGTTCCTGGGACAGTCTTACAAACCTTCCTGTGCTGTTATGAGACCTAAAGGGGACAGCACTTATTTCAGAAATCAAAGGCAGTTGGGTTCAATCCTATGGTTAGCTGTTAGCTAGACACTGGAAGGATGGATTTGACTAAGAAAGGGAGACAGCATACATGGAGGCAGGTAACCTTTCCTCTGCAAAATGACCCATTTTGAGGCCTTACTTCAGGCTCCTCTCTTCTCCTAATCTTGGTTTCTTTATTAGTTTAGGAGAAGAATTAAAACTCCATTTACAATATCTGTGAACCTGAATGAGTTAAGTATGTGTGAACAACTTGATGTCTGCCTGTCTGTCAACACGGCTAGAGTTCATGGGCATCTGATGCATAGCACAGGAATGTCAGCCATCAACCTCTGCACCACCTAACTCTACAGCATAACGGTTATCATGGTTGCTCATCTGATCTTCCTCATCTGATCTCCATCCACAGAGATGTCAAAAAATAGTCCCATGAGAGTGCAAGTTCTTTACAAATGAAAGATTATACAACAGAAGACACAAGGGAGATTAATTTGGGCAAGCTGTTGAAAGGTTAAAGTGATGGAAGAATTTCATTGCTTAATTAAGGAAAGAATCCGCTTCAGCTGATAGGTTAGAACATAGGTAGGTGGAGTAAACAAAATAGAATGCCGGGAGGAAGAGGTAGTGAGCTCAGAGAAGCCATGCTCCCCTCTCCCCGGCAGATGCCATAGCTCTGCTCTCTGAGGCAGATGTCGATGCAGCCAGCCACCATGTCAGACATGCTGAATTTTTCCTGGTAAGTGCACCTCATTATACTACACTGATTATTAGAAATGGGTTAAAATGCTGAATCTAATGGGCCAGCAGTGTTTAAAAGAATACAGTTTTTGTGTATTTATTTCAGGCATAACCTTCATGCGGCCGTGGTGCTGGGGACACAGCCTCGCTGCTCAAATAACTACAGAATGGCTTGCAGCCTTTTGGACAACTGAATCCACTGAAAGCCTGAGAAAGTTTGGGAAAGAGTAAAGCATGTTTTCTTGGTAGCAGCGATTTCTCGGTCTGCTCTGCTTGCTAGAAGAAAGCAAGAGCTCTCATCTAAAAGAGGCTTGCTGACTCAGCTTCAGCTGCAAAACCCTGCAGCCCTTAAGAGGTCCTGCCACAAAACAGTTAAATGGTGTTGATAAAAGCCAACTGAATGCTTGTATGTTTTCAGCAGTAGCAGGAAAAAAAACTGTGTTGTTTTAAAATGCCGGCTTTCTGGGCCATCCTGCCTGGGCAAACTCTGAATGTTTGAGGAAAAAGGGCCAGCTACAGAGAGAGGGCTTGAGTGTTGTCTGTTGCAGCCTCTTTGATGGCAAGGACCTTGAAACACTGTAGACTTGTGGCACTGAATGCGGCTCTGTTCGGTACCTCAGCCACAAGGTTGGAATGGCAGAAAGCTAAGGAATGAGCTACATCTGGCCAGCAAAGCCACGGCTTTAGTCCTACTGAGATTGCTTGGTAAATGAAAGACTTATGTGGTCAGAAAAACAGAGAGAGAAATAGAGTAAAGAGAGATTCAAAGACAAAGAAAATTTTTAAATGATTTACACTGTGTTAAAAATATGTGCAGGCTAAAATTTGAAGTTCTTAAAGTTAAAAAAAGGAAGCAAGTTGTTGGGTGTGGTAGTACACACCTGTAAACCCAACACATGGGAGCCAGAGGGAGATTGACCTCTGTACCTTCAAGGTGAGGTAGCACACGCCTTTAAGCCCAGTGCCTTGAAGGCAGAGACAAACAGATCTTTGTGAGTTCAATGTGTAGTAGCATACATCTTTAATCCCAATGCCTGAAAGGCAGAGAGGCAGATCTCTGAGACTTCAAGGACAGACAGGTATACAGAGTTATTCCAGGTCAAAGATACAGAGAACCTGTCTCAAAAGGCAAAAAATAAAAAGGAAAAATAAACAAAATAGAGGTTAAATTGAAGCGCACAAAGATGGAAAATTCACAGCGAATTTTGATATTGTATGCTATTATGCTTTTTTTGAATCATTTGAATTTTGAGGCAGTAGCAATAGCTGCTAAAAGATGTTTCTTTATAAAAGCTGCTGAAATAATCCAACATAAATATTTTGAAATGCCTTGACTTTGAAATTTGGATCTAAGGACATGATGCTTTGGAAAGGAATTTCTATTTTGTTTTCACAGAGGGTGATAGTCTGTGGATGCCTCTATCCTAATATGGTAGGATGGACCACTCCCTACTTAAAGGTTGCTGTGAACACCTTTAAAAAATTGATTCGCTCAACTGCCAACTGAGATAAATCAATAATGATGCCACCATTCAGCAGGAAGCATTTTGGAGAGAAAAAACAGCACCCACGTTCCCAAATATGGCTTATAAACGTTCTTTTACATTTAAAGTGGGATGTGATATAGATATGAATATTTGCATTCGTATAGATTTTGCTTTACTGATAGAGATTTTAGGTCAATTGTGTTATATGTATATGCATTTTTGATCTTAATTAAGGTATTGTGATTGTGTAGTTCATTTAAAAATATAATGTATATAGGTTATTAATGGATAATCATTAATAATAGTCAAGTTTGTAGTCATGTTAGTTAGATTTTCTAGCTACATAGATATATATATTTCAGTCAGATAGGCATTATTCATATCTCTCTAGACTACAAAATAGGCTATTTAATGTTTTAGTACCTTAGGGTTTTTCATGACAGTGAGACACTCTACTCTTGGCAGCACATATCTACTTCAGGAAGAAGATGGGCATCACAGAGGATCCTTATGGAGTTTGATAGCCATTTGGGGAAGAAACTGCTCTTGCCTGGATTGTTGCATAAACTGTACACAGAAAACACTCAGAGAGAGGACTACTGAACTTGCCTAAAGGTGAGATGATCTTTTCGTGTTCCTGATTCAGGAAAGGGTCAGCAAAACATTCTTCAAGACAAGCAGATAGTGACTGCCTTTGAAATTTCCTGCTTCATGGAAATGTCTGCTGGAAACTATGGGCCTGTAGGCTGAGGATGGAAACCCCAACGGTACAGAGGAACTTTGGGTGACTGTCCAGGCAGCGAGATGTCTCTGTCATTTCTAGAGTTTGAAAATGGCTTACATTTTGTTTGCTTAGGTAATACTGTATTATTCTGGAGTCTCTGATGGAGTTGAAGAATAGATAGATAATTATAGTTTTCCATTGTTATGATAAAAGATAAAATAGATATAAATATTGTAACTGTAATTCTTGCTTGATAACTGTTTTGTTATATGTAATTTTGCTATGTTAAAGATAAAGATTCCGTTCTTGTTTAAACAGAAAAAGGAGTAATGATGGAGTATAGGTCATTGGTTAATTAAATAAAGAAACTGTTTGGCCTGAAAGGTTAGAACATAGGTGGGTGGAATAAACATAAGAGAATGCTGGGAGGAATAGGAATTGAGCTTAGAGATGCCATGCACCTCTGCCATGGGCAGAAATGGTAGCTCTGCACTCTGAGGCAGATGGCGATACAGCCGGCCACCAGGTCAGACATGCTAAATCTTTCCTTCTAAGCGCACCTCGTGCTGCAACATACATTATTAGACATGGGTTAAGAGGCTGAAAATAATGGGGCAGGCAGTGTTGAAATGAATAGTTTTGTGTTGTTATTTCGGAGCATAACCTTACAAGGCGGCCCCATGGGGATGCAGCCCTGCTGCTCAAATTTCTACAATCAAGGGGAAATGGAAGAAGGGAAGAAAGAAGAGAGAGAGACAAGGAAGAATGGATGAATTCAATCATTCCTTGGAAAAATGAGTGAACCAATGAATGAGGAGACCTAGTAGGAAAAAATGTGCTGCATTCCCTCAGAGAGTCAGGTCAAATTAAGGATTGACAAGGTTTTCCACTAAGAAGGAGGCTTATTCCATTTTACCTTCTTTGTGCTCCAGGCCCACCCACAAGAGTGATGATGAGGACAGGGAGAAGAAGAGGAGAGGGTGTACCAGAATTCCCTGGTACAATTTCTCACCCAAATTGTAGCCAAATCACCTGACCTGGGACAGCTGATCTACATGCTGGACCCTAACTCCCAGTTTGACAACTCTCACATTTTAACCAAGTTTGTGAAGATGACGGAACCAAAAATAGCCCAGTTACAAGATGGCAGGTTCCTTACAGGATGGGAGTCAGATATCAGTACCATACTGGTATTTGGCGGTTTGATGGGTGTGTGGGGTCTTTGCCAGACTCCACCTAGCATCATGGATTCCCTACTTTACTGATATTATGGAGTTCGGTGCATTCATCATATGTGTGCATGTCACACACTAGTGGGCATCATATGTACATGTTTATCCTGTGTGTGGGTGAGTGTGTTTTATAGCCCAAGTACTACAGAACATGATCAATGAAAGGGAACACTGTTTTCCAGATATGGCAGGGCAATTATTTAAATGAACTGACAAGGGTTGGATGGCATGGATAAGACCTATGAGAGTTCAAGGCATACCGAATCCAGGCATGACAAAGTAGGTGGCAGACAGAATTCTGGCAAAACTAAGTAGGTAGCTTGATGTCCAACTTACTGGAGAAGAGCAACTGAGCGGAGACACTTTTCACTAAGCAACATGCTCTAGTGGAGATCAAACATCCTTTGACTTACAGCCAGTACGAATTAAACCATTCATCAAATGAAACCTAATTATCTCTGATTTTGAGTATACATTTGTGTCCCTTCCTGATTAATCTACTCTTTATCCTCTTAAGTCCCAATACCTCACGCTGATATCGGTCACATCTTTCCATTTGACATGGTTTTCCCTCAAGCTTCGTACCGCCCCGAGATCATACAACTTTTTGTCCCCTCTCCACTGCTTCCTTGACAGCCATCTTGTCCTTTACCACACCACGCATCCTCAGTCCTTTACTCTCCAAGGGGAAAAGACCATAAATCCTGCTTTGTTTTGAGGCATGTATTTCTGTGATGCCCCATCCACCAAACACAATGCATCATTGACCAAATAACACAACATGTTAACAAATTTTTATTCTTTGAGAAAGAATAATCCATTGGAAAAAATACCAGGATTCATAGAAGACCTGAGGTATCTCTGAAAAAAACACATTCCCAAAGAGAGAATTAAGTCTGCCCCTCAAAATTTGAGAATTTCACTTTAACAGATCTTCACCAAATCATACACATAGATATGGAAGTCATTATCAAACTTGATGAAATACACAGAAGGTTTGTTGGGAAGTTGGCAAATAATTTTACCTATCTCTTGGGTTCCATCTTTTTTGTTGTACTGCACTCTTTTGCCCTCCAAGGAATCCCTGCCTAATTCCAAAGTAACCTCTACTGGAGGACATTCAGGCGTGATGTGGAGGTTGCCTTCAATGGAATCATCATGATGGTGGTAAAGGTACAGGACCGGATCATTCTCGTTGACCATGTAGAGACAGGTCGTTATGGCCTGCACCTCATCTGGGACCACGCCACTCCACTCTTCCTTAGAGCCTGGCATGATGTGGAGGTTGCCTTCCAGGTAGTCATCCAGGAGGTGGTAAATGTACAAGACCGGATCTTTCTTGTAGGTAATATAAAACCAGGTCTTCATGATTGGCACCTCTTCTAGGACCCTCCCGTTCCAGTCATTCTTAGAGCCATTTGTGCCCATGAATGTATGTTTCACTGCTCTGCCAACTATGGTGTTTGAGAGATGAGTGTCTGTCACCTGAGGAAATGGCACATTATTAGGCAGGATCTTCAGGTTTAAAATCCTTTCATCACTATGAAGCTCCAAGCCATAGACACAATCAATCCCATCATATTTCAACAAATAGAGAGGGGGATATGTTGGCAGTTGATCTAGAATGATGGCTTTCCAATGGTGACTGGTTCATTGGCTTCCTTCCAGCCATGAGAAATTCTGCGGCCAACAATATTCTCCAGGGCCTCAAAAGGCTTACTAAGTTTTTGCTTCTGGAGCGATGGCCCATTCTTCTTCTGGAGATGTGGCATGCAACTCATACTAAGAGGCATCTTCTTCATGGCGGGAGACTTTCTGAGATAGGCCACAGCACTC
Organism: Microtus pennsylvanicus; assembly: GCF_037038515.1. Taxonomy (NCBI): domain Eukaryota; kingdom Metazoa; phylum Chordata; class Mammalia; order Rodentia; family Cricetidae; genus Microtus; species Microtus pennsylvanicus. Next base: position 16,844,137 of record NC_134602.1, read on the forward strand.
CTGTTCCACTGTCTCTTGGCTCTGTTTCTGTGCTTGGGCTTCATAGCTGCCAATCTCTGCATAGGAAGAACTTCAGTTTAAATCAGACACAAAGTGGTTTCCTCCACCATAAGTGCCTGCAAGGATAAGAAGGTGAGGATGTGAGGTCAAGGCTCTTTTTAGGAATAACTTTGGAGCAGGTGAAAAAGGCAGGGCTGAATAGATTTGGATACCTAAATGGAATATGTTCTTAAGAAATTAATAGGAAAAGTATCAAACTCTTGTCTACAGCTCAGTATATGTGTATCAGAGACATATTCCTGCTGCAAAAAGCAATTGACCTCTACTGAGAAACCTACTTCCTGACTTACTATATCAATGAGAGAGGAAGCTATGCCTATACTTAAAGTGAGAAAGAAATATCTGAACAGATGGCAAAGAATTCAAAGAACAGCCACTCCTCTCCTTACCACTCAAGCTACGGGTTAGTTGGCTGATCTATAACCACCTGCCCAAGGTCATGGCACTCCAGTCCACTGGCTCTCTCTATTGTGTCTCCTGATCCAGATCCAGGTTGATTACATAAAGATATTCTTTATCTTCATTAGAGAAGTGAGTACTGTGAGTCAAAGTGCCAAAAGAAAGAAACATTAATCTGTGCAACAGCACCTATTAGAAATAATTATCTTTTAAAACACACATGGAAAAAGAGGAATTTTGCCATTTAAGTGGACTGAGGAATTGGACATTTTTAGCAAAGATAGAGTGGGGAGAATACCTGACATTAACCGTCCCCCAGCTATCAAATATAGGAGCTGTTAACGACATACATTTTGGACCCAGAGCAGATTTGAAAGAAACCTTTCTTTGACTACAGAGGTCCTAGTTGCTTCCTAAACATATTTACCAAAAGAAAATATCTTGGCTCTCTAGATTCCAACTTCTGGAAATTCGGTTGAACAGTTGTGGAGCCCAAGAGCTGAACTGACCTCCTCAGCCACCGTGAAGATAGTAAGCCCACCTTCACAGAAGACTAGTGCTTCATGTGCAACAGAGTTGCCACCCCCAACCAAAGCTTTGTGACATCATCAAGGCTCTACTTATGTCATAAAACTCCTCCTAGCCAGGTTTCTTCCCTACTAACCCCCAGAAATATCCAGCATACAGGTCCTAAAATGCTGCTCATACAGCCCAATGAAGACCCAAAATAAAAACCCCAATCTTCTTCCCAATTACTTGAGTCATATTTTCCAAGTAACTCAACCTTTTTATGTGTGTGGTTTTTTTTTCTGTATAATAATTTTTGGTCTGAGTCAACAACTCACATGAATGTTTTTTAATCCTAACTCCAATGTCCTCATTGGTTATTTTCTATTGATTTTTCCATTACTTCATAATAATAATTATCAAACTTTCCACTTCTCTTCCTCCTCCCACATTCTTCTTGCTCCGCAAATAAACCTCTCCACTCAAACACCAGTCCAAATAGAGGGCAGGGTACTTTGAGCTGTGGGAAGTCCAAGCCCACCCTTCATCCATCCTGATTTAGCAAGGTATGCATCCACAAAAAATATGATCACAAAAAGCCAGTGTATGATATGCAGACAAGTGACAGTGCCATTATCTTTGGCTTCTCCGTCTGCCCCAATTGTCAGCCACATTCAGAGCTTCCAGTTTGATCCCATGTTCTTTCATTCCCAGGTCACTGGATTAGTTGAAATCCCCTTAGCTCAGGCACAGTGTCTCATAGTGTGGACCAAGCCCTTATATTCCTGACATCCTTGCTCTTTTTCTCCATCCATCTGCTCTTCCACTGGAGCTTGGAAGCTCCATCTAGTTTTCTGATTTTGACCCTGACTTGATCTCCATCATTTGCCAAACAAAAGTTCCATGGTGGTTTTCAAGATAGTCAGTCATCAGTCTGACTAAGGGACAAGGCACACATAGTTCCTAGGGACATGTCACAGTGCGGTCAAATTCTCCTCCCTGCTTAAGTACCTAGAGAGGGTCACCCTATGGCCTTCTGAGAACCACTCGAGAGATATCGATCTTGACATCCCCAGAATGGCCCCATAAATTAAGATATCATCAGTGTATGTGAATTAACTTGTGTGTGTTTGTGTATGTGTATTTTAATCACAATAACAAATGGATTGTAATATTGAAGTTTCTTCTCATCTTGAGAAGAATATTTGCTACAGAAACACTCCCACAGTAATAGTGAGAGTGTAAACTGTCTCATCAAGGAGAAATAACTGGAGGAATCCCCCAGGAGTTAGGCTCAGTGTCCCAGGAATTACGCCCAAGGAAAGTCAATGAACTCAGTGATGGAAGATAAAACCCAGCCTAAATAAAACCCTAAATCATTTAGGTGGAACATGAGATACTCTTACAACAGTTACAAGAGGTCTAAAATGCCTGGACTGGAACATAAGGGGAACACAAGGACGTGGAGCTGAGAGTGCATGGCAAAACTGATTGGATCTGGCAAAAATTATGTAAGCATACAAAGGAAACCACCAATGGGACAAAACCCTAACAAATCTGTATGACAACATATCATGTTGAACATAATGAGATTTATAGACAAAGGAAAGATCTTAATTATGTCACTGTCACACAGGTGATGATGAACCAGTTCCATCGTAGAGTGACTCCCTGCTGTGTTTAAGATAACCTGTCAATTCTGTCTAGTCAGTTACAAGGAAATTTGCATTAAGTGCACAGATTAACTATCAGCATCATTTAATGCACAATCAAAGGCGAGGCAAAGAAATCATAGACATGTTGTTGAATGCTGATGATGTTATTGGGAGTTTTGATGGGTTTTTTTCTTAAAGGGAAATCATCGGTGACTCTCATGCATGAAGCAGATCCTTTCTCTGTGATGTTTCCTGAATAGCCACTGAGATACCAGCCCATTGAGTTGTGGTCTCTCTCTCTTTTAAAAAGCAACTTCTACCTTCAGCTTGATCTCTTGCTTGAGCTTCCCTTCCGGCTACTAGGCTCCTTTTCTGATCCTGCAGAGGGTTTTTGTAAGGGATTGTGATCTCTAAGTTTTTCCCCTTTCAAGAACTAATCATTCTATTAATCACAATTCTAAACTGCTGTGGGAGTTTGTTTGTGACTTATGCCTTCACATGTGATACAAGCGACCTGTGTGTATAGGGTCTTCTCTCTGTTCATGTGGGGAAGAGATGGCAGCAGGAGTAGATGGCTGCTCATTCTCTGTAAGGAAATCAGTAAACAGTGGGGACCAAGTACAAGGATGTCCTGAAATATTAAGTCTTGTCCTTTCAAGGCCCCAAAGCCTCCAGCTAGGTTCAGGGTCACGACAATCTCCAAAACCCACCGAGCATGAAGTATTCAGAACCAGAAGCCTGTGTGTGCCATATCACATAAATTCATCGTGAATACACCAATCTGTTTTTTTTTTTTTTAATGCTACATTATTTTGTCCCATCAGAACGATCTATATTACCAATTACCCAAATTTGCTGCATCTTTGGTGTCCTAGAATTGCTTTAAATTGTTGCTGGGACAGTCTTACAAACCTTCCTGTGCTGTTATGAGACCTTAAGGGGACAGCACTTATTTCAGAAATCAAAGGCAGTTGGGTTCAATCCTATGGTTAGCTGTTAGCTAGACACTGGAAGGATGGATTTGACTAAGAAAGGGAGACAGCATACATGGAGGCAGGTAACCTTTCCTTTGCAAAATGACCCATTTTGAGGCCTTACTTCAGGCTCTTCTCTTCTCCTAATCTTGGTTTTTTTATTAGTTTAGGAGAAGAATTAAAACTCCATTTACAGTATCTGTGAACCTGAATGAGTTAAGTATGTGTGACCAACTTGATGTCTGCCTGTCTGTCAACAGGGCCAGAGTTCAGGGGCATCTGATGCATAGCACAGGAATGTCAGCCATCAATCTCTGGTCCACCTAACTCTACAGCATTAGAGTTGTCATGGTTGCTCATCTGATCTTCCTCATATGATCTCCATCCACAGAGATGTCAGAAAAATCCTCCCCTGAGAGTGCAAGTTCTTTACAAATGAAAGATTATACAACAGAAGACACATGGGAGATTTCTATGGGCAAGCTGTTGAAAGGATAAAGTGACAGAAGAAGTTTATTGATTAATTAAAGAAAGAATCCGCTTCAGCTGATAGGTTAGAACATAGGTAGGTGGAGTAAACAAAATAGAATGCCGGGAGGAAGAGGTAGTGAGCTCAGAGAAGCCATGCTCCCCTCTCCCCGGCAGATGCCATAGCTCTGCTCTCTGAGGCAGATGTCGATGCAGCCAGCCACCATGTCAGACATGCTGAATTTTTCATGGTAAGTGCACCTCGTTATACTACACTGATTATTAGAAATGGGTTAAAATGCTGAATCTAATGGGCCAGCAGTGTTTAAAAGAATACAGTTTTTGTGTATTTATTTCAGGCATAACCTTCATGCGGCTGTGGTGCTGGGGACACAGTCTCGCTGCTCAAATAACTACAGAATGGAATGCAGCCTTGTGGACAACTGAATCCACTGAAAGCCTGAGAAAGCTTGGGAAAGAGTAAAGCACGTTTTCTTGGTAGTAGCGATTTCTCGGTCTGCTCTGCTTGATAGAAGAAAGCAAGGGCTCTCATCTAAAAGAGGCTTGCTGACTCAGCTTCAGCTGCAAAACCCTGCAGCCCTTAAGAGGTCCTGCCACAAAACATTTAAATGGTGTTGATAAAAGCCAACTGAATGCTTGTATGTTTTCAGCAGTAGCAGGAAAAAAAACTGTGTTGTTTTAAAATGCCGGCTTTCTGGGCCATCCTGCCTGGGCAAACTCTGACTGTTTGATGAAGGAGGGGCAGCTACAGAAAGAGGACTTGAGTGTTGTCTGTAGCAGCCTCTTTGATGGCAAGGACCTTGAAACACTGTAGACTTGTGGCACTGAATGCGGCTCTGTTCGGTACCTCAGCCACAAGGTTGGAATGGCAGAAAGCTAAGGAATGGGCTACATCTGGCCAGCAAAGCCACGGCTTTAGTCCTACTGGGATTACTTGGTAAATGAAAGACTCATGTGGTCAGAAAAACAGAGAGAGAAATAGAGTAAAGAGAGATTCAAAGACAAAGAAAATTTTTAAATGATTTACAGTGTGTTAAAAATATGTGCAGGCTAAAATTTGAAGTTCTTGAAGTTAAAAAAGGAAGAGAGTTGTTGGGTGTGGTAGGACACACCTGTAAACCCAACACATGGGAGGCAGAGGGAGATTGACCTCTGTACCTTCAAGGTGAGGTAGCACACGCCTTTAATCCCAGTGCCTTGAAGGCAGAGACAAACAGATCTTTGTGAGTTCAATGTGTAGTAGCATACACCTTTAATCCCAATGCCTGAAAGGCAGAGAGAGGCAGATCTCTGAGACTTCAAGGACAGACAGGTATACAAGGTTATTCCAGGTCAAAGATACAGAGAACCTGTCTCAAAAGGCAAAAAATAAAAAGGAAAAATAAACAAAATAGAGGTTAAATTGAAGCGCACAAAGATGGAAAATTCACAGCGAATTTTGATATTGTATGCTATTATGCTGTTTTTGGATCATTTGAATTTTGAGGCAGTAGCAATAGCTGCTAAAAGATGTTTCTTTATAAAGGCTGCTGAAATAATCCAACATAGATATTTTGAAAATGCCTTGACTTTGAAATTTGGATCTAAGGACATGATGCTTTGGAAAGGAGTTTCTATTTTGTTTTCACAGAGGGTGATAGTCTGTGGATGCCTCTATCCTAATATGGTAGGATGGACCACGCCCTACTTAAAGGTTGCTGTGAACACCTTTAAAAAATTGCTTCGCTCAACTGCCAACTGAGATAAATCAATAATGATGCCACCATTCAGCAGGAAACATTTTGGAGAGAAAAAACTGCACCCACATTCCCAAATATGGCTTATAAACATTCTTTTACATTTAAAGTGGGATGTGATATAGACATGAATATTTGCATTAGTATAGATTTTGCTTTACTGATAGAGATTTTAGGTCAATTGTGTTATATGTATATGCATTTTTGATCTTAATTAAGGTATTGTGATTGTGTAGTTCATTTAAAAATATAATGTATATAGGTTATTAATGGATAATCATTCATAATAGTCAAGTTTGTAGTCATGTTAGTTAGATTTTCTAGCTACATAGATATATATATTTCAGTTAGATAGGCATTATTCATATCTCTCTAGACTACAAAATAGGCTATTTAATGTTTTAGTACCTTAGGGTTTTTCATGACAGTGAGACACTCTACTCTTGGCAGCACATATCTACTTCAGGAAGAAGATGGGCATCAAAGAGGATCCTTATGGATTTTGATAGCCATTTGGGGAAGAAACTGCTCTTGACTGGATTGTTGCATAAACTGTACACAGAAAACACTCAGAGAGAGGACTACTGAACTTGCCTAAAGGTGAGATGATCTTTTCGTGTTCCTGATTCAGGAAAGGGTCAGCAAAACATTCTTCAAGACAAGCAGATAGTGACTGCCTTTGAAATTTCCTGCTTCATGGAAATGTCTGCTGGAAACTATGGGCCTGTAGGCTGAGGGTGGAAACACCAACGGTACAGAGGAACTTTGGGTGACTGTCCAGGCAGCGAGATGTCTCTGTCATTTCTAGAGTTTGAAAATGGCTTACTTTTTGTTTGCTTAGGTAATACTGTATTATTCTGGAGTCTCTGATGGAGTTGAAGGATAGATAGATAGTTATAGTTTTCCATTGTTATGATAAAAGATAAAATAGATATAAATATTGTAACTGTAATTCTTGCTTGATAACTGTTTTGTTATGTGTAATTTTGCTATGTTAAAGTTAAAGATTCCATTCTTGTTTAAACAGAAATAGGAGTAATGATGGAGTATAGGTCATTGGTTAATTAAATAAAGAAACTGTTTGGCCTGAAAGGTTAGAACATAGGTGGGTGGAATAAATATAAGAGAATGCTGGGAGGAATAGGAATTGAGCTTAGAGATGCCATGCACCTCTGCCATGGGCAGAAATGGTAGCTCTGCACTCTGAGGCAGATGGCGATACAGCCAGCCACCAGGTCAGACATGCTAAATCTTTCCTTCTAAGTGCACCTCGTGCTGCAACATACATTATTAGACATGGGTTAAGAGGGTGAAAATAATGGGGCAGGCAGTGTTTAAATGAATAGTTTTGTGTTGTTATTTCGGAGCATAACCTTACAAGGCGGCCCCATGGGGATCCAGCCCTGCTGCTCAAATTTCTACAATCAAGGGGGAAATGGAAGAAGGGAAGAAAGAATAGAGAGAGACAAGGAAGAATGGATGGATTCAATCATTCATTGGAAAAATGAGTGAACCAATGAATGAGGAGACCTAGTAGGAAAAAATGTGCTGCATTCCCTCAGAGAGTCAGGTCAAATTAAAGATTGACAAGGTTTTCCACTAAGGAGGAGGCTTATTCCATTATACCTTCTTTGTGCTCCAGGCCCACCCACAAGAGTGATTATGAGGACAGGGAGAAGAAGAGGAGAGGGTGTACCAGAATTCCCTGGTACAATTTCTCACCCAAATTGTAGCCAAATCACCTGACCTGGGACAGCTGATCTACATGCTGGACCCTAACTCCCAGTTTGACAACTCTAACATTTTAACCAAGTTTGTGAAGATGAAGGAACCAGAAATAGGCCAGTTACAGGATGGCAGGTTCCTTACAGGATGGGAGTCAGACATCAGTACCATACTGGTATTTGGCAGTTTGATGGGTGTGTGGGGTCTTTGCCAGACTCCACCTAGCATCATGGATTCCCTACTTTACTGATATTATGGAGTTCGGTGCATTCATCATATGTGTGCATGTCACACACTAGTGGGCATCATATGTACATGTTTATCCTGTGTGTGGGTGAGTGTGTTCATGAGTTTTAAAGCCCAAGTACTACAGAACATGATCAATGAAAGGGAACACTGTTTTCCAGATATGGCAGGGCAATTATTTAAATGAACTGACAAGGGTTGGATGGCATGGATAAGACCTATGAGAGTTCAAGGCATACCGAATCCAGGCATGACAAAGTAGGTGGCAGACAGAATTCTGGCAAAACTAAGTAGGTAGCTTGATGTCCAACTTACTGGAGAAGAGCAACTGAGCGGAGACACTTTTCACTAAGCAACATGCTCTAGTGGAGATCAAACATCCTTTGACTTACAGCCAGTACGAATTAAACCATTCATCAAATGAAACCTAATTATCTCTGATTTTGAGTATACATTTGTGTCCCTTCCTGATTAATCTACTCTTTATCCTCTTAAGTCCCAATACCTGACGCTGATATCGGTCACATCTTTCCATTTGACATGGTTTTCCCTCAAGCTTCGTACCGCCCCGAGATCATACAACTTTTTGTCCCCTCTTCACTGCTTTCTTGACAGCCATTTTGTCCTTTACCACACCACGCATCCCCAGTCCTTTACTCTCCAAGGGGAAAAGACCATAAATCCTGCTTTGTTTTGAGGCATGAATTTCTGTGATGCCCCATCCACCAAACACAATCCATCATTGACCAAATAACACAACATGTTAGCAAATTTTTATTCTTTGAGAAAGAATAATCCATTGGAAAAGATACCAGGATTCATAGAAGACCTGAGGTATCTCTGAAAAAACACATTCCCAAAGAGAGAATTAAGTCTGCCCCTCAAAATTTGAGAATTTCACTTTAACAGATCTTCACCAAATCATAGACATAGATATGGAAGTCATTATCAAACTTGATGAAATACACAGAAGGTTTGTTGGGAACTTGGCAAATAATTTTACCTATCTCTTGGGTTCCATCTTTTTTGTTGTACTGCACTCTTTTGCCCTGCAAGGAATCCCTGCCTAATTCCAAAGTCACCTCTACTGGAGGACATTCAGGCGTGATGTGGAGGTTGCCTTCAATGGAATCATCATGATGGTGGTAAAGGTACAGGACCGGATCATTCTCGTTGACCATGTAGAAACAGGTCATTATGGCCTGCACCTCACCTGGGACCATGCCACTCCACTCTTCCTTAGAGCCTGGCATGATGTGGAGGTTGCCTTCCAGGTAGTCATCCAGGAGGTGGTAAATGTACAAGACCGGATCTTTCTTGTAGGTAATATAAAACCAGGTCTTCATGATTGGCACCTCTTCTAGGACCATCCCGTTCCAGTCATTCTTAGAGCCATTTGTGCCCATGAATGAATGTTTCACTGCTCTACCAACTATGGTGTTTGAGAGATGAGTGTCTGTCACCTGAGGAAATGGCACATTGTTAGGCAGGATCTTCAGGTTTAAAATCCTTTCATCACTATGAAGCTCCAAGCCATAGACACAATCAATCCCATCATATTTCAACAAATAGAGAGAGGGATATGTTGGCAGTTGATCTAGAATGATGGCTTTCCAATGGGTGACTGGTTCATTGGCTTCCTTCCAGCCATGAGAAATTCTGCGGCCAACAATATTCTCCAGGGCCTCAAAAGGCTTACTAAGTTTTTGCTTCTGGAGCGATGGCCCATTCTTCTTCTGGAGATGTGGCATGCAACTCATACTAAGAGGCATCTTCATCATGGTGGGAGACTTTCTGAGATAGGCCACAGCACTCCTGTTCCACTGTCTCTTGGCTCTGTTTCTGTGCTTGGGCTTCATAGCTGCCAATCTCTGCATAGGAAGAACTCTTCAGTTTAAATCAGACACAAAGTGGTTTCCTCCACCATAAGTGCCTGCAAGGATAAGAAGGTGAGGATGTGAGGTCAAGGCTCTTTTTAGGAATAACTTTGGAGCAGGTGAAAAAGGCAGGGCTGAATAGATTTGGATACCTAAATGGAATATGTTCTTAAGAAATTAATAGGAAAAGTATCAAACTCTTGTCTACAGCTCAGTATCAGAGACATATTCCTGCTGCAAAATGCAATTGACCTCTACTGAGAAAAATACTTCCTGACTTACTATATCAATGAGAGAGGGAGCTATGCCTATACATAAAGTGAGAAAGAAATATCTGAACAGATGGCAAAGAATTCAAAGAACAGCCACTCCTCTCCTTACCACTCAAGCTCCTGGTTAGTTGGCTGATCTATAACCACCTGCCCAAGGTCATGGCACTCCAGTCCACTGGCTCTCTCTATTGTGTCTCCTGATCCAGATCCAGGTTGATTACATAAAGATATTCTGTATCTTCATTAGAGAAGTGAGTACTGTGAGTCAAACTGCCAAAAGAAAGAAACATTAATCTGTGCAACAGCACCTATTAGAAATAATTATCTTTTAAAACACATATGGACAAAGAGGATCTTTGCCATTTAAGTGGACTGAGGAATTGGACATGTTTAGCAAAGATAGAGTGGGGAGAATACCTGACATTAACCGTCCCCCAGCTATCAAATATAGGAGCTGTTAACGAAATAAATTTTGGACCCAGAGCAGATTTGAAAGAAACCTTTCTTTGACTACAGAGGTCCTAGTTGCTTCCTAAACATATTTACCAAAAGAAAATATCTTGGCTCTCTAGATTCCAACTTCTGGAAATTCGGTTGAACAGTTGTGGAGCCCAAGAGCTGAACTGACCTCCTCAGCCACCGTGAAGATAGTAAGCACACCTTCACAGAATACTAGTGCTTCATGTGGAACAGAGTTGCCACGCCCAACCAAAGCTTTGTGACATCATCAAGGCTCTACTTATGTCATAAAACTCCTCCTAGCAAGGTTTCTTCCCTACTAACCCCCAGAAATATCCAGCATACAGGTCCTAAAATGCTGCTCATACAGCCCCATGAAGACCCAAAATAAAAACCCCAATCTTCTTCTCAATTACTTGAGTCATATTTTCCAAAAACTCAACCCCTTTATGTGTTTTTTTTTCTGTAAAATAATTTTTGGTCTGAGTCAACAACTCACATGAATGTTTTTTTTTTCCTAGCTCCAATGTCCTCATTGGTTATTTTCTATTGATTTTTCCATTACTTCATAATAATAATTATCAAACTTTCCACTTCTCTTCCTCCTCCCACATTCTACTTGCTCGGCAAATAAACCTCTCCACTCAAACACCAGTCCAAATAGAGGGCAGGGTACTTTAGCTGTGGGAAGTCCAAGCCCACCCTTCATCCATCCAGATTTAGCAAGGTATGCATCCACAAAAAATATGATCACAAAAAGCCAGTGTATGATATGCAGACAAGTGACAGTGCCATTATCTTTGGCTTCTCCGTCTGCCACAATTGTCAGCCACATTCAGAGCTTCCAGTTTGATCCCATGTTCTTTCATTCCCAGGTCACTGGATTAGTTGAAATCCCCTTAGTTCAGGCACAGTGTCTCATAGTGTGAACCAAGCCCTTATATTCCTGACATCCTTGCTATTTTTCTCCATCCATCTGCTCTTCCACTGGAGCTTGGAAGCTCCATCTAGTTTTCTGATTTTGACCCTGACTTGATCTCCATCATTTGCCAAACAAAAGTTCCATGGTGGTTTTCAAGATAGTCAGTCATCAGTCTGACTATGGGACAAGGCACACATAGTTCCTTGGGACATGTCACAGTGTGGACAACTTCTCCTCCCTGTTTAAGTACCTAGAGAGGGTCACCCTATGGCCTTCTGAGAACCACTCGAGAGATATCGATCTTGACATCCCCAGAATGGCCCCATAAATTGAGATATCATCAGTGTATGTGAATTAACTTGTGTGTGTTTGTGTGTGTGTATTTAAATCACAATAACAAATGGATAGTAATATTGAAGTTTCTTCTCATCTTGAGAAGAATATTTGCTACAGAAACACTCTCACAGTAATAGTGAGAGTGTAAACTGTCTCATCAAGGAGAAATAACTGGAGGAATCCCCCAGGAGTTAGGCTCAGTGTCCCAGGAATTACGCCCAAGGAAAATCAATGAACTCAGTGATGGAAGATAAAACCCAGCCTAAATAAAACCCTAAATCATTTAGGTGGAACATGAGATACTCTTACAACAGTTACAAGAGGTCTAAAATGCCTGGACTGGAACCTAAGGGGAACACAATGACGTGGAGCTGAGAGTGCATGGCAAAACTGATTGGATCTGGCAAAAATTATGTAAGCATACCAAGGAAACCACCAGTGTGACAAAACCCTAAGAAATCTGTATGACAACATACCATGTTGAACATAATGAGATTTGTAGACAAAGGAAAGATCTTAATTATGTCACTGTCACACAGGTGATGATGAACCAGTTCCATCATAGAGTGACTCCTTGCTGTGTTTAAGATAACCTGTCAATTCTGTCTAGTCAGTTACAAGGAAATTTGCATTAATTGCACAGATTAACTATCAGCATCATTTACTGCACAATCAAAGGCAAGGCAAAGAAATCATAGACATGTTGTTGAATGCTGATGATGTTATTGGGAGTTTTGATGGGTTTTTTTCTTAAAGGGAAATCATCGGTGACTCTCATGCATGAAGCAGATCCTTTCTCTGTGATGTTTCCTGAATAGCCACTGAGATACCAGCCCATTGAGTTGTGGTCTCTCTCTCTTTTAAAAAGCAACTTCTACCATCAGCTTGATCTCTTGCTTGAGCTTCCCTTCCGGCTACTAGGCTCCTTTTCTGATCCTGCAGAGGGCTTTTGTAAGGGATTGTGATCTCTAAGTTTTTCCCCTTTCAAGAACTAATCATTCTATTAATCACAATTCTAAACTGCTGTGGGAGTTTGTTTGTGACTTATGCTTTCATATGTGATACAAATGACCTGTGTGTATAGGGTCTTCTCTCTGTTCATGTGGGGAAGGCATGGCAGCAGGAGTAGATGGCTGCTCATTCTCTGTAAGGAAATCAGTAAACAGTGGGGACCAAGTACAAGGATGTCCTGAAATATTAAGTCTTGTCCTTTCAAGGCCCCAAAGCCTCCAGCTAGGTTCAGGGTCACGACAATCTCCAAAACCCACCGAGCATGAAGTATTCAGAACCAGAAGCCTGTGTGTGCCATATCACATAAATTCATCGTGAGTACACCAATCTGTTTTTTTTTTTTAATTCTAAATTATTTTGTCCCATCAGAACGATCTATATTACCAATTAACCAAATTTGCTGCATCTTTGGTGTCCTAGAATTGCTTTAAATTGTTGCTGGGACAGTCTTACAAACCTTCCTGTGCTGTTATGAGACCTTAAGGGGACAGCACTTATTTCAGAAATCAAAGGCAGTTGGGTTCAATCCTATGGTTAGCTGTTAGCTAAACACTGGAAGGATGGATTTGACTAAGAAAGGGAGACAGCATACATGGAGGCAGGTAACCTTTCCTTTGCAAAATGACCCATTTTGAGGCCTTACTTCAGGCTCTTCTCTTCTCCTAATCTTGGTTATTTTATTAGTTTAGGAGAAGAATTAAAACTCCATTTACAGTATATGTGAACCTGAATGAGTTAAGTATGTGTGATCAACTTGATGTCTGCCTGTCTGTCAACAGGGCCAGAGTTCAGTGGCATCTGATGCATAGCACAGGAATGTCAGCCATCAATCTCTGGTCCACCTAACTCTACAGCATTAGAGTTGTCATGGTTGCTCATGTGATCTTCCTCATATGATCTCCATCCACAGAGATGTCAGAAAAATCCTCCCCTGAGAGTGCAAGTTCTTTACAAATGAAAGATTATACAACAGAAGACACATGGGAGATTTCTATGGGCAAGCTGTTGAAAGGATAAAGTGACAGAAGAAGTTTATTGATTAATTAAAGAAAGAATCCGCTTCAGCTGATAGGTTAGAACATAGGTAGGTGGAGTAAACAAAATAGAATGCCGGGAGGAAGAGGTAGTGAGCTCAGAGAAGTCATGCTCCCCTCTCCCTGGCAGATGCCATAGCTCTGCTCTCTGAGGCAGATGTCGATGCAGCCAGCCACCATGTCAGACATGCTGAATTTTTCCTGGTAAGTGCACCTCATTATACTACACTGATTATTAGAAATGGGTTAAAATGCTGAATCTAATGGGCCAGCAGTGTTTAAAAGAATACAGTTTTTGTGTATTTATTTCAGGCATAACCTTCATGCGGCCGTGGTGCTGGGGACACAGCCTCGCTGCTCATATAACTACAGAATGGCTTGCAGCCTTGTGGACAACTGAATCCACTGAAAGCCTGAGAAAGCTTGGGAAAGAGTAAAGCATGTTTTCTTGGTAGCAGCGATTTCTCGGTCTGCTCTGCTTGCTAGAAGAAAGCAAGGGCTCTCATCTAAAAGAGGCTTGCTGACTCAGCTTCAGCTGCAAAACCCTGCAGCCCTTAAGAGGTCCTGCCACAAAACATTTAAATGGTGTTGATACAAGCCAACTGAATGCTTGTATGTTTTCAGCAGTAGCAGGAAAAAAAAACTGTGTTGTTTTAAAATGCCGGCTCTCTGGGCCATCCTGCCTGGGCAAACTCTGACTGTTTGAGGAAGGAGGGCCAGCTACAGAAAGAGGGCTTGAGTGTTGTCTGTTGCAGCCTCTTTGATGGCAAGGACCTTGAAACACTGTAGACTTGTGGCACTGAATGCGGCTCTGTTCGGTACCTCAGCCACAAGGTTGGAATGGCAGAAAGCTAAGGAATGGGCTACATCTGGCCAGCAAAGCCACGGCTTTAGTCCTACTGAGATTGCTTGGTAAATGAAAGATTCATGTGGTCAGAAAAACAGAGAGAGAAATAGAGTAAAGAGAGATTCAAAGACAAAGAAATTTTTTAAATGATTTACAGTGTGTTAAAAATATGTGCAGGCTAAAATTTGAAGTTCTTAAAGTTAAAAAAAGGAAGAGAGTTGTTGGGTGTGGTAGGACACACCTGTAAACCCAACACATGGGAGGCAGAGGGAGACTGACCTCTGTACCTTCAAGGTGAGGTAGCACACGCCTTTAATCCCAGTGCCTTGAAGGCAGAGACAAACAGATCTTTGTGAGTTCAATGTGTAGTAGCATACACCTTTAATCCCAATGCCTGAAAGGCAGAGAGAGGCAGATCTCTGAGACTTCAAGGACAGACAGGTATACAGAGTTATTCCAGGTCAAAGATACAGAGAACCTGTCTCAAAAGGCAAAAAATAAAAAGGAAAAGTAAACAAAATAGAGGTTAAATTGGAGCGCACAAAGATGGAAAATTCACAGTGAATTTTGATATTGTATGCTATTATGCTCTTTTTGAATCATTTGAATTTTGAGGCAGAAGCAATAGCTGCTAAAAGATGTTTCTTTATAAAAGCTGCTGAAATAATCCAACATAGATATTTTGAAAATGCCTTGACTTTGAAATTTGGATCTAAGGACATGATGCTTTGGAAAGGAGTTTCTATTTTGTTTTCACAGAGGGTGATAGTCTGTGGATGCCTCTATCCTAATATGGTAGGATGGACGACACCCTACTTAAAGGTTACTCTGAACACCTTTAAAAAATTGCTTCACTCAACTGCCAACTGAGATAAATCAATAATGATGCCACCATTCAGCAGGAAGCATTTTGGAGAGAAAAAACTGCACCCACGTTCCCAAATATGGCTTATAAACGTTCTTTTACATTTAAAGTGGGATGTGATATAGATATGAATATTTGCATTAGTATAGATTTTGCTTTACTGATAGAGATTTTAGGTCAATTGTGTTATATGTATATGCATTTTTGATCTTAATTAAGGTATTGTGATTGTGTAGTTCATTTAAAAATATAATGTATATAGGTTATTAATGGATAATCATTAATAATAGTCAAGTTTGTAGTCATGTTAGTTAGATTTTCTAGCTACATAGATATATATATATATATATTTCAGTTAGATAGGCATTATTCATATCTCTCTAGACTACAAAACAGGCTATTTAATGTTTTAGTACCTTAGGGTTTTTCATGACAGTGAGACACTCTACTCTTGGCAGCACATATCTACTTCAGGAAGAAGATGGGCATCAAAGAGGATCCTTATGGAGTTTGATAGCCATTTGGGGAAGAAACTGCTCTTGCCTGGATTGTTGCATAAACTGTACACAGAAAACACTCAGAGAGAGGACTACTGAACTTGCCTAAAGGTGAGATGATCTTTTCGTGTTCCTGATTCAGGAAAGGGTCAGCAAACATTCTTCCAGACAAGCAGATAGTGACTGCCTTTGAAATTTCCTGCTTCATGGAAATGTCTGCTGGAAACTATGGGCCTGTAGGCTGAGGATGGAAACACCAACAGTACAGAGGAACTTTGGGTGACTGTCCAGGCAGCGAGATGTCTCTGTCATTTCTAGAGTTTGAAAATGGCTTACTTTTTGTTTGCTTAGGTAATACTGTATTATTCTGGAGTCTCTAATGGAGTTGAAGAATAGATAGATAGTTATAGTTTTCCATTGTTATGATAAAAGATAAAATAGATATAAATATTGTAACTGTAATTCTTGCTTGATAACTGTTTTGTTATATGTAATTTTGCTATGTTAAAGTTAAAGATTCCGTTCTTGTTTAAACAGAAATAGGAGTAATGATGGAGTATAGGTCATTGGTTAATTAAATAAAGAAACTGTTTGGCCTGAAAGGTTAGAACATAGGTGGGTGGAATAGGATTAGGAATTGAGCTTAGAGATGCCATGCACCTCTCCCATGGGCAGAAATGGTAGCTCTGCACTCTGAGGCAGATGGCGATACAGCCGGCCACCAGGTCAGACATGCTAAATCTTTCCTTCTAAGCGCACCTCGTGCTGCAACATACATTATTAGACATGGGTTAAGAGGCTGAAAATAATGGGGCAGGCAGTGTTGAAATGAATAGTTTTGTGTTGTTATTTCGGAGCATAACCTTACAAGGCGGCCCCATGGGGATGCAGCCCTGCTGCTCAAATTTCTACAATCAAGGGGGAAATGGAAGAAGGGAAGAAAGAAGAGAGAGAGACAAGGAAGAATGGATGAATTCAATCATTCCTTGGAAAAATGAGTGAACCAATGAATGAGGAGACCTAGTAGGAAAAAATGTGCTGCATTCCCTCAGGGAGTCAGGTCAAATTAAGGATTGACAAGGTTTTCCACTAAGGAGGAGGCTTATTCCATTTTACCTTCTTTGTGCTCCAGGCCCACCCACAAGAGTGATTATGAGGACAGGGAGAAGAAGAGGAGAGGGTGTACCAGAATTCCCTGGTACAATTTCTCACCCAAATTGTAGCCAAATCACCTGACCTGGGACAGCTGATCTACATGCTGGACCCTAACTCCCAGTTTGACATCTCTAACATTTTAACCAAGTTTGTGAAGATGAAGGAACCAAAAATAGCCCAGTTACAGGATGGCAGGTTCCTTACAGGATGGGAGTCAGACATCAGTACCATACTGGTATTTAGCGGTTTGATGGGTGTGTGGAGTCTTTGCCAGACTCCACCTAGCATCATGGATTCCCTACTTTACTGATATTATGGAGTTCGGTGCATTCATAATATGTGTGCATGTCACACACTAGTGGGCATCATATGTACATGTTTATCCTGTGTGTGGGTGAGTGTGTTCATGAGTTTTATAGCCCAAGTACTACAGAACATGATCAATGAAAGGGAACACTGTTTTCCAGATATGGCAGGGCAATTATTTAAATGAACTGACAAGGGTTGGATGGCATGGATTAGACCTATGAGAGTTCAAGGCATACCGAATCCAGGCATGACAAAGTAGGTGGCAGACAGAATTCTGGCAAAACTAAGTAGGTAGCTTGATGTCCAACTTACTGGAGAAGAGCAACTGAGCGGAGACACTTTTCACTAACCAACATTCTCTAGTGGAGATCAAACATTCTTTGACTTACAGCCAGTACGAATTAAACCATTCATCAAATGAAACCTAATTTTCTCTGATTTTGAGTATACATTTGTGTCTCTTCCTGATTAATCTACTCTTTATCCTCTTAAGTCCCAATACCTGACGCTGATATCAGTCATATCTTTCCATTTGACATGGTTTTCCCTCAAGCTTCATACCGCCCCGAGATCATACAACTTTTTGTCCCCTCTCCACTGCTTCCTTGACAGCCATCTTGTCCTTTACCACACCACGCATCCCCAGTCCTTTACTCTCCAAGGGGAAAAGACCATAAATCCTGCTTTGTTTTGAGGCATGTATTTCTGTGATGCCCCATCCACCAAACACAATCCATCGTTGATCAAATAACACAACATGTTAACAAATTTTTATTCTTTGAGAAAGAATAATCCATTGGAAAAGATACCAGGATTCATAGAAGACCTGAGGTATCTCTGAAAAAACACATTACCAAAGAGAGCATTAAGTCTGCCCCTCAAAATTTGAGAATTTCACTTTAACAGATCTTCACCAAATCATAGACATAGATATGGAAGTCATTATCAAACTTGATGAAATACACAGAAGGTTTGTTGGGAAGTTGGCAAATAATTATACCTATCTCTTGGGTTCCATCTTTTTTGTTGTACTGCACTCTTTTGCCCTGCAAGGAATCCCTGCCTAATTCCAAAGTCACCTCTACTGTTGGACATTCAGGCGTGATGTGGAGGTTGCCTTCAATGGAATCATCATGATGTTGGTAAAGGTACAGGACCGGATCATTCTCGTTGACAATGTAGAAACAGGTCGTTATGGTCTGCACCTCATCTGGGACCACGCCACTCCACTCTTCCTTAGAGCCTGGCATGATGTGGAGGTTGCCTTCCAGGTAGTCATCCAGGAGGTGGTAAATGTACAAGATGGGATCTTTCTTGTAGGTAATATAAAACCAGGTCTTCATGATTGGCACCTCTTCTAGGACCCTCCCGTTCCAGTCATTCTTAGAGCCATTTGTGCCCATGAATGTATGTTTCACTGCTCTGCCAACTATGGTGTTTGAGAGATGAGTGTCTGTCACCTGAGGAAATGGCACATTATTAGGCAGGATCTTCAGGTTTAAAATCCTTTCATCACTATGAAGCTCCAAGCCATAGACACAATCAATCCCATCATATTTCAACAAATAGAGAGAGGGATATGTTGGCAGTTGATCTAGAATGATGGCTTTCCAATGGGTGACTGGTTCATTGGCTTCCTTCCAGCCATGAGAAATTCTGCGGCCAACAATATTCTCCAGGGCCTCAAAAGGCTTACTAAGTTTTTGCTTCAGGAGCCATGGCCCATTCTTCTTCTGGAGATGTGGCATGCCACTCATACTAAGAGGCATCTTCTTCATGGCGGGAGACTTTCTGAGATAGGCCACAGCACTCCTGTTCCACTGTCTCTTGGCTCTGTTTCTGTGCTTGGGCTTCTTAGCTGCCAATCTCTGCATAGGAAGAACTCTTCAGTTTAAATCAGACACAAAGTGGTTTCCTCCACCATAAGTGCCTGCAAGGATAAGAAGGTGAGGATGTGAGGTCAAGGCTCTTTTTTGGAATAACTTTGGAGCAGGTGAAAAAGGCAGGGCTGAATAGATTTGGATACCTAAATGGAATATGTTCTTAAAAAATTAATAGGAAAATTATCAAACTCTTGTCTACAGCTCAGTATATGTGTATCAGAGACATATTCCTGCTGCAAAATGCAATTGACCTCTACTGAGAAACCTACTTCCTGACTTACTATATCAATGAGAGACGAAGCTATGCCTATACCTAAAGTGAGAAAGAAATATCTGACCAGATGGCAAAGAATTCAAAGAATAGCCACTCCTCTCCTTACCACTCAAGCTACTGGTTAGTTGGCTGATCTATAACCACCTGCCCAAGGTCATGGCACTCCAGTCCACTGGCTCTCTCTATTGTGTCTCCTGATCCAGATCCAGGTTGATTACATAAAGATATTCTGTATCTTCATCAGAGAAGTGAGTACTGTGAGTCAAACTGCCAAAAGAAAGAAACATTATCTGCAAATAACGAAAGATTAACTTCTTCCTTCCAATACAAATCCCCTTGATCTCCTTATGTTGTCTTATTGCTATTGCTAGAACTTCAAGCACTATATTGAAGAGGTATGGAGAGAGTGGACATCCTTGTCGTGTTCCTGATTTTAGTGGGATGGCTTTGAGTTTTTCTCCGTTCAATTTAATGTTAGCTGTTGGCTTGCTGTAAATAGCTTTTATTATATTTAGGTAGGATCCTTGCATCCCTATTCTCTCCAAGACCTTTATCATGAAGGGGTGTTGAACTTTGTCGAATGCTTTTTCAGCATCTAATGAAATGATCATATGGTTTTTTTCTTTCAGTTTATTTATATGGTGGATTACATTGATAGATTTGCGTATGTTGAACCAGTCCTGCATCTCTGGGATGAAGCCTACTTGATCATAATGGATAATTTTTCTAATGTGTTCTTGGATTCGGTTTGCCAGTATTTTGTTGAGGATTTTTGCGTCGATGTTCATGAGTGAGATTGGCCTGTAATTCTCCTTCCAGGTTGAGTCTTTGTGTGGTTTTGGTATCAAAGTAACTGTAGCTTCATAGAAGGAGACAAAAGTATATGCTCAACTATGTTCATGGCAGCATTGTTTGTAATAGCCAGAACCTGGAAACAACCTAGATGCCCTTCAACGGAAGAATGGATGAAGAAAGTATGGAATATATACATATTAAAGTATTACTTAGCAGTAAAAAAACAAGGACTTCTTGAATTTTGCATACAAATGGATGGAAATAGAAAACACTATCCTGAGTGAGGTAAGCCAGACCCAAAAAGAGAAACATGGGATGTACTCACTCATATTTGGTTTCTAGCCATAAATAAAGGACATTGGGCTTATAATGCATGTTCCTAGAGAAGCTAAGTAAGAAGGTGAACCCAAAGACAAACACATAGGCATCCTCATGAATATTAACCTTCATCAGGCGATGAAAGGAGACAGAGACAGAGGAGCACGGGACAAAAATCTCAAGGTCCAAAACAGGAGCAGAAGGAGACGGAGCACGAGCAAGGAACTCAGGACACGAGCGGTGCACCCACACACTGAGACAATGGGGATGTTATATCGGGAACTCACCAAGGCCAGCTGGCCTGGGTCTGAAAAAGCAGGGGATAAATCCGGACTGGCTGAACATAGAGGACAATGAGGAATACTGAGAACTCAAGAACAATCGCAGAGGGTTTTTGATCCTACTGCACGTACTGGCTTTGGGGGAGCCTAGGCAGTATGGATGCTCACCTTAGGAGACCTGGATAGAGGTGGGCGGTCCTTAGGCTTCCCACAGGTCAGGGAACTCTGATTGCTCTTCGAGCAGATGAGGGAGGGTGACTTGATCGGGGGAGGAGGAGGGAAATGAGAGGCGGTTGCGGGGAGGAGGCAGAAATCCTTAATAAATAAATAAATTAAATAAAAAAATAAATAATATACCACTATAATTCTTCCCCTATTGTTCTTGTAACACTGAAAAAAAAATAAATAATCGAAATCAAAAAAAAAAAAAAAGAAAAGAAAGAAACATTAATCTGTGCAACAGCATCTATTAGAAATAATTATCTTTTAAAACACATAGGGACAAAGAGGATCTTTGCCATTTAAGTGGACTGAGGAATTGGACAATTTTAGCAAAGATAGACTGGAGAGAATACCTGACATTAACCGTCCCCCAGCTATCAAATATAGGAGCTGTTAACGACATAAATTTTGGACCCAGAGCAGATTTGAAAGAAACCTTTCTTTGACTACAGAGGTCCTAGTTGCTTCCTAAACATATTTACCAAAAGAAAATATCTTGGCTCTCTAGATTCCAACTTCTGGAAATTCGGTTGAACAGTTGTGGAGCCCAAGAGCTGAACTGACCTCCTCAGCCATCGTGAAGATAGTAAGCCCACCTTCACAGAAGACCAGTGCTTCATGTGGAACAGAGTTGCCACCCCCAACCAGAGCTTTGTGACATCATCAAGGCTCTACTTATGTCATAAAACTCCTCCTAGCCAGGTTTCTTCCCTACTAACCCCCAGAAATATCCAGCATACAGGTCCTAAAATGCTGCTCATACAGCCCCATGAAGACCCAAAATAAAAACCCCAATCTTCTTCCCAATTACTTGAGTCATATTTTCCAAGTAACTCAACCCCTTTATGTGTTTATTTTTTTTTCTGTAAAATAATATTTGGTCTGAGTCAACAACTCACATGAATGTTTATTTTTCCTAGCTCCAAAGTCCTCATTGGTTATTTTCTATTGATTTTTCCATTACTTCATAATAATAATTATCAAACTTTCCACTTCTCTTCCTCCTCCCACATTCTTCTTGCTCCGCAAATAAACCTCTCCACTCAAACACCAGTCCAAATAGAGGGCAGGGTACTTTGAGCTGTGGGAAGTCCAAGCCCACCCTTCATCCATCCAGATTTAGCATGGTATGCATCCACAAAAAATATGATCACAAAAAGCCAGTGTATGATATGCAGACAATTGCAAGTGCCATTATCTTTGGCTTCTCCGTCTGCCACAATTGTCAGCCACATTCAGAGCTTCCAGTTTGATCCCATGTTCTTTCATTCCCAGTTCACTGGATTAGTTGAAATCCCCTTAGTTCAGGCACAGTGTCTCATAGTGTGGACCAAGCCCTTATATTCCTGACATCCTTGCTCTTTTTCTCCATCCATCTGCTCTTCCACTGGAGCTTGGAAGCTCCATCTAGTTTTCTGATTTTGACCCTGACTTGATCTCCATCATTTGCCAAACAAAAGTTCCATGGTGGTTTTCTAGATAGTCAGTCATCAGTCTGACTATGGGACAAGGCACACATAGTTCCTAGGGACATATCACAGTGCGGTCAACTTCTCCTCCCTGCTTAAGTACCTAGAGAGGGTCACCCTATGGCCTTCTGAGAACCACTCGAGAGATATCGATCTTGACATCCCCAGAATGGCCCCATAAATTGAGATACCATCAGTGTATGTGAATTAACTTGTGTGTGTTTGTGTGTGTGTATTTAAATCACAATAACAAATGGATAGTAATATTGAAGTTTCTTCTCATCTTGAGAAGAATATTTGCTACAGAAACACTCTCACAGTAATAGTGAGAGTGTAAACTATCTATGAAAGGAGAAATAACTGGAGGAATCCCCCAGGAGTTAGGCTCAGTGTCCCAGGAATTACGCCCAAGGAAAGTCAATGAACTCAGTGATGGAAGATAAAACCCAGCCTAAATAAAACCCTAAATCATTTAGGTGGAACATGAGATACTCTTACAACAGTTACAAGAGGTCTAAAATACCTGGACTGGAACATAAGGGGAACACAATGACGTGGAGCTGAGAGTGCATGGCAAAACTGATTGGATCTGGAAAAAATTATGTAAGCATACCAAGGAAACCACCAGTGGGACAAAACCCTAAGAAATCTGTATGACAACATATCATGTTGAACATAATGAGATTTATAGACAAAGGAAAGATCTCAATTATGTCACTGTCACACAAGTGATGATGAACCAGTTCCATCGTAGAGTGACTCCCTGCTGTGTTTAAGATAACCTGTCAATTCTGTCTAGTCAGTTACAAGGAAATTTGCATTAATTGCACAGATTAACTATCAGCATCATTTACTGCACAATCAAAGGCAACACAAAGATATCATAGACATGTTGTTGAATGCTGATGATGTTATTGGGAGTTTTGATGGGTTTTTTTCTTAAAGCGAAATCATCGGTGACTCTCATGCATGAAGCAGATCTTTTCTCTGTGATGTTTCCTGAATAGCTACTGAGATACCAGCCCATTGAGTTGTGGTCTCTATCTCTTTTAAAAAGCAACTTCTACCTTCAGCTTGATCTCTTGCTTGAGCTTCCCTTCCGGCTACTAGGCTCCTTTTCTGATCCTGCAGAGGGCTTTTGTAAGGGATTGTGATCTCTAAGTTTTTCCCCTTTCAAGAACTAATCATTCTATTAATCACAATTCTAAACTGCTGTGGGAGTTTGTTTGTGACTTATGCCTTCACATGTAATACAAGCGACCTGTTTGTATAGGGTCTTCTCTCTGTTCATGTGGGGAAGGCATGGCAGCAGGAGTAGATGGCTGCTCATTCTCTGTAAGGAAATCAGTAAACAGTGGGGACCAAGTACAAGGATGTCCTGAAATATTAAGTCTTGTCCTTTCAAGGCCCCAAAGCCTCCAGCTAGGTTCAGGGTCACGACAATCTCCAAAACACACCGAGCATGAAGTATTCAGAACCAGAAGCCTGTGTGTGCCATATCACATAAATTCATTGTGAATACACCAATCTGTTTTTTTTTTTTTTTATTTCTAAATTATTTTGTCCCATCAGAACGATCTATATTACCAATTAACCAAATTTGCTGCATCTTTGGTGTCCTAGAATTGCTTTAAATTGTTGCTGGGACAGTCTTACAAACCTTCCTGTGCTGTTATGAGACCTTAAGGGGACAGCACTTATTTCAGAAATCAAAGGCAGTTAGGTTCAATCCTATGGTTAGCTGTGAGCTAGACACTGGAAGGATGGATTTGACTGAGAAAGGGAGACAGCATACATGGAGGCAGGTAACCTTTCCTTTGCAAAATGACCCATTTTGAGGCCTTACTTCAGGCTCTTCTCTTCTCCTAATCTTGGTTTTTTTATTAGTTTAGGAGAAGAATTAAAACTCCATTTACAGTATCTGTGAAACCGAATGAGTTAAGTATATGTGACCAACTTGATGTCTGCCTGTCTGTCAACAGGGCCAGAGTTCAGGGGCATCTGATGCATAGCACAGGAATGTCAGCCATCAATCTCTGGTCCACCTAACTCTACAGCATTAGAGTTGTCATGGTTGCTCATCTGATCTTCCTCATATGATCTCCATCCACAGAGATGTCAGAAAAATCCTCCCCTGAGAGTGCAAGTTCTTTACAAATGAAAGATTATACAACAGAAGACACATGGGAGATTTCTATGGGCAAGCTGTTGAAAGGATAAAGTGACAGAAGAAGTTTATTGATTAATTAAAGAAAGAATCCGCTTCAGCTGATAGGTTAGAACATAGGTAGGTGGAGTAAACAAAATAGAATGCCGGGAGGAAGAGGTAGTGAGCTCAGAGAAGCCATGCTCCCCTCTCCCCGGCAGATGCCATAGCTCTGCTCTCTGAGGCAGTTGTCGATGCAGCCAGCCACCATGTCAGACATGCTGAATTTTTCCTGGTAAGTGCACCTCGTTATACTACACTGATTATTAGAAATGGGTTAAAATGCTGAATCTAATTGGCCAGCAGTGTTTAAAAGAATACAGTTTTTGTGTATTTATTTCAGGCATAACCTTCATGCGGCCGTGGTGCTGGGGACACAGCCTCGCTGCTCAAATAATTACAGAATGGCTTGCAGCCTTGTGGACAACTGAATCCACTGAAAGCCTGAGAAAGCTTGGGAAAGAGTAAAGCATGTTTTCTTGGTAGCAGCGATTTCTCGGTCTGCTCTGCTTGCTAGAAGAAAGCAAGGGCTCTCATCTAAAAGAGGCTTGCTGACTCAGCTTCAGCTGCAAAACCCTGCAGCCCTTAAGAGGTCCTGCCAAAAAACATTTAAATGGTGTTGATAAAAGCCAACTGAATGCTTGTATGTTTTCAGCAGTAGCAGGAAAAAAAACTGTGTTGTTTTAAAATGTCGGCTTTCTGGGTCATCCTGCCTGGGCAAATTCTGACTGTTTGAGGAAGGACGGCCAGCTACAGAAAGAGGGCTTGAGTGTTGTCTGTTGCAGCCTCTTTGATGGCAAGGACCTTGAAACACTGTAGACTTGTGGCACTGAATGCGGCTCTGTTCGGTACCTCAGCCACAAGGTTGGAATGGCAGAAAGCTAAGGAATGGGCTACATCTGGCCAGCAAAGCCACGGCTTTAGTCCTACTGGGATTGCTTGGTAAATGAAAGATTCATGTGGTCAGAAAAACAGAGAGAGAAATAGAGTAAAGAGAGATTCAAAGACAAAGAAAATTTTTTAATGATTTACAGTGTGTTAAAACTATGTGCAGGCTAAAATTTGAAGTTCTTAAAGTTAAAAAAAGGAAGAGAGTTGTTGGGTGTGGTAGTACACACCTGTAAACCCAACACATGGGAGGCAGAGGGAGATTGACCTCTGTACCTTCAAGGTGAGGTAGCACACGGCTTTAATCCCAGTGCCTTGAAGGCAGAGACAAACAGATCTTTGTGAGTTCAATGTGTAGTAGCATACACCTTTAATCCCAATGCCTGAAAGGCAGAGAGAGGCAGATCTCTGAGACTTCAAGGACAGAGAGGTATACAGAGTTATTCCAGGTCAAAGATACAGAGAACCTGTCTCAAAAGGCAAAAAAATAAAAAGGAAAATAATCAAAATAGTGGTTAAATTGAAGCGCACAAAAATTCACAGCGAATTTTGACATTGTATGCTATTATGCTCTTTTTGAATCGTTTGAATTTTGAGGCAGTAGCAATAGCTGCTAAAAGATGTTTCTCTATAAAAGCTGCTGAAATAATCCAACATAGATATTTTGAAAATGCCTTGACTTTGAAATTTGGATCTAAGGACATGATGCTTTGGAAAGGAGTTTCTATTTTGTTTTCACAGAGGGTGATAGTCTGTGGATGCCTCTATCCTAATATGGTAGGATGGACCACACCCTACATAAAGATGGCTGTGAACACCTTTAAAAAATTGCTTCACTCAACTGCCAACTGAGATAAATCAATAATGATGCCACCATTCAGCAGGAAGCATTTTGGAGAGAAAAAACTGCACCCACGTTCCCAAATATGGCTTATAAACGTTCTTTTACATTGAAAGTGGGATGTGATATAGATATGAATATTTGCATTAGTATAGATTTTGCTATACTGATAGAGATTTTCGGTCAATTTTGTTATATGTATATGCATTTTTGATCTTAATTAAGGTATTGTGATTGTGTAGTTCATTTAAAAATATAATGTATATAGGTTATTAATGGATAATCATTAATAATAGTCAAGTTTGTAGTCATGTTAGTTAGATTTTCTAGCTACATAGATATATATATTTCAGTTAGATAGGCATTATTCATATCTCTCTAGACTACAAAATAGGCTAATTAATGTTTCAGTACCTTAGGGTTTTTCATGACAGTGAGACACTCTACTCTTGGCAGCACATATCTACTTCAGGAAGAAGATGGGCATCAAAGAGGATCCTTATGGAGTTTGATAGCCATTTGGGGAAGAAACTGCTCTTGCCTGGATTGTTGCATAAACTGTACACAGAAATCACTCAGAGAGAGGACTACTGAACTTGCCTAAAGGTGAGATGATCTTTCCGTGTTCCTGATTCAGGAAAGGGTCAGCAAAACATTCTTCAAGACAAGCAGATAGTGACTGCCTTTGAAATTTCCTGCTTCATGGAAATGTCTGCTGGAAACTATGGGCCTGTAGGCTGAGGATGGAAACACCAACGGTACAGAGGAACTTTGGGTGACTGTCCAGGCAGCGAGATGTCTCTGTCATTTCTAGAGTTTGAAAATGGCTTACTTTTTGTTTGCTTAGGTAATACTGTATTATTCTGGAGTCTCTGATGGAGTTGAAGAATAGATAGATAGTTATAGTTTTCCATTGTTATGATAAAAGATAAAATAGATATAAATATTGTAACTGTAATTCTTGCTTGATAACTGTTTTGTTATATGTAATTTGCTATGTTAAAGTTAAAGATTCCGTTCTTGTTTAAACAGAAATAGGAGTAATGATGGAGTATAGGTCATTGGTTAATTAAATAAAGAAACTGTTTGGCCTGAAAGGTTAGAACATAGGTGGGTGGAATAAACATAAGAGAATGCTGGGAGGAATAGGAATTGAGCTTAGAGATGCCATGCACCTCTCCCATGGGCAGAAATGGTAGCTCTGCACTCTGAGGCAGATGGCGATACAGCCAGCCACCAGGTCAGGCATGCTAAATCTTTCCTTCTAAGCGCACCTCGTGCTGCAGCATACATTATTAGACATGGGTTAAGAGGCTGAAAATAATGGGGCAGGAAGTGTTTAAATGAATAGTTTTGTGTTGTTGTTTCGGAGCATAACATTACAAGGCGGCCCCATGGGGATGCAGCCCTGCTGCTCAAATTTCTACAATCAAGGGGGAAATGGAAGAAGGGAAGAAAGAAGAGAGAGAGACAAGGAAGAATGGATGAATTCAATCATTCCATGGAAAAATGAGTGAACCAATGAATGAGGAGACCTAGTAGGAAAAAATGTGCTGCATTCCCTCAGAGAGTCAGGTCAAATTAAGGATTGACAAGGTTTTCCACTAAGGAGGAGGCTTATTCCATTTTACCTTCTTTGTGCTCCAGGCCCACCCACAAGAGTGATGATGAGGACAGGGAGAAGAAGAGGAGAGGGTGTACCAGAATTCCCTGGTACAATTTCTCACCCAAATTGTAGCCAAATCACCTGACCTGGGACATGATCTACATGCTGGACCCTAACTCCCAGTTTGACAACTCTAACATTTTAACCAAGTTTGTGAAGATGAAGGAACCAAAAATAGCCCAGTTACAGGATGGCAGGTTCCTTACAGGATGGGAGTCAGACATCAGTACCATACTGGTATTTGGCGGTTTGATGGGTGTGTGGGGTCTTTGCCAGACTCCACCTAGCATCATGGATTCCCTACTTTACTGATATTATGGAGTTCGGTGCATTCATCATATGTGTGCATGTCACACACTAGTGGGCATCATATGTACATGTTTATCCTGTGTGTGGGTGAGTGTGTTCATGAGTTTTATAGCCCAAGTACTACAGAACATGATCAAAGAAAGGGAACACTGTTTTCCAGGTATGGCAGGGCAATTATTTAAATGAACTGACAAGGGTTGGATGGCATGGATAAGACCTATGAGAGTTCAAGGCATACCGAATCCAGGCATGACAAAGTAGGTGGCAGACAGAATTCTGGCAAAACTAAGTGGGTAGCTTGTTGTCCAACTTACTGGAGAAGAGCAACTGAGCGGAGACACTTTTCACTAAGCAACATGCTCTAGTGGAGATCAAACATCCTTTGACTTACAGCCAGTACGAATTAAACCATTCACCAAATGAAACCTAATTTTCTCTGATTTTGAGTATACATTTGTGTCCCTTCCTGATTAATCTACTCTTTATCCTCTTAAGTCCCAATACCTCACGCTGATATCGGTCACACCTTTCCATTTGACATGGTTTTCCCTCAAGCTTCGTACCGCCACGAGATCATACAACTTTTTGTCTCCTCTTCACTGCTTCCTTGACAGCCATCTTGTCCTTTACCACAACACGCATCCCCAGTCCTTTACTCTCCAAGCGGAAAAGACCATAAATCCTGCTTTGTTTTGAGGCATGTATTTCTGTGATGCCCCATCCACCAAACACAATCCATCATTGACCAAATAACACAACATGTTAACTAATTTTTTATTCTTTGAGAAAGAATAATCCATTGGAAAAGATACCAGGATTCATAGAAGACCTGAGGTATCTCTGAAAAAACACATTCCCAAAGAGAGCATTAAGTCTGCCCCTCAAAATTTGAGAAT
Organism: Microtus pennsylvanicus; assembly: GCF_037038515.1. NCBI lineage: Eukaryota > Metazoa > Chordata > Mammalia > Rodentia > Cricetidae > Microtus > Microtus pennsylvanicus. Next base: position 16,873,560 of record NC_134602.1, read on the forward strand.
TTCACTTTAACAGATCTTCACCAAATCATAGACATAGATATGGAAGTCATTATCAAACTAGATGAAATACACAGAAGGTTTGTTGGAAACTTGGCAAATAATTTTACCTATCTCTTGGGTTCTATCTTTTTTGTTGTACTGCACTCTTTTGCCCTCCAAGGAATCCCTGCCTAATTCCAAAGTCACGTCTACTGGAGGACATTCAGGCGTGATGTGGAGGTTGCCTTCAATGGAATCATCATGATGGTGGTAAAGGTACAGGACCGGATTATTCTCGTTGACAATGTAGAAACAGGTCGTTATGGCCTGCACCTCATCTGGGACCACGCCACTCCACTCTTCCTTAGAGCCTGGCATGATGTGGAGGTTGCCTTCCAGGTAGTCATCCAGGAGGTGGTAAATGTACAAGACCGGATCTTTCTTGTAGGTAATATAAAACCAGGTCTTCATGATTGGCACCTCTTCTAGGACCATCCCGTTCCAGTCATTCTTAGAGCCATTTGTGCCCATGAATGTATGTTTCACTGCTCTGCCAACTATGGTGTTTGAGAGATGAGTGTCTGTCACCTGAGGAAATGGCACATTATTAGGCAGGATCTTCAGGTTTAAAATCCTTTCATCACTATTAAGCTCCAAGCCATAGACACAATCAATCCCATCATATTTCAACAAATAGAGAGAGGTATATGTTGGCAGTTGATCTAGAATGATGGCTTTCCAATGGTGACTGGTTCATTGGCTTCCTTCCAGCCATGAGAAATTCTGCGGCCAACAATATTCTCCAGGGCCTCAAAAGGCTTACTAAGTTTTTGCTTCTGGAGCGATGGCCCATTCTTCTTCTGGAGATGTGGCATGCAACTCATACTGAGAGGCATCTTCATCATGGCGGGAGACTTTCTGAGATAGGCCACAGCACTCCTGTTCCACTGTCTCTTGGCTCTGTTTCTGTGCTTGGGCTTCATAGCTGCCAATCTCTGCATAGGAAGAACTTCAGTTTAAATCAGACACAAAGTGGTTTCCTCCACCATAAGTGCCTGCAAGGATAAGAAGGTGAGGATGTGAGGTCAAGGCTCTTTTTAGGAATAACTTTGGAGCAGGTGAAAAAGGCAGGGCTGAATAGATTTGGATACCTAAATGGAATATGTTCTTAAGAAATTAATAGGAAAATTATCAAACTCTTGTCTACAGCTTAGTATATGTGTATCAGAGACATATTCCTGCGGCAAAATGCAATTGACCTCTACTGAGAAACATACTTCCTGACTTACTATATCAATGAGAGAGGAAGCTATGCCTATACCTAAAGTGAGAAAGAAATATCTGAACAGATGGCAAAGAATTCAAAGAACAGCCACTCCTCTCCTTACCACTCAAGCTACTGGTTAGTTGGCTGATCTATAACCACCTGCCCAAGATCATGGCATTCCAGTCCACTGGCTCTCTCTATTGTGTCTCCTGATCCAGATCCAGGTTGATTACATAAAGATATTCTGTATCTTCATTAGAGAAGTGAGTACTGTGAGTCAAACTGCCAAAAGAAAGAAACATTAATCTGTGCAACAGCACGTATTGGAAATAATTATCTTTTAAAACACATATGGACAAAGAGGATCTTTGCCATTTAAGTGGACTGAGGAATTGGACATGTTTAGCAAAGATAGAGTGGGGAGAATACCCGACATTAACCGTCCCCCAGCTATCAAATATAGGAGCTGTTAACGACATAAATTTTGGACCCAGAGCAGATTTGAAAGAAACCTTTCTTTGACTACAGAGGTCCTAGTTGCTTCCTAAACATATTTACCAAAAGAAAATATCTTGGCTCTCTAGATTCCAACTTCTGGAAATTCGGTTGAACAGTTATGGAGCCCAAGAGCTGAACTGACCTCCTCAGCCACGGTGAAGATAGTAAGCCCACCTTCACAGAAGACTAGTGCTTCATGAGGAACAGAGTTGCCACCCCCAACCAAAGCTTTGTGACATCATCAAGGCCCTACTTATGTCATAAAACTCCTCCTAGCCAGGTTTCTTCCCTACTAACCCCCAGAAATATCTAGCATACAGGTACTAAAATGCTGCTCATACAGCCCCATGAAGACCCAAAATAAAAACCCAATCTTCTTCCCAATTACTTGAGTCATATTTTCCAAGTAACTCAACCTTTTTATGTGTTTTTTTTTCTGTATAATAATTTTTGGTCTGAGTCAACAACTCAATGTATGTTTTTTTTCCTAACTCCAATGTCCTCATTGGTTATTTTCTATTGATTTTTCCATTACTTCATAGTAATAATTATCAAACTTTCCACTTCTCTTCCTCCTCCCACATTCTTCTTGCTCCGCAAATAAACCTCTCCACTCAAACACCAGTCCAAATAGAGGGCAGGGTACTTTGAGCTGTGGGAAGTCCAAGCCCACCCTTCATCCATCCAGATTTAGCAAGGTATGCATCCACAAAAAATATGATCACAAAAAGCCAGTGTATGATATGCAGACAATTGCAAGTGCCATTATCTTTGGCTTCTCCGTCTGCCCCAATTGTCAGCCACATTCAGAGCTTCCAGTTTGATCCCATGTTCTTTCATTCCCAGGTCACTGGATTCGTTGAAATCCCCTTAGTTCAGGCACAGTGTCTCATAGTGTGGACCAAGCCCTTATATTCCGGACATCCTTGCTCTTTTTCTCCATCCATCTGCTCTTCCACTGGAGCTTGGAAGCTCCATCTAGTTTTCTGATTTTGACCCTGACTTGATCTCCATCATTTGCCAAACAAAAGTTCCATGGTGGTTTCCAAGATAGTGAGTCATCAGTCTGACTATGGGACAAGGCACACATAGTTCCTAGGGACATGTCACAGTGCAGTCAACTTCTCCTCCCTGCTTAAGTACCTAGAGAGGATCACCCTATGGCCTTCTGAGAAACACTCGAGAGATATCGATCTTGACATCCCCAGAATGGCCCCATAAATTGAGATATCATCAGTGTATGTGCACTAAGTTGTGTGTGTTTGTGTGTGTGTATTTAAATCACAATAACAAATGGATTGTAATATTGAAGTTTCTTCTCATCTTGAGAAGAATATTTGCTACAGAAACACTCTCACAGTAATAGTGAGAGTGTAAACTATCTAAGAAAGGAGAAATAACTGGAGGAATCCCCCAGGAGTTAGGCTCAGTGTCCCAGGAATTACGCCCAAGGAAAGTCAATGAACTCAGTGATGGAAGATAAAACCGAGCCTAAATAAAACCCTAAATCATTTAGGTGGAACATGAGATACTCTTACAACAGTTACAAGAGGTCTAAAATGCCTGGACTGGAACATAAGTGGAACACAATGATGTGGAGCTGAGAGTGCATGGCAAAACTGATTGGATCTGGCAAAAAGTATGTAAGCATACCAAGGAAACCACCAGTGGGACAAAACCCTAAGAAATCTGTAGGACAACATATCATGTTGAACATAATGAGATTTATAGACATAATTAAGGAAAGATCTTAATTATGTCACTGTCACACAGGTGAAGATGAACCAGTTCCATCGTAGAGTGACTCCCTGCTGTGTTTAATATAACCTGTCAATTCTGTCTAGTCAGTTACAAGGAAATTTGCATAATTGCACAGATTAACTATCAGCATCATTTACTGCACCATCAAAGGCAAGGCAAAGAAATCATAGACATGTTGTTGAATGCTGATGATGTTATTGGGAGTTTTGATGGGTTTTTTTCTTAAAGGGAAATCATCGGTGACTCTCATGCATGAAGCAGATCCTTTCTCTGTGATGTTTCCTGAATAGCCACTGAGATACCAGCCCATTGAGTTGTGGTCTCTCTCTCTTTTACAAAGCAACTTCTACCTTCAGCTTGATCTCTTGCTTGAGCTTCCCTTCCGGCTACTAGGCTCCTTTTCTGATCCTGCAGAGGGCTTTGTCAGGGATTGTGATCTCTTAGTTTTTCCCCTTTCAAGAACTAATCATTCTATTAATCACAATTCTAAACTGCTGTGGGAGTTTGTTTGTGACTTATGCCTTCACATGTGATACAAGCGACCTGTGTGTATAGGGTCTTCTCTCTGTTCATGTGGGGAAGGCATGGCAGCAGGAGTAGATGGCTGCTCATTCTCTGTAAGGAAATCAGTAAACAGTGGGGACCAAGTACAAGGATGTCCTGAAATATTAAGTCTTGTCCTTTCAAGGCCCCAAAGCCTCCAGCTAGGTTCAGGGTTACGACAATCTCCAAAACCCACCGGGCATGAAGTATTCAGAACCAGAAGCCTGTGTGTGCCATATCACATAAATTCATCGTGCGTACACCAATCTGTATTTTTTTTAATGCTACATTATTTTGTCCCATCGGAACGATCTATATTAACAATTACCCAAATTTGCTGCATCTTTGGTGTCCTAGAATTGCTTTAAATTGTTGCTCGACAGTCTTACAAATCTTCCTGTGCTGTTATGAAACCTTAAGTGGACAGCACTTATTTCAGAAATCAAAGGCTGTTGGGTTCAATCCTATGGTTAGCTGTTAGCTAGACACTGGAAGGATGGATTTGACTAAGAAGGGGAGACAGCATACATGGAGGCAGGTAACCTTTCCTTTGCAAAATGACCCATTTTGAGGCCTTACTTCAGGCTCTTCTCTTCTCCTAATCTTGGTTTTTTATTAGTTTAGGTGAAGAATTAAAACTCCATTTACAGTATCTGTGAACCTGAATGAGTTAAGTATGTGTGACCAACTTGATGTCTGCCTGTCTGTCAACAGGGCCAGAGTTCAGGGGCATCTGATGCATAGCACAGGAATGTCAGCCATCAATCTCTGGTCCACCTAACTCTACAGCATTAGAGTTGTCATGGTTGCTCATGTGATCTTCCTCATATGATCTCCATCCACAGAGATGTCAGAAAAATCCTCCCCTGAGAGTGCAAGTTCTTTACAAATGAAAGATTATACAACAGAAGACACATGGGAGATTTATATGGGCAAGCTGTTGAAAGGATAAAGTGACAGAAGAAGTTTATTGATTAATTAAAGAAAGAATCCACTTCAGCTGATAGGTTAGAACATAGGTAGGTGGAGTAAACAAAATAGAATGCCGGGAGGAAGAGGTAGTGAGCTCAGAGAAGCCATGCTCCCCTCTCCCCGGCAGATGCCATAGCTCTGCTCTCTGAGTCAGATGTCGATGCAGCCAGCCACATTGTCAGACATGCTGAATTTTTCCTGGTAAGTGCAACTCGTTATACTACACTGATTATTAGAAATGGGTTAAAATGCTGAATCTAATGGGCCAGCAGTGTTTAAAAGAATACAGTTTTTGTGTATTTATTTCAGGCATAACCTTCATGCGGCCGTGGTGCTGGGGACACAGCCTCGCTGCACAAATAACTACAGAATGGCTTGCAGCCTTGTGGACAACTGAATCCACTGAAAGCCTGAGAAAGCTTGGGAAAGAGTAAAGCATGTTTTCTTGGTAGCAGCGATTTCTCGGTCTGCTCTGCTTGCTAGAAGAAAGCAAGGGCTCTCATCTAAAAGAGGCTTGCTGACTCAGCTTCAGCTGCAAAACCCTGCAGCCCTTAAGAGGTCCTGCCACAAAACATTTAAATGGTGTTGATACAAGCCAACTGAATGCTTGTATGTTTTCAGCAGTAGCAGGAAAAAAAACTGTGTTGTTTTAAAATGCCGGCTTTCTGGGCCATCCTGCCTGGGCAAACTCTGACTGTTTGAGGAAGGAGGGCCAGCTACAGAAAGAGGGCTTGAGTGTTGTCTGTTGCAGCCTTATGATGGCAAGGACCTTGAAACACTGTAGACTTGTGGCACTGAATGCGGCTCTGTTCGGTACCTCAGCCACAAGGTTGGAATGGCAGAAAGCTAAGGAATGGGCTACATCTGGCCAGCAAAGCCACGGCTTTAGTCCTACTGAGATTGCTTGGTAAATGAAAGACTCATGTGGTCAGAAAAACAGAGAGAGAAATAGAGTAAAGAGAGATTCAAAGACAAAGAAAATTTTTAAATGATTTACAGTGTGTTAAAAATATGTGCAGGCTAAAATTTGAAGTTCTTAAAGTTCAAAAAAGGAAGGGAGTTGTTGGGTGTGGTAGTACACACCTGTAAACCCAACACATGGGAGGCAGAGGGAGATTGACCTCTGTATTTTCAAGGTGAGGTAGCACACGCCTTTAATCCCAGTGCCTTGAAGGCAGAGACAAACAGATCTTTGTGAGTTCAATGTGTAGTAGCATACACCTTTAATCCCAATGCCTGAAAGGCAGAGAGAGGCAGATCTCTGAGACTTCAAGGACAGACAGGTATACAGAGTTATTCCAGGTCAAAGATACAGAGAACCTGTCTCAAAAGGCAAAAAATAAAAAGGAAAAATAAACAAAATAGAGGTTAAATTGAAGCGTACAAAGATGGAAAATTCACAGCGAATTTTGATATTGTATGCTATTATGCTCTTTTTGAATCATTTGAATTTTGAGGCAGTAGCAATAGCTGCTAAAAGATGTTTCTTTATAAAAGCTGCTGAAATAATCCAACATAGATATTTTGAAAATGCCTTGACTTTGAAATTTGGATCTAAGGACATGATGCTTTGGAAAGGAGTTTCTATTTTGTTTTCACAGAGGGTGATAGTCTGTGGATGCCTCTATCCTAATATGGTAGGATGGACCACTCCCTACTTAAAGGTTGCTGTGAACACCTTGAAAAAATTGCTTCGCTCAACTGCCAACTGAGATAAATCAATAATGATGCCACCATTCAGCAGGAAGCATTTTGGAGAGAAAAAACTGCACCCACGTTCCCAAATATGGCTTATAAACGTTCTTTTACATTTAAAGTGGGATGTGATATAGATATGAATATTTGCATTAGTATAGATTTTGCTTTACTGGTAGAGATTTTAGGTCAATTTCGTTATATGTATATGCATTTTTGATCTTCATTAAGGTATTGTGATTGTGTAGTTCATTTAAAAATATAATGTATATAGGTTATTAATGGATAATCATTAATAATAGTCAAGTTTGTAGTCATGTTAGTTAGATTTTCTAGCTACATAGATATATATATTTCAGTTAGATAGGCATTATTCATATCTCTCTAGACTACAAAATAGGCTATTTAATGTTTTAGTACCTTAGGGTTTTTCATGACAGTGAGACACTCTACTCTTGGCAGCACATATCTACTTCAGGAAGAAGATGGGCATCAAAGAGGATCCTTATGGAGTTTGATAGCCATTTGGGGAAGAAACTGCTCTTGCCTGGATTGTTGCATAAACTGTACACAGAAAACACTCAGAGAGAGGACTACTGAACTTGCCTAAAGGTGAGATGATCTTTCCGTGTTCCTGATTCAGGAAAGGGTCAGCAAAACATTCTTCAAGACAAGCAGATAGTGACTGCCTTTGAAATTTCCTGCTTCATGGAAATGTCTGCTGGAAACTATGGGCCTGTAGGCTGAGGATGGAAACACCAACGGTACAGAGGAACTTTGGGTGACTGTCCAGGCAGCGAGATGTCTCTGTCATTTCTAGAGTTTGAAAATGGCTTACTTTTTGTTTGCTTAGGTAATACTGTATTATTCTGGAGTCTCTGATGGAGTTGAAGAAGAGATAGATAGTTATAGTTTTCCATTGTTATGATAAAAGATAAAATAGATATAAATATTGTAACTGTAATTCTTGCTTGATAACTGTTTTGTTATATGTAATTTTGCTATGTTAAAGTTAAAGATTCCATTTTTGTTCAAACAGAAATAGGAGTAATGATTGCGTATAGGTCATTGGTTAATTAAATAAAGAAACTGTTTGGCCTGAAAGGTTAGAACATAGGTGGGTGGAATAGGAATAGGAATTGAGCTTAGAGATGCCATGCACCTCTGCCATGGGCAGAAATGGTAGCTCTGCACTCTGAGGCAGATGGCGATACAGCCAGCCACCAGGTCAGACATGCTAAATCTTTCCTTCTAAGCCCACCTCGTGCTGCAGCATACATTATTAGACATGGGTTAAGAGGCTGAAAATAATGGGGCAGGCAGTGTTGAAATGAATAGTTTTGGGTTGTTATTTCGGAGCATAACCTTACAAGGCGGCCCCATGGGGATGCAGCCCTGCTGCTCAAATTTCTACAATCAAGGGGGAAATGGAAGAAGGGAAGAAAGAAGAGAGAGAGACAAGGAAGAATGGATGAATTCAATTACTCATTGGAAAAATGAGTGAACCAATGAATGAGGAGACCTAGTAGGAAATAATGTTCTGCATTCCCTCAGAGAGTCAGGTCAAATTAAGGATTGACAAGGTTTTCCACTAAGGAGGAGGCTTATTCCATTTTACCTTCTTTGTGCTCCAGGCCCACCCACAAGAGTGATGAAGAGGACAGGGAGAAGAAGAGGAGAGGGTGTACCAGAATTCCCTGGTACAATTTCTCACCCAAATTGTAGCCAAATCACCTGACCTGGGACAGCTGATCTACATGCTGGACCCTAACTCCCAGTTGGACAACTCTAACATTTTAACCAAGTTTGTGAAGATGAAGGAACCAAAAATAGCTCAGTTACATGATGGCAGGTTCCTTACAGGATGGGAGTCAGACATCAGTACCATACTGGTATTTGGCGGTTTGATGGGTGTGTGGGGTCTTTGCCAGACTCCACCTAGCATCATGGATTCCTACTTTACTGATATTATGGAGTTCAGTTCATTCATCATATGTGTGCATGTCACACACTAGTGGGCATCATATGTACATGTTTATCCTGTGTGTGGGTGAGTGTGTTCATGAGTTTTATAGCCCAAGTACTACAGAACATGATCAATGAAAGGGAACACTGTTTTCCAGATATGGCAGGGCAATTATTTAAATGAACTGACAAGGGTTGGATGGCATGGATAAGACCTATGAGAGTTCAAGGCATACCGAATCCAGGCATGACAAAGTAGGTGGCAGACAGAATTCTGGCAAAACTAAGTAGGTAGCTTGATGTCCAACTTACTGGAGAAGAGCAACTGAGCGGAGACACTTTTCACTAAGCAACATGCTCTAGTGGAGATCAAACATCCTTTGACTTACAGCCAGTACGAATTAAACCATTCATCAAATGAAACGTAATTTTCTCTGATTTTGAGTATACATTTGTGTCCCTTCCTGATTAATCTACTCTTTATCCTCTTAAGTCCCAATACCTCACGCTGATATCGGTCACATCTTTCCATTTGACATGGTTTTCCCTCAAGCTTCGTACCGCCCCGAGATCATACAATTTTTGTCCCCTCTCCACTGCTTCCTTGACAGCCATCTTGTCCTTTACCACACCACGCATCCCCAGTCCTTTACTCTCCAAGGGGAAAAGACCATAAATCCTGCTTTGTTTTGAGGCATGTATTTCTGTGATGCCCCATCCACCAAACACAATCCATCATTGACCAAATAACACAACATGTTAACAAATTTTTATTCTTTGAGAAAGAATAATCCATTGGAAAAAATACCAGGATTCATAGAAGACCTGAGGTATCTCTGAAAAAAACACATTCCCAAAGAGAGAATTAAGTCTGCCCCTCAAAATTTGAGAATTTCACTTTAACAGATCTTCACCAAATCATAGACATAGATATGGAAGTCATTATCAAACTTGATGAAATACACAGAAGGTTTGTTGGGAACTTGGCAAATAATTTTACCTATCTCTTGGGTTCCATCTTTTTTGTTGTACTGCACTCTTTTGCCCTTCAAGGAATCCCTGCTTAATTCCAAAGTCACGTCTACTGGAGGACATTCAGGCGTGATGTGGAGGTTGCCTTCAATGGAATCATCATGATGGTGGTAAAGGTACAGGACCGGATCATTCTCGTTGACCATGTAGAAACAGGTCGTTATGGCCTGCACCTCATCTGGGACCACGCCACTCCACTCTTCCTTAGAGCCTGGCATGATGTGGAGGTTGCCTTTCAGGTAGTCATCCAGGAGGTGGTAAATGTACAAGACCGGATCTTTCTTGTAGGTAATATAAAACCAGGTCTTCATGATTGGCACCTCTTCTAGGACCATCCCGTTCCAGTCATTCTTAGAGCCATTTGTGCCCATGAATGTATGTTTCACTGCTCTGCCAACTATGGTGTTTGAGAGATGAGTGTCTGTCACCTGAGGAAATGGCACATTATTAGGCAGGATCTTCAGGTTTAAAATCCTTTCATCACTATGAAGCTCCAAGCCATAGACACAATCAATCCCATCATATTTCAACAAATAGAGAGAGGGATATGTTGGCAGTTGATCTAGAATGATGGCTTTCCAATGGGTGACTGGTTCATTGGCTTCCTTCCAGCCATGAGAAATTCTGCGGCCAACAATATTCTCCAGGGCCTCAAAAGGCTTACTAAGTTTTTGCTTCTGGAGCGATGGCCCATTCTTCTTCTGGAGATGTGGCATGCAACTCATACTAAGAGGCATCTTCATCATGGCGGGAGACTTTCTGAGATAGGCCACAGCACTCCTGTTCCACTGTCTCTTGGCTCTGTTTCTGTGCTTGGGCTTCATAGCTGCCAATCTCTGCATAGGAAGAACTCTTCAGTTTAAATGAGACACAAAGTGGTTTCCTCCACCATAAGTGCCTGCAAGGATAAGAAGGTGAGGATGTGAGGTCAAGGCTCTTTTTAGGAATAACTTTGGAGCAGGTGAAAAAGGCAGGGCTGAATAGATTTGGATACCTAAATGGAATATGTTCTTAAGAAATTAATAGGAAAAGTATCAAACTCTTGTCTACAGCTCAGTATATGTGTATCAGAGATATATTCCTGCTGCAAAATGCAATTGACCTCTACTGAGAAACCTACTTCCTGACTTACTATATCAATGAGAGAGGAAGCTATGCCTATACATAAAGTGAGAAAGAAATATCTGAACAGATGGCAAAGAATTCAAAGAACAGCCACTCCTCTCCTTACCACTCAAGCTCCTGGTTAGTTGGCTGATCTATAACCACCTGCCCAAGGTCATGGCACTCCAGTCCACTGGCTCTCTCTATTGTGTCTCCTGATCCAGATCCAGGTTGATTACATAAAGATATTCTGTATCTTCATTAGAGAAGTGAGTACTGTGAGTCAAACTGCCAAAGGAAAGAAACATTAATCTGTGCAACAGCACCTATTAGAAATAATTATCTTTTAAAACACATATGGAAAAAGAGGATCTTTGCCATTTAAGTGGACTGAGGAATTGGACATTTTTAGCAAAGATAGAGTGGGGAGAATACCTGACATTAACCGTCCCCCAGCTATCAAATATAGGAGCTGTTAACGACATAAATTTTGGACCCAGAGCAGATTTGAAAGAAACCTTTCTTTGACTACAGAGGTCCTAGTTGCTTCCTAAACATATTTACCCAAAGAAAATATCTTGGCTCTCTAGATTCCAACTTCTGGAAATTCGGTTGAACAGTTGTGGAGCCCAAGAGCTGAACTGACCTCCTCAGCCACCATGAAGATAGTAAGCCCACCTTCACAGAAGACTAGTGCTTCATGTGGAACAGAGTTGCCACCCCCAACCAAAGCTTTGTGACATCATCAAGGCCCTACTTATGTCATAAAACTCCTCCTAGCCAGGTTTCTTCCCTACTAACCCCCAGAAATATCTAGCATACAGGTCCTAAAATGCTGCTCATACAGCCCCATGAAGACCCAAAATAAAAACCCCAATCTTCTTCCCAATTACTTGAGTCATATTTTCCAAGTAACTCAACCCCTTTATGTGTTTTTTTTTTCTGTAAAATAATTTTTGGTCTGAGTCAACAACTCACATGAATGTTTTTTTTCCTAGCTCCAATGTCCTCTTTGGTTATTTTCTATTGATTTTTCCATTACTTCATAATAATAATTATCAAACTTTCCACTTCTCTTCCTCCTCCCACATTCTTCTTGCTCCGCAAATAAACCTCTCCACTCAAACACCAGTCCAAATAGAGGGCAGGGTACTTTGAGCTGTGGGAAGTCCAAGCCCACCCTTCATCCATCCAGATTTAGCAAGGTATGCATCCACAAAAAATATGATCACAAAAAGCCAGTGTATGATATGCAGACAATTGCAAGTGCCATTATCTTTGGCTTCTCCGTCTGCCCCAATTGTCAGCCACATTCAGAGGTTCCAGTTTGATCCCATGTTCTTTCATTCCCAGGTCACTGGATTAGTTGAAATCCCCTTAGTTCAGGCACAGTGTCTCATAGTGTGGACCAAGCCCTTATATTCCTGACATCCTTGCTCTTTTTCTCCATCCATCTGCTCTTCCACTGGAGCTTGGAAGCTCCATCTAGTTTTCTGATTTTGACCCTGACTTGATCTCCATCATTTGCCAAACAAAAGTTCCATGGTGGTTTTCAAGATAGTCAGTCATCAGTCTGACTATGGGACAAGGCACACATAGTTCCTAGGGACATGTCACAGTGCGGTCAATTTCTCCTCCCTGCTTAAGTACCTAGAGAGGGTCACCCTATGGCCTTCTGAGAACCACTCAAGAGATATCGATCTTGACATCCCCAGAATGGCCCCAAAAATTGAGATATCATTAGTGTATGTGCATTAACTTGTGTGTGTGTTGTGTGTATGTATTTAAAGCACAATAACAAATGGATTGTAATATTGAAGTTTCTTCTCATCTTGAGAAGAATATTTGCTACAGAAACACTCTCACAGTAAGAGTGAGAGTGTAAACTATCTAAGAAAGGAGAAATAACTGGAGGAATCCCCCAGGAGTAAGGCTCAGTGTCCCAGGAATTACGCCCAAGGAAAGTCAATGAACTCAGTGATGGAAGATAAAACCCAGCCTAAATAAAACCCTAAATCATTTAGGTGGAACATGAGATACTCTTACAACAGTTACAAGAGGTCTAAAATGCCTGGACTGGAACCTAAGGGGAACACAATGACGTGGAGCTGAGAGAGCATGGCAAAACTGATTGGATCTGGCAAAAATTATGTAAGCATACCAAGGAAACCACCAGTGGGACAAAACCATAAGATATCTGTATGACAACACACCATGTTGAACATAATGAGATTTATAGACAAAGGAAAGATCTTAATTATGTTACTGTCACCCCGGTGATGATGAACCAGTTCCATCGTAGAGTGACGCCCTGCTGTGTTTAAGATAACCTGTCAATTCTGTCTAGTTGGTTACAAGGAAATTTGCATTAATTGCACAGATTATCTATCAGCATCATTTACTGCACAATCAAAGGCAAGGCAAAGAAATCATAGACATGTTGTTGAATGCTGATGATGTTATTGGGAGTTTTGATGGGTTTTTTTCTTAAAGGGAAATCATCGGTGACTCTCATGCATGAAGCAGATCCTTTCTCTGTGATGTTTCCTGAATAGCCACTGAGACACCAGCCCATTGAGTTGTGGTCTCTCTCTCTTTTGAAAAGCAACTTCTACCTTCAGCTTGATCTCTTGCTTGAGCTTCCCTTCCGGCTACTAGGCTCCTTTTCTGATCCTGCAGAGGGCTTTTGTAAGGGATTGTAATCTCTAAGTTTTTCCCCTTTCAAGAACTAATCATTTTATTAATCACAATTCTAAACTGCTGTGGGAGTTTGTTTGTGACTTATGCCTTCACATGTGATACAAGCGACCTGTGTGTATAGGGTCTTCTCTCTGTTCATGTGGGGAAGGCATGGCAGCAGGAGTAGATGGCTGCTCATTTTCTGTAAGGAAATCAGTAAACAGTGGGGAACAAGTACAAGGATGTCCTGAAATATTAAGTCTTGTCCTTTCAAGGCCCCAAAGCCTCCAGCTAGGTTCAGGGTCACGACAATCTCCAAAACCCACCGAGCATGAAGTATTCAGAACCAGAAGCCTGTGTGTGCCATATCACATAAATTCATCGTGAGTACACCAATCTGTTTTTTTTTAATTCTAAATTATTTTGTCCCATCAGAATGATCTATATGACCAATTAACCAAATTTGCTGCATATTTGGTGTCCTAGAATTGCTTTAAATTGTTGCTGGGACAGTCTTACAAACCTTCCTGTGCTGTTATGAGACCTTAAGGGGACAGCACTTATTTCAGAAATCAAAGGCAGTTGGGTTCAATCCTATGGTTAGCTGTTAGCTAGACACTGGAAGGATGGATTTGACTGAGAAAGGGAGACAGCATACATGGAGGCAGGTAACCTTTCCTTTGCAAAATGACCCATTTTGAGGCCTTATTTCAGGCTCTTCTCTTCTCCTAATCTTGATTTTTTTATTAGTTTAGGAGAAGAATTAAAACTCCATTTACAGTATCTGTGAACCCGAATGAGTTAAGTATGTGTGACCAACTTGATGTCTGCCTGTCTGTCAACAGGGCCAGAGTTCAGGGGCATCTGATGCATAGCACAGGAATGTCAGCCGTCAATCTCTGGTCCACCTAACTGTACAGCATTAGAGTTGTCATGGTTGCTCATCTGATCTTCCTCATATGACCTCCATCCACAGAGATGTCAGAAAAATCCTCCCCTGAGAGTGCAAGTTCTTTACAAATGAAAGATTATACAACAGAAGACACATGGGAGAGTTATATGGGCAAGCTGTTGAAAGGATAAAGTGACAGAAGAAGTTTATTGATTAATTAAAGAGAGAATCCGCATCAGCTAATAGGTTAGGACATAGGTAGGTGGAGTAAACAAAATAGAATGCCGGGAGGAAGAGGTAGTGAGCTCAGAGAAGCCATGCTCCCCTCTCCCCGGCAGATGCCATAGCTCTGCTCTCTGAGGCAGATGTCGATGCAGCCAGCCACCATGTCAGACATGCTGAATTTTTCCTGGTAAGTGCACCTCGTTATACTACACTGATTATTAGAAATGGGTTAAAATGCTG